>NC_135813.1:56722866-57047800 GCF_964213995.1 Mustelus asterias | reverse complement strand
AAGAGAGTGGGAGAGATAGGGAAAGAGGAAATAGAAGGAAGGGAAAGAGAATGGAGAGGGATTAGAGAGGGATTGTGAAAGCAGGAATAGAGAGAGAAAATAGGGGAAGAAAGAGTGAGTGAGGAACAAGGACAGGAAAAGTGAAACTGGAAAAATGAGAGCAACAGAGAGAGAGAAAATCAGAGCAAATAGATAGAAACTTCCAGAAACAGGGAGTGAGAAATAGAGAGAGATTGGGAGAGAAAGAGGCCGTGACCCTCCCCGGCAGCGGTGAAGCCACAGAGCAGGAGCCCAGGTAAAGGCAGCCGGACCGAGGAGAGCCTCCCTGTCCCCCATCTCTACCTCCCAATCCTGTGTCCTCCCTCTCCTCTCCCATCTGTGCCCCTCCATGCCCCCTCCCATCTGTGCCCCTCCATGCCCCCTCCCCTCTGTGCCCCTCCATGCCCCCTCCCCTCTGTGCCCCTCCATGCCCCCTCCCCTCTGTGCCCCTCCATGCCCCCTCCCCTCTGTGCCCCTCCATGCCCCCTCCCCTCTGTGCCCCTCCATGCCCCCTCCCCTCTGTGCCCCTCCATGCCCCCTCCCCTCTGTGCCCCTCCATGCCCCCTCCCCTCTGTGCCCCTCCATGCCCCCTCCCCTCTGTGCCCCTCCATGCCACCTCCCCTCTGTGCCCCTCCATGCCCCCTCCCCTCTGTGCCCCTCCATGCCCCCTCCCCTCCATGCCCCCTCCCCTCTGTGCCCCTCCATGCCCCCTCCCCTCTGTGCCCCTCCATGCCCCCTCCCCTCTGTGCCCCTCCATGCCCCCTCCCCTCTGTGCCCCTCCATGCCCCCTCCCCTCTGTGCCCCTCCATGCCCCCTCCCCTCTGCCCCTCCATGCCCCCTCCCCTCTGCCCCTCCATGCCCCCTCCCCTCTGCCCCTCCATGCCCCCTCCCCTCTGCCCCTCCATGCCCCCTCCCCTCTGCCCCTCCATGCCCCCTCCCCTCTGCCCCTCCATGCCCCCTCCCCTCTGCCCCTCCATGCCCCCTCCCCTCTGCCCCTCCATGCCCCCTCCCCTCTGCCCCTCCATGCCCCCTCCCCTCTGCCCCTCCATGCCCCCTCCCCTCTGCCCCTCCATGCCCCCTCCCCTCTGCCCCTCCATGCCCCCTCCCCTCTGCCCCCTCCCCTCTGCCCCTCCATGCCCCCTCCCCTCTGCCCCTCCATGCCCCCTCCCCTCTGCCCCTCCATGCCCTCTGCCCCTCCATGCCCCCTCCCCTCTGCCCCTCCATGCCCCCTCCCCTCTGCCCCTCCATGCCCCCTCCCTCTGCCCCTCCATGCCCCCTCCCCTCTGCCCCTCCATGCCCCCTCCCCACTGCCCCTCCATGCCCCCTCCCCTCTGCCCCTCCATGCCCCCTCCCCTCTGCCCCTCCATGCCCCCTCCCCTCTGCCCCTCCATGCCCCCTCCCCTCTGCCCCTCCATGCCCCCTCCCCTCTGCCCCTCCATGCCCCCTCCCCTCTGCCCCTCCATGCCCCCTCCCCTCTGCCCCTCCACACCCCTCCCCTCTGCCCTTCCACGCCCCTCCCCTCTGTGCCCCTCCACACCCCTCCCCTCTGCCCTTCCACGCCCCTCCCCTCTGTGCCCTTCCACGCCCCTCCCCTCTGTGCCCTTCCACGCACCTCCCCTCTGTGCCCGTCCACGCCCCTCCCCTCTGTGCCCGTCCACGCCCCTCCCCTCTGTGCCCGTCCACGCCCCTCCCCTCTGTGCCCGTCCACGCCCCTCCCCTCTGTGCCCGTCCACGCCCCTCCCCTCTGTGCCCGTCCACGCCCCTCCCCTCTGTGCCCGTCCACGCCCCTCCCCTCTGTGCCCGTCCACGCCCCTCCCCTCTGTGCCCGTCCACGCCCCTCCCCTCTGTGCCCGTCCACGCCCCTCCCCTCTGTGCCCGTCCACGCCCCTCCCCTCTGTGCCCGTCCACGCCCCTCCCCTCTGTGCCCGTCCACGCCCCTCCCCTCTGTGCCCGTCCACGCCCCTCCCCTCTGTGCCCGTCCACGCCCCTCCCCTCTGTGCCCGTCCACGCCCCTCCCCTCTGTGCCCGTCCACGCCCCTCCCCTCTGTGCCCTTCCACGCCCCTCCCCTCTGTGCCCGTCCGTGCCCCCATCTCCCTCTGGCCCCCTCCGTGCCCCCATCTCCCTCTGGCCCCCCCCCCTCTCTGTGCCCCCATCTCCCTCTGCCCCCCCGTGCCCCCATCTCCCTCTCACCACACCCCATCTTTGTCTCTTTTTCTATGCCTGCCGTGGGGGGAGAGAGAGAGACCGTGTCTGATGTAAAAATGTTGTTCCTGTGCTGAGAATGAATGGTTGATTTTTTTTAAATGAAGAAATAGTCTGTACTCAGTGGTTAAGGTGATGGGATTTTGAGCAGTGGCTTTGCAAGGTCACACCTGGTTGAATATTCAGATGTTGGTGTCCTGATTAAACCCATGCCACCTGCTCACCTCTGGAAGAAAGGGGTGTGGATCCCGTGCCCACCTCCTTTGGGGGGAAAGGGGGCTTGGATCCCCTGCCTCACTCCTTTGGGGGGAAAGGGGGTGTGGATCCCCTGCCCACCACCTTTGGGGGCGAAGGGCCATAGATTTTTTGAAAATACACACAGTAGAAGTTGGTGTAAAATGTACAGTTGATAGAGAATTCTGGAACCACCTTCAGAGAGTTCAGCCGAGAGGTTAATGTTTTGAATGTAAATCTGTTCTTCGGGAATGGATCCAATCCACTCTAATAGTTCTGATGAAAGGTGATAAATAGTAAACCAACCCTGATCCACCCAAGTGCTTTCTCAATTCCTCTCTCGGGTTTGCAATGTTGTCCTTTTCCCCCTGTACATGTGTAAAAGAGCTGGCTGTCGATTTGCAGAATTTCCTGTTCCAATTTGCAGTTTGTGTGAGAGTGTTGAACCTTGCTGCAAATAGCTGAGCGATTCTGCGGTCTAGTACACAAAGCAAAATGGTAGGATTGCGATTGGGGAGTGGACGGTATTGGACAGAATGCTGGGGCTGTGGGGTGCATGTTGAATATTGTTTTGCATCCCCTGTCTTGGGGGTCATTGTGACCTCAGCACCTTGTGTGTGGTCAGTGCCATCCCCATGAACTGTTTACGTCACAGTTAGTGTATTACCTGCCTGATCCTTGTGCTGAATATTGTTTCCCCTTTCCTTTCACCTTTTAGGGCCTGTGTTTGCGTCTAACCCTGAGTGACAGCGGGACCCTTGAGCACCTTCAGGTTTGTAGTATCTGCACCCACCTGCTGATGTTTAAATATCTGATTTGGCTTCTGCTTGTTAAATCATGGGGCAATACCCCTGGAAAATACAGGGAGCACACAGCTCGTGCTTTGCTCCCGCAGCCGGTGAATTTGATCCGAACTTGAAGCCACCAGGAAACATTGGCCTCGGCCCTAGCCCTGGCACCACAGGAATTGCTAAGTGAAAACACAGACGCTAGCCCATTTAATTTGCCTTCTATCGCAGCAGACGCGCAGTACAGTAATGGATTTGTTGACTGATTGTAGCGATTAACCTGCCACCAATTAGTCCACAGCAGACAAGGACTTGAGAGAGGGTCATACCCAGTTGGAGAGCTTTGGGAGGAGTGAGTTTGAGTCACCAGTTCCAGCCAAGCAAGTTGCTCTCGCCACATTATCCGTGTCCCAAATTGCTCAGCCCAGTCTGTCCCAAAATGTTATTTTCTGGCTGCCGTCTGGTTTGAAAGGATTGATATGATCTGTTTCCACCATCTCGCTGAGCAGTGTCTGCCATGGATTTACCTCTCCATAAAATGGTGCTTCTGCAGTTTGGTTTTGAGCTTTGTCCTAACCCCCTACCCAAACATTCCAACCCATCGCCTCTTCAAACACAGGCTGTCTCCTCTGGCTCTGCTGTTCTTTTTTCTCTCTCAATTGCAGATTATGTTCCCTCTGTTCTGCACTGTGCTTATTTATGTGATGAAAAGAGAATCGTAGAACCCCTATGCAGTGCAGAAGTGACCATTCGGCCTATCGAATCTGCACCGACTCTCTGACAGAGCACCTTACCCAGGCCCTCTGCTCCGCCCAGTCCCCGTAACCCACACTTTTAGCATGGCCAATCCACCTAACCTGCACATCTTGGGACATTATGGGTCAATTTAGCATGGCCAATCCGCCTAACCTGCACATTTTTGGACTGTGGGAGGAAACCCACGCAGACAGGGGGGGGGGAATGTGCAAACTCCACCAAAGGTCAGAATTGAACCCGGGTCCCCGGAGGGGCCGAAATAATTGGAGAACCATTTTTATCCTGACAGGGCTGTGTCACAGCTTTCTTTGTTTCACATCTCTCCCTGCAAGTCCCCTCAGCAATGTGAATCATATCTCAGGAGGAGCGAGGGTATAGTCTAGGGCAGGGCTAGAATGGTCCTCACAGGTTGTCGCCTGCCCTGGGTCCATTGCCTGATTTTCCTTTTCAGAACCGAGGTCAGGAGCCCAGCCACCTTGTCGAGAGTCCAGGCTGGCCCGTGTTCTTGTCCAATCTGTTTTGGATTGTATGTCTGAGAGGGGCTTGTGGAGCTGGGGGGGATGGGGGTGGGGGAAGGGCAATATATTAGCACAGACAGAGGATTGGTTAAAGGACAGAAAGCAAAAATGAGGGAAAACATGGCGATTTTGTAATTAGTGGAGTGCTGCAAGGATCAGTGCTGGAGCCTCCACTTTCCACAATCTGTTGTTAACTTGGATTTAGACCGAGTGTAATGTAGCCAGGTTTGGTGAGTTGGGGATATAAGCTGTGAGGTGAATGCAAAGAGGCTGCAGAGGCAGTGAGCTGCAGGATGGACAGTAATGTGGGAAAGTGCGAGGCTATTCACTTTGGTAAGAGTAGAAAAACAGGATGATTTTTAAATGGTGTGAAACTTCTCAATGTTGATGCCCAAAGAGAGTTGGGTGAACCTGTATAAGCAGCACTCATGCAAGTAGATGCAGCAAGCAATTAAGGTAGATGGCATGTTGACCTTTATTGCAAGGGAGCTTGAGTATAACAACAAGGAAGTCTTGGCTACAGTTGTAAAGGGCTTTGGTAAGACCACACCTGGAGTACTTGAAAGTGGAGTCACAGGTGGACAGAGTGGTGAAGAAGGCATTCAGCATGCTTGGTTTCATCGGTCAGAACATTGAATGCAGGAATTGGGACGTCTTGTTGAAGTTGTACAAGACATTGGTAAGGCCACACTTGGAATGCTGTGTACAGTTCTGGTCACCCTATTATAGAAAGGATATTATTAAACTAGAAAGAGTGCAGAAAAGATTTACTGGGATGCTACCGGGACTTGATGGTATGAGTTATAAGGAGAGGCTGGATAGACTGGGACTTTTTTCTCTGGAGCGTAGAAGGCTGAGGGGTGACCTTATAGAGGTCTATAAAATAATGAGGGGCACAGATCAGCTAGATAGTCAATATCTTTCCCAAAAGTAGGGGAGTCTAAAACTAGAGGGCATAGGTTTAAGGTGAGAGGGGAGAGATACAAAAGTGTCCAGAGGGGCAATTTTTTCACACAGAGGGTCCTGAGTGTCTGGAACAAGCTGCCAGGGGTAATAGTAGAGGTGGGTACAATGTTGTCTTTTAAAAAGCATTTAGACAGTTACATGGGTACGATGGGTATAGAGGGATATGGGCCAAATGCAGGGAATTAGGATTAGTTTAGGGGTTTTAAAAAAAGGGCGGCATGGACAAGTTGGGCCGAAGGGCCTGTTTCCATGCTGAAAAAAAAGTACTGTGCACAGTGTCGGCCTCCGTATCCAAGGATGGATGTACTTGCATTGGAGGCCTTGTGTCACAGTGGACAATGTCCCTGCCCCTGAACTAGAAACTCTAGGTTCGAATCCTACTCCGGATTTGACCATGGAAGGTATGTTGATAATGTGACGAACAGGTTACTGTTTAGCAGAATGAGAGGTCGTCTCATTGAAACATTCACAATTCTGAAGGGGTTTGACAGAGTAGATGTGGAATCTAGAACATGGGGGAGGATAAGTCTCCAGATGAACATTCAATTATTTAGTTTTTTAAAAATTTATTATTGTCACATGTATTATCATACAGTGAAAAGTATTGTTTCTTGCGCGCTATACAGACAAAACATACCATTCATAGAGAAGGAAACAAGAGAGTGCAGAATGTAATGTTACAGTCATAGCTAAAGTGCAGAGAAAGATCAACTTAATGCAAGGTAGGTCCATTCAAAAGTCTGACAGCAGCAGGGAAGAAGCTGTTCTTGAGTCGGTTGGTACGTGACCTCAGACTTTTGTATCTTTTTCCTGAAGGAAGAAGGTGGAAGAGAGAATGTCCGGGGTTCGTGGGGTTCTTAATTATGCTGGCTACTTTTCCAAGGCAGTGGGAAGTGTAGATAGAATCAGTGGATGGGAGGTTGGTTTGCGTGATGGATGACAATCTCCTTTGTTTTGTTGACATTGAGGGAGAGATTATTGTTGCTGCACCAGTTCACCAGATTCTCTATCTCATTCCTGTACTCTGTCTTGCCATTGTTCGAGATCCGATCCACAACGGTGGTGTCATCAGCAAACTTGAAAATCGAATTGGAGGGGAATTTGGCCACACAGTCATAGGTGTTCAAGGAGTATAGTAAGGGGCTGAGAACACAGCCTTGTGGGGCACCGGTGTTGAGGATGATCGTGGAGGAGGTATTGTTGCCTATCCTTACTGATTGTGGTCTGTGAGTTAGGAAATTCAGGATCCAGTCACAGAGGGAGGGGCCCAGGCCACGGAGTTTGGAGATGAGTTTCGTGGGAATAATAGTGTTGAAGGCTGAGCTGTAGTCAATAAATAGGAGTCTGACATAGTTGTCCTTGTTATCTAGGCGTTCGAGGGTTGAGTGCAGGGCCAGGGAGATGGCGTCTGCTGAGGATCTGTTGTGGTGGTAGGCAAATTGTAGTGGACCCAGGTAGTATGAGAGGCTGGAATTGATTTGTGTCGTGACTAACCTTTCGAAGCACTTCATAATGATGGATATCAGAGCCACCAGCCGATAGTCATTAAGGCACGCTGCTTGGTTTTTCTTAGGTACTGGGATGATGGTCGTCTTCTTGAAGCAGATAGGGACCTCAGATTGTTGTAAAGAGAGATTGAAGATGTCTGTGAATACCCCGCGCCTGCTGATCCGCGCAGGATCTGAGTGCTTGTCCGGGTACCCCATCCGGGAGAGTCGCTTTAAGAAAGCTGCTCTGACATCTGCAATGGTGACCCCAGATACAGGTTCATCCAGGGCTTCCAGGGTGGAGGACATGCTCTCGCTGACCTCTTGCTCAAAACGGGCGTAGAATGCATTGAGCTCATCAGGGAGGGGTGCGTTGGAGCCGGCGATTTTACATGCTTTCATCTTGTAGCCTGTTATGCCTTGCAGACCTTGCCATAGTCGGCGGGGATTGGTGTGGCTAGGCTGCATCTTTGATGGATCTTCTTAGATTGTATCTGGCTTTCTTGTACTGAAAGGAGGAGAAATTTCTTCACTGAGTTATGAATCTTTGGAATTCTCTTCCCCAGAGAGCTGTGGAGTAATATATTTAAAGTTGAGATAGACAGAATTTTGATCTTTGACTGGAGTGTATCTGCCTATTAACTCAATTGTCTAAATCATCTTGAAGCCTCGTTTATCCTACTCCTCACTCATATTCCCACCTAGTTTTGTGGTGTCAAACTTGAAAATGTAATTTTTGGTTCCCTCACTTGTACCATTGAAATATATTGTGGGAGCCAGGCACTGAACCCTGTGGGAGCCTGCTAGTTACCACCGCCTGCCTCTCCAAAAAAATCCATTTATTCCTACTCTGTCTGCTAACCAATTCTCAATCCATTCCAATATATTTCCCCCAATCTTAGGTGCTTGAATTTTGCGCGCTAACCTCTTATATGGGACTTTATCAAAACCTTTCTGAAAATCCAAATACACCGCATCCACTGATTCCCTCTCATCTATTCTACAGAAAATCAGAAAAACTCCAGTAGGTTTGTCAAACATTATTTCCCTTTCATAAATCCATGTTGACTTAGTCTATTCCCGTTGATGCTTTTCTAAGTTATCATGTCCTTTATAACAGACTCTAGCATCTCTCCCTTCTCCAGATGTTAGATTAACCGGTCTGTAATTCCATTTTCTCCCTCCCTTTTTTAAATAGGGTTACACTTGCCACTTCCAATATGCCAGGGCTGACCCAGAACCTACTGAATTTTGGAAGAAGACCACTTTTACTGTCTGTTTTTGTATTTCTAGACAGCTTTCCAGCGGACTCTAATTTTTCCCTCCTTATCATTTAGTCTTTCTTTTGCTGTTCTTTATATTCTGTCCAATTGTCTGACCTGCCATCCATCTTTGCAGAACTATATCCTTTTTCTCTCAGTTTGATACTATCTTTAATTTCTTTAGTAAGCCCTGGATGGTGTGTCCTTCCCTTAGCCGTTGGGATACTTGCAGCTGGGGAGGCCACATGTGGCGGCACGGTAGCACAGTGGTTAGCACTGCTGCTTCACAGCTCCAGGGTCCCGGGTTCGATTCCCGGCTCGGTCACTGTCTGTGTGGAGTTTGCACATTCTCCTCGTGTCTGCGTGGGTTTCCTCCGGGTGCTCCGGTTTCCTCCCACAGTCCAAAGATGTGGGGGTTAGGTTGATTGGCCAGGTTAAAAATTGCCCCTTCGAGTCCTGGGATGCGTAGGTTAGAGGGATTAACGGGTAAATATGTGGGGGTAGGGCCTGGGTGGGATTGTGGTCGGTGCAGACTCGATGGGCCGAATGGCCTCCTTCTGCACTGTAGGGTTTCTATGTCTATGTCTATGTGGCCCACCTGGGTTCTGAGTGCGGTCCACGAGACCTCTTGTTGACCGTTGCCCATGTGCAGGGTTGCCGCATTCCACTGATTTTCTTCTGCGTAGCTTTTTTCCTACCGGTGTGACTGAAGTGATTCACAAGTAAAGCAAGGGCGAGTGAAGTGAGGTGCGTGCTGATTGCTCACAACATTGACTGTGAGAGCCGTGCGCTCCCTCTGTGTCCAAAAAATAAATTTTTATTTTGTTTTTACCACTTGAAGTTGATGAGGGTTCTATTAATATACATGAATGATTAAGCATTTTCTATAACTCATTATGAAATATACAATGTGTATTAAATGTATTTTATTCATGATTAGTGTTTAAAATTAAAGCACGTGATTGGGGGTCGTGTATTAAGATAGATAGAAAACTGGTTGGCAGACAGGAAACAAAGAGTAGGAATAAACAGGTCGTTTTGCAAATGGCAGACAGTGACTAGTGGGGTACCGCAGGAATCAGTGCCAGGACCCCAGCTATTCACCATATATATTAATGCTTTACACGAGGGAACTAATATCTCTAGATTTTCAGGTGACACAAAGCTGGATTAGAGGGTGAGCTGTGAGGGGGGTGCAAAGATGCTTCCAAATGATTGGACAAGCTGAGTGAGTGAGCAAATGCATGACAGATGCAGTATAATTTGGATAAATGTGAGGTTATCCACTTTGGTAGCAAAAGCAGGAAAGCAAATTATTATTTGAGTGGCTGCGAATTGAGAGAGGGGAACGTGCAGCCAGACCTGGGTATCCCCGTATACCAGTCGCTGAAGGTAAGCATACAGGTACAGCACGCGGTAAAGAAGGCAAATGGCCTTCATAGCGGGAGGATTCTGGTACAGGAACAGGGATATCTTGCTGCAATTATACAGGGCCTTAGTGCGACCACACCTGGAATATTAAGACCATAAGACCATAAGACATAGGAGCGGAAGTAAGGCCATTCGGCCCATCGAGTCCACTCCACCATTCAATCATGGTTGATTTCAACTCCATTTACCCGCTCTCTCCCCATAGCCCTTAATTCCTCGAGAAATCAAGAATTTATCAATTTCTGTCTTGAAGACGCTCAACGTCTCGGCCTCCACAGCCCTCTGTGGCAATGAATTCCACAGACCCACCACTCTCTGGCTGAAGAAATTTCTCCTCATCTCTGTTCTAAAGTGACTCCCTTTTATTCTAAGGCTGTGCCCCCGCGTCCTAGTCTCCCCTGTTAATGGAAACAACTTCCCTACGTCCATCCTATCTAAGCCGTTCATTATCTTGTAAGTTTCTATCAGATCTCCCCTCAACCTCCTAAACTCCAATGAATATAATCCCACGATCCTCAGACGTTCATCGTATGTCAGGCCTACCATTCCTGGGATCATCCGTGTGAATCTCCGCTGGACCCGCTCCAGTGCCAGTATGTCCTTCCTGAGGTGTGGGGCCCAAAATTGCTCACAGTACTCCAAATGGGGCCTAACCAGTGCTTTATAAAGCCTCAGAAGTACATCCCTGCTTTTGTATTCCAAGCCTCTTGAGATAAATGACAACATTACATTTGCTTTCTTAATTACGGACTCAACCTGCAAGTTTACCTTTAGAGAATCCTGGACTAGGACTCCCAAGTCCCTTTGCACTTTAGCATTATGAATTTTGTCACCGTTTAGAAAATAGTCCATGCCTCTATTCTTTTTTCCAAAGTGTACGACCTCGCACTTGCCCACGTTGAATTTCATCAGCCACTTCTTGGACCACTCTCCTAAAATGCAGTTTTGGTCTCCTTACCTTAGGAAGAATGGAGGGAGTGCAGCAAAGGTTTACCAGACTTGATTCCTGAGATGGCAGAACTAATGTGAGGTGAGATTGAGTCAGGATTGTCTTCGCTGGAGTTTAGAAGAAGGGGGATCTCATAGAAACCTATGAAATTCTAACAGGATTAGACAGGGTAGATGCAAGAAGGATGTTCCCGATGGTGGGGAGTCCAAAACCAGGGATCACAGTCCAAGGATACGGGGTAAACCTTCTAGGACTGAGATGAGGAGAAATTTCTTCACCCAGAGAATGGTAAGCTTGTGGCATTCTGTACCACAGAAAGCAGTTGAGACCAATCATTGTATTTTTTCAAGAGGCAGTTAGATATAGGGGCAATGGGGATCAAAAGATATGGGGGAAAGTGGGATCAGACTAGTGAGTTAGATGATCAGCCCTGATCATAATGAATGGCAGAACAGGCTCGAAGGGCTGAATAGCTGCCTCCTGCTCCTATTTTCTATGTTCCCTCTTGTATACTGTGGCCGACAGTGTGGTTACTGTCAGGGAACCTATAAACCATTCCCATAAGCAACTTCTTACCGTTACTATTTATCGGGTGGGATTTTACGACTTTGCTCGACTCGAGACCAGAAAATCCCGTCCGAGGTCAAAGGACATTCCTGTTATCTGATTGATGAGGGTGGGCAGTGGATGTTGTCTACATGGACTTCAGTAAGGCCTTTGACAAGGTCCCTCATGGCAGACTGGTGTACAAGGTGAAGTCATATGGGATCAGAGGCGAGCTGGCAAGGTGGATACAGAACTGGCTTGGTCATAGAAGACAGAGGGTAGCAGTGGAAGGGTGCGTTTCTGAATGGAGGGCCGTGACAAGTGGCGTTCCTCAGGGATCAGTGCTGGGACCTTTGCTGTTCGTAATATATATAAATGATTTGGAGGAAAATGTAATTGGTTTGATTAGTAAGTTTGCAGACGACACAAAGATTGGTGGATTTGCAGACAGTGATGAGGACCATCAGAGGATACAGCAGGATATAGATCGGTTGGAAGCTTGGGTGGAGAGATGGCAGATGGAGTTTAATCTGGACGAATGTGAGGTAATGTATATATCCTGGAGGAAATATACAGTAAATGGCAGAACCCTTAAGAGCATTGATAGGCAGAGGGATCTGGGTGTACAGGTACACAGGTCACTGAAAGTGGCAATGCAGCTGGAGAAGGTAGGCAAGAAGGCATACGACATGCTTGCCTTCATCGGCCAGGGCATTGAGTTTAAAAATTGGCAAGTCATGTTGCAGCTTTATAGAACCTTAGTTAGGCCGCACTTGGAATATAGTGTTCAATTCTGGTCGCCACATTACCAGAAGGATGTGGAGGCTTTGGAGAGGGTACAGAAAAGATTTACCAGGATGTTGCCTGGTATGGAGGGCATTAGCTATGAAGAGAGGTTGGAGAAACTTGGTTTGTTCTCGACGGAGCGACGGAGATTGCGGGGCGACCTGATAGAAGTCTACAAGACTGAAGGGCGTGGACAGAGTGGATAATCAGAAGATTTTTCCCAGGGTGGAAGAGTCAATTACTCGGGGGCATAGGTTTAAGGGGCAAGGGTTAAAGGAGATGTACGAGGCAAGCTTTTTACACAGAGGGTGGTGGGTGCCTGGAACTTGCTGCCGGGGGAGGTAGTGGAAGCAGATATAATAGTGACTTTTAAGGGGCGTCTGGACAAATACATTAATAGGATGGGAATAGAGGGATACGGTCCCTGGAAGGGTCAGTGGTTTTAGTTCAGTCGGGCAGCATGGTCGGTGCAGGCTTGGAGGGGCCGAAGGGCCTGTTCCTGTGCTGTAATTCTGTTTGTTCTTTGTCCCTTGCCTGCTCCGATTCTGTGGTGGGAGGGGCTGTAGAATTCCAGCGATCATCTCCACCCAAACTCACTCTGCAACTTGATGTCCAGAATTAAGGTCATCTCTCTTTGTTGTACTAATGATATCATCCTTAATTAACAGAGCTGCCCCTCCACCACCTTCCAGCTTCCTGTCCTTCCGAAATGTCATGTACCCATAAATGTTCAGGTACCAGTCTTTGTCAGCCTGCAGCCATGTCTCTAACGGCTATTATTTATTTCTATTTGGGCTGTCAATTCATCTGTTTTGTTATGAATGCTATGTGCTCTCAGATACAGAGCCTTTAGTTCTGACTTTTGACTATTTCTGTAACTTCTAGCTCTAACTGCTGGTGCACTCTTAGTTTTGTACACTATCTTTAACTCTAGTTAGCCAGGGATGGTGTGTCCTTCCCTTAGCAGTGCTGGGCAACTTGTGGCCCACACTGGTGTGGAAAATTCTTCTGAATACACTTAAGAATCTCTTGGCCTTTCTGTCCTTTTACATCTTTACTATCCCAATCTCTAGGATAAATGAAGTCCCCATTATCACTACTCTTCTTTGCCAATTGGCTCCATATGTTAGTGACCAGTAGAATGCACCTCTTGTTTAACACGAACAATATAGATTTTGTCCTTGAGCCCTCTAGTACATCCTCTCTAACGCTGTAATATTCTCCTGAAGATGTTACCCCATCTCCTTTCTTTCTGCCCTTATCTTTCTTGAACATGAATCCATGGATATTTAGTGAACAAAGTTCCTCAGGGTAGTATCCTAAGGCCAAACATCTTCAGCTGCTTCATCAATGCCCTTCCTTCAAGTGGGGATGTGCAGTCATCAGCGAACAATGTTCAACACCATTCACAACTCCTCAGATACTGAAGCAGTCCATGTCCAAATGCGACAAGACCTGGACCATATCCAGGCTTGGGTTCACAAGTGGCAAGTAACGTTTGTGCCGCAGAAGTGCCAAGCAATGACCATCTCCCACAAGAGAGAGTACAACCATTGCCCCCATGACAGTCAATGGCATAACCACCACTAAATCCCCAACTATCAATATCCTGGAGTTACCATTAACCAGAAACTGAACTGTACTAGCCATATAAATACTGTGGCTTCAAAGGGCAGGACAGAGGCTCAGATTCCTGCAGCAAGTATGGGCGGCACGGTAGCACAGTGGTTAGCACTGCTGCCTCACAGCGCCAGGGACCTGAGTTCAATTCCTGCCTTGGGTGACTGTGCAAACTCCACAGACATTCTCCCCATGTCTGCGTGGGTTTCCTCCGGGTGCTCCAGTTTCATCCCAGAGTCCAAAGATGTGCCGGTTAGGTGGATTGGCCATGCTAAATTGACCCTTGGTATCCCAAGATATCTATTATATATAGGTTAGGGGGATTAGCGGATAAATATGTGGGGTAAGCCTGGGTAAGAGTCAGTGCAGACTCGATGGGCCGAATGGCCGCCTCCTGCACTGTAGAGATGTGAAGTAAGTCACTTCCTGACTCCTCAAAGCCTGCCCACCGTCTACAAGGCACAAATCCGGAGTGTGATGGAATAATTCCCATTTGCTTGGGTGAGTGCAGCTTCAACAACACTCAAGAAGCGTGACACCATCCAGGAGGATTAGCACACCATCCACTACCTTAAACCTTCACTCCTTTCACCAACGATGCACTGTAGCAACAGTGTGCACCATGTACGGTGCACTGCAGCAACTCGCCATAGTTCCTAGACACCACCTTCCAAACCCATGACCTCTGCCACCTAGGACAAGGCAGCAGTCACGTGGGAGTGTGGAGGTTCCCCTACAACACACCATCCTGACTTGGAAATATATCTCTTCCTTTACTGCCATTGGGTCAAAATCCTGGAACCCCCCCCATAGCGGTTTGCAAGTGGAGCGGCATGGTGGCACAGTGGTTGGCACCGCTGCCTCACAGCGCCAGGGATCCGGGTTCAATTCCGGCCTCGGGTCCCCGTGTCTGCGTGGGTTTCCTCCCGCAATCCAAAGATGTGCGGGTTAGGTGGATTGGCAATGCTAAATTGATCCTAGTGTCAGGGGGATTAGCAGGGTAAATACATGGGGTTATGGGAATAGGGTCTGAGTGGGATTGTGGTAGATGCAGACTCGATGGGCCAAATGGCCTCTTTCTACACTGAAGGGATTCTATGAACGGGGCTATGAACAGCACTGCGGGTCTACCTAAACCTCATGAACTGCTGAAATTCAAGAAGGCAACTCGCCATTGCCATATCAAGGGGCAACGAGGAATGGGGAATAAATGCTGGCATAGCCAGTGACACCCATATCCTGTGATAGAATTAAAAAATGTTAGTGCTCTCTGTCCCTCCCCATCCTTTATGCTACGCCCTGGTCCACATCCCATTGCTGCGCTGTTTAAAATCTTCCCCGACACCACCAGCAAACTCCCTCAGGGACATTGATCTCACCTCTCAGGTGCAACACATCCTGTTTGTTTAGGTCCCTCCTCCCCCTAAACCTGTCCCAATGTCTCAGGAATCTACAGCCTTCCAGGGCATTTGATCACTCAAGCTTGCTCCGCCAGTCATTAATACCATGAATGATCTGATTGTGGTATAACTCCACATTCTTGCCTGTCGACCTTACCACCATCACACCCCCCCCCCCCCCCCCCCTCCACTGTCTTGTGGGTCAGAAATCTGCCTAACTCAATTTTGAATTTATTCAATGATCGAACCTCCACTGCTCTCTGTGGAAGAGAATTTCAAAGACAATTGACCCTCTAAGAGAAAAAAGCCTCCTCATTTCCATCTTAAATAGGAGACTCCTTATTTTTAAACTCTGCTTCTCATTCCATACTCCCAAACAAAGGGGAAACATCCTCCCCACATCTCCTCACAATCATACATGTTTCAATAAGACCACCTCTCATTCTTCTAAACGTCAATCAATGTATGTCCCATCAGCTCAGCCTTCCCTTATAAGGCAACACAGGAATCAGCTGAGTGAACTTTCTCTGAACTCCTCCCAGTGCAATTATATTCCTCCTCTGGTAAGGAGACCAAAACTCTGTGCAGTGCTCCAGATGTGATCTCAAAAAGGGCCTGCAATACTTCCCTACTTTTAGATTTCATTTGCTTTGCAAAAGAGACCAATGTTTCAGTTTGCCTTCCCAACTGCTTCCTGTAACTGCATGCTAGGTATTTAGATTCATGTTTTTCATTTGATTTGCTTTATTATTGTCATGTATTAACATACAGTGAAAAGTATTGTTTCTTGCGCGCTATACAGTCAAAGCATACTGTTCATAGAGAAGGAATGGAGAATGCAGAACATAGTGTTACAGTTATAGCTAGGGTGTAGAGAAAGATCAACTTAGTGTGAGGTAGGTCCATTCAAAAGTCTGATGGCAGCAGGAAAGCAGCTGTTCTTGAGTTGGTTGGTACATGTCCTCAGACCTTTGTATCTTTTTCCTGACAGAAGAAGATAGAAGAGAGTATGTGCAGGATGTGTGGTGGAGTCCTTGAGTATGCTGGCTGCTTTTCCAAAGGCAGCGGGAGGTGTAGATAGTGTCAATGGATGGGAGGCTGGGTTGAGTGATGGGTTGGGCTACATTCACGACCCTTTGTAGTTTCTTGCGGTCTTGGACAAAGCAGGAGCCATACCAAGCTGTGATACAACCAGAAAGAATGCTTTCTATGGTGCATCTGTAAACGTTGGTGAGTGTCGTAGCGGACATGCCAAATTTCCTTAGCCTCCTGAGAAAGTAGAGGCATTGGTGGGCTTTCTTAAATATAGTGTCCGCATGGAGGAACGAGGACAGGTTGTTGGTGATCTGGGCACCTAGAAACTTGAAGCTCTTGATCATTTCCACTTCATCCTCATTGATGTAGACAGAGGCGAGCAGTCCACTATGCTTCCTTGAGTCAATGACAATCTCCTTCATTTTGTTGACATTGAGGGAGAGATTATTGTTGCCGCACCAGTTCACCAAATTCCCTATCTCATTCCCGTACACCGTCTCATCATTGTTTGAGATCTGACCCGCTATGGTGGTGTCGTCAGCAAACTTGAAAATCAAGTTGGAGGGGAATTTGACCACACAGTCATAGGTGTATAAGGAGTATAGTAGGGGGGCTGAGAACACAGCCTTGTGGGGCACTAGTGTTGAGGGTGTACCAGGGCATCCAGATCCTTCTGTTCCACTGAGTTCTACAGTGTCTCTCCATTTAAATAATAAGCTGCTTTTCACTTCTTGCTGCCAAAGGCAAGTTTGCGTTCTGCCATATTGTATCTTCCATCTGCCAAAATTTTGCCCAATTGCTTAACCTGTTGTGGACTCTTTGTACCCTCCTCATAACTTGTTCTCCTTGCCTATCTTTGTATGGTCAGCAAATTTGGTTCCAACACAGTTGACCTCTTCGTCCAAGTGATTAACATAAATCCAAAATACTTGTGGCCCCAGCACTGATCCCTATGGCACTCCACTAGTTACAGCTTGCCGCCCTAAATATGACCCATTCATCCTGTCTTGCTGCTTCCTGTTAACTAACCAATCCATGCTAATATGTTACCCCCAACACCAAGTGCTCTTATCTTGTTGAATGGCTTTTGGAAATCCAATACACTACATCCACTGGTTCCCCCTTTCCCATACTTTTTCTCTACTGATTGTTTTACGGTCCTACCTCCCTTTTTGCCTCTTGGTTTTCAACTATTCTTGGGATGTTTTTTGTGCCTTCCACGGTGAATATTAATACAAAATATTTGTTCAAAGTTTCTGCCATTTCCTTGTTTCTCATTATTAATTCCTCTGTCTCGCCCTCTGATGCAAGAGCACTTACTTTAGCTACTCTCTTCCTTTTTATATGCTTAGTGTCTGTTTTTATAATTCTAGAAATACTGTCATACTCTTAATTTCTCCCATTATTAGTCATTCCTTGCTGGTTTTTAAAATTTGTCCATCCTTCTGACCTAGCACTAATCCTTGCGATATTGTACTCGTCTTTCGATTTGCTACTTTCCTTAACTTCCTTAGTCAACCATGGATGATGTATCCTTTTTGGTCTTTTTTTTCTCAATGGAATATATCTTTTAAGTATTATGAAATATCGCCTTAACTGTCTGCCACTGCTTCCCTACGGTCTTACCTTTTAAACTGTTTTCCCAGTCCACATTAACCAAATCTGTCTTCATACCCTTGTAATTGTCTTTATTCAAGTTTAAGCCACTAGTCTTGGATCCAGGTTTCTCACCCTCAAACTGAATGTGAAATTCTATCATGTTATGATCGCTGTTGCCTGAGGCATCTTTCCATGAGGTCGATAATTAATCTTGTCTCATTACACATTATCAGGTGTAAAATAGTTTGCTCCCTGGTTGGCTTGAGGACATATTGCTGTAAGAAATTGTCCCGTATACACAGTCTGAACTCCTCTTCCAGGCTGCTGTTGCCAATTTGATTCTTCAGATCGCTTTAAAGATGAAAATTGGCCATAATTATTGTGGTAACTTTCTTGCCAGATCCTATTATTTCTTCCTATATATTCCATTCCTACAGTGTAGTTGCTGTCGGGGAGTCTGCAAACTACTCCCACCAGAGACTTCTTTCCTTTGCTATTTCTTACCTCCATCCAAATTAATTTTACATCCTGTTCTTCTGAGCAAAGGTCATCTCTCATGATTGAACAAGTAATAACAGAGCTACCGCACCACCTCTTCCTCCTGTCTTGTAAAATACCAGTCTTGGTCACCTTGCAACCAGACCATGCATGTTTGCTTGTGCTATCAATGCATTGGTTTTGTTAGGAATGCAATGTGCTTTCAGCTACGGAGCATTTAATTCCGTCTTTTTACTGTTCTTCCACACTCTGACCTTGTCTACTGATGCACTCTTAAATCAGAATCAAAAGAAAGCGGTTTGGCCCATCAAGCCTGCACTGACAGCAATCCCAGGCCCTATCCCCGTAACCCCATGTATTTACCCTGCTAATCCCCCTGAAACTAAGGGGCAATTTGCATTGGCCCATCCACCTAACCTGCACACCTTTGGATTGTGGAAGGAAACCGGAGCACCTGGAGGAAACCCACGCAGACATGGGGAGAACGTGCAGACAGTGACCCAAGCCGGGAATCGAACCCCGGTCCCTGGCGCTGTAAGAGGCAGCACTGTGTCAGTTGGTACATTCTGACCATTCCAGTTATCCTGACCTGTATCGCTAGCCTGCACTACTGCACTGTTCATTCTCTTTAACTTACCAAATCTCCCCCAGCCCTCCGTTATTTAGTTTAAAGTTGGTGGTGGGCATTCTCACCTGATAGTAAGCTTTGAAAGAGTATTAGATATGCCCCTTGCAGAGCTGTGGGGGAGGAGCAGGAGTGTGGGAACATGGGATAGCACTGTCAAAGGGCTGGCAGATTGGCCTCCTTTCCGTAAATCCCAAATCTGAGCAACAAGATCCGAGTACCAGCAGTCTGAGGTGTACACACACTGGAGTACTGGATGAGCAGGCTTGGGATCGTGAGTTCAAATCCCACTATGACAAGTTATCGAATTTCAATCAAAGCCACTGGATTCTCTCGTTATTGCCCTTGATCAGTGCAGCTTGTAGCCTCCAGCAGGTCTGATTGGTATGGCACTCCAGGCCTTACCAAGCTGCTCACTAATGAACAATTAACTTGAGGGCACGCACTGTGACAACCTCCATCAATAGGTGCTGCTTGATTAATACAGCTGCAAATTGGTTTGTCACAAAAAAAGCACCCTTCATCTGTGTCACTCCCCCCTCCACCTGAGAGTAACCCGATATTAAATTAACTGAAGCTAACTTTATAAAAGGGTTAAATTGAGGGGGAATAGTAGTCAGTTAAATTGAAATACACTTGTATTCAAAGCTTTCAGAACACGCCCTGCCCCCAGAAGAACCAGCTCAACGTTCCGAGTCCCCTTAGGCTCACAAACGAGTGCAGTTAGCGGAAACTGAGTTGTCATTAATCGATCCTGGGGGAACCCAGCAAGCTTTGAGAGTGGGTCTGCTTTCCAATGGGATGTTTCCTCTCTGGATGATGTTGGATGTGTTTGGCTCTCGCTCTCACTCAAACACACGCCCTTTCACCCGACTCCTCTCAGAGGGACAGAGTAGAGCCTCCCGTGTAATGTGGGAAAGAGGGGGAATCAGAGCATCCAACAACAACTGTGCGCAGTTATGGTCCCCTTATCTCAAAGAATGTTATTGCCATAGAGGGAGTGCAATAAAGGTTCACCAAACCTCTCTCGAGGATGGCAAGGCTGCCTTTACAAAGACTGGTGAACTGGGCCTGGATTCTCTACCGTTTCAAAGAAGGAGAGGTGAACTCATTGAAAGTTCCAAAATACTGAAAGGAATAGACCAGGTAGAATTGGGTGAGATGTTTCCCTTGGTTGGGGAGTCTAGAACCCAGGGACACAATTTCAAAATTAGGGGGGAGCCACTTAAAGCTGAGATGAGGAGATTTTTTTTTACTCCGAGGGGGCTGTGGAAGCTTGGTCATTCAGTATGGTTAAGGTAGAGATTGTTAGATTTCGGATTAACAACATAAAGGGTTATCAGGATAGAGTGGGTAAAAAGGCACTGCTGTGTGTCCGATAAGCCACGATTGTATCAAATGGCAGAGCAGGCTCAATGGACTGAATGGGTTACTCCTGTTCCAATGTTCCTAACAACCCGTATCTCTATAGCTTTAATAAAACATCCTAAAACATTTCACAGTATTGTGGAGAGAAGTGGACACCGAGACGCTAAAGGAGATGTGAGGTGAGATGACCAAGCGTTGGGTCAAATGGGTAGTGGGTTTTGAGTGTATTAGAGGCAGGAAGTACGGCAGACAGTGCTCGCAGGCACGGCGATGAGCCTGAATATCTCGGGGTTCTAGGACTGGAGGAGATTACAAGGAGGGGGGAGAGATGTGAATGACTTGAATGAGAATTGAGCTGTTGTTTGACAAGGAGCCAGTGTAGGTCAGCGAGCACAGGGGTGACCGAATGTGAGTTAACCATGGGCGGCAGAGCTTGGGTTGGCCTGGAGTTTCTGAGGGATAGAATGTGGGAGAGCAGCCAGGAATGTGCTGGAATGCTGCAGGAATACTTCCTAACAGAGTGAGTTAGAATATTGCAAGGATACTTCTTGTGTGTGTATGTAGCACTTCCACCTCCCCGACCAGATGGTCAACACTCTGGTGACTGGGTCACATCTTCTAGACTGACACTGTCACAGCTACCACCTTTCAGACAGAGATGTTGACCATTAGTCACTATCTACCCCCTCAGGATGTTCTCCCAGGGCCCCGAGAAACATTTCTCCTTGAACCCGCATCAACATTGGGTGGCACAGTGGTTAGCACTGCTGTTTCACAGTGTCAGGGACTGGGTTTGATTCCTTGCTTGGGTCACTGACTGTGTGAAGGTTACCCATTCTCCTTTTGTCTGCGTGGGTTTCCTCCCACACTCCAAAGATGTGCGGGCTAGGTGGATTGTCCATGCTAAATTGTCCCTTAGTGTCATTAGCTAGAGTAAATACATGGGGTTACAGGAATAGCGCCTGGGTGGGATTGCGGTCGATGCAGACTCAATGGGCCAAATGATCTCCTTCTGCACTGTAGAGATTCTATGATCTATGAGCATCACTGAAACCGGATGGTCATTTGTCTTGCTGTTGTTTGTGGGATCTTGCTGTGCACAAACCTGCTGCCAAATGTTCTAGATGACATTAGTGACGACACCTCATTGGCTGTCAAGCACTTTGGATTAGTCTGTGAAGATATCTTTTATAAGTTTAAAGCCTTTTTATTCTGTTTTCCAACCTCATTAGTTTGAAGTTATTCCAGTCACCTGGCTGTACGTGTACTGGACACCCAGAGCTGGAATGTGACCCAGCGCCTTTGGTTGATCAGTCCTCCTCTTGGACCCCACTTGGAGCAGAAATACAGTTAATCTTTTCAAGAATGGAAAGCTGCAGCGCGATTAGAAGATATTTTTTAACGGAGCAAGCGATTGGGATCTGGAAGGCACTGGCAGAGTGTGATGGAGGCAGGTTGTCCCTGAGAGAGGGAAGACGGGCTAGTGGGATTGGTTGGCTTGCTCTTACCAGCTGGTTCCTGCGCTGTAACCGTTCTGTAACCGGCCATGGTAAAGTTATTGTCAGCCTCTAACCTCCTACAACAGTTCATTTGCTAACTTTATTGTGATTTGTAGGGGAGAATTTGTAAAAATCTGCAAATTATTTGAAACCTAATCATACTTCCTTTATCAGCCTGGAGATTTTGTGAATGGCTCTCCCCACTTCCTGGTTATGCTTCAGATTCCTGAGCATTCCTCTTCATTGCAGAGCCCAATACGATATCGTGCCCAAGTATTACCTTGAGAATGTAACCCTCAAGCACCTACACTTGTATTTTCAATATCTGACACCGTGATCTATCTGATTCTACGCAGTCCGTGCAGGTTCATGGTGGGCCTGCTTGTTTGGGAAATGGGGGAGGCACAGTGGATTTGGGAAGGGGGGTGGGGGGGAGGCGCAGTGGATTTGGGAAGGGGGGTGGGGGGGAGGCGGTGGAGTAGACTTCAGCTGAGCAGTTGCTGGTAGCAGAGTGGCGGAGCTGAGATGAGCCAGTCCGCCCTTGACCAGAGTGATGACGGCCACTCTCTCCGTGCCCGCTTGGCATTTCCTCCGCCAAGAGTGGTGAAGGGCTAGCCCGAGGCGAGCATGTTAGTCAGAAGCAGGAATAGAGTCTGATCTACCCAGACTGAGGAGACCCCGTCATCAGACTCACCGAGACCAGTGATCAGCACAGTCTAGCTGCTGAACCTGGTCTGTGTACAACACTGGAATGAATGAAGTGAAGAGCATGGCGTTAAAGTCATTGTATTCTGTACAAAGTGCTGACTGTTGACTCTGTAACACGTTCTCTCCCTTAGCTAACTGAAGTGGGCTTCGTGTTGAATGTTACTGAAGAGCCCAGTGGATGTTGCTCGACGCTATCCAACATTGGATCCCCATAATCGGTTAGTTTGGATCTAACGTTAATATTATGCGACGCTTAATTAAATGCAGTTGATTGACAGATTCACAAGTGATGGATTGGGGCTGGCTATCACAGTGGCTGAGAAAACTGTTAGAGTTTTATGCAAGGACACAATTGGCAGATTTGATAGAAAGTGGGGTGAGTGATGTGATATCATAGAATCCTACAGTGCAGAAGGAGGCCATATGGCCCATCGAGTCTGCACCGACGACAATCCCACCCAGGTCCTATCCCCATAACCTCATTTACCCTAGCTAGTTCCCCTGACATTAAGGGGCAATTTAGTATGGCCAATCCACCTAACCCACACACATTTCAAACTATGGGAGAACTGGAGCACCCGGAGGAAACTCGTGCAGACATGGGAAGAACGTGCAGACTCCACACGACAGTGACCCAAGGGCTGGAATCGAACCCGGGTCTCTGGCGCTGTGAAGCAGTACAAGAGATTACTACACAATTAGGCTTTGTGAGATTCGGGGTGATATATTAGCATGGATTGAGGATTATGGACAGTCCGCATGGTTTTGTGAGTGGAAAATCGTGTCTCACAAATTGGTTTGAGTTTTTTGAAGGGGTAACCAAGAAGGTAGATGAGGGCAGTGCAGTTGATGTTGTCTACATGGACTTTAGCAAGGCCTTTGACAAGGTACTGCATGGTAGGTTGTTGCATAAGGTTAAATCTCACGGGATCCAGGGTGAGGTAGTTAAATGGATACAAAATTGGCTTGATGACAGAAGCCAGAGGGTGGTTGTAGAAGGATGTTTTTCAAATTTGTGACCAGCAGTGTGCCTCAGTGATCAGTGCTGGGTCCATTGTTATTTACCATTTATATTAATGATTTGGATGAGAATATAGGAGACATGGTTAGTAAGTTTGCAGATGACATCAAGATTGGTGGCATAGTGGACAGTCAAGAAGGTTGTCTTGGATTGTAACGGGATCTTGATCAATTGGGCCAGTGCGCTGACGAATGGTGGATGGAGTTTAATTTCGATAAATGCAAGGTGATGCATTTTGGTAGATTGAACCAGGACAGGACTTACTCAGTTAATCTAGGATGTTGGGGAGAGTTACAGAGCAAAGAGATCTAGGGGTACAGGTTCATAGCTCCTTGAAAGTGGCGTCACAGGTGGATAGAGTGGTAAAGAAGGCATTCAGCATGTTTGGTTTCATTGGTCAGAACATTGAATACAAGAGTTGGGATGTCTTGTTGAAGTTGTACAAGACATTGGTAAGGCCACACTTGGAATACTGTGTACAGTTCTGGTCACCCTATTATAGAAAGGATATTATTAAACTAGAAAGAGTGCAGAAAAGATTTACTAGGATGCTACCAGGACTTGATGGTTTGAGTTATAAGGAGAAGCTGGATAGACTGGGACTTTTTTCTCTGGAGCGTAGGAGGCTGAGGGGTGATCTTATAGAGGTCTATAAAATAATAGAACATAGAAAGCCACAGCACAAACAGGCCCTTCGGCCCACAAGTTGCGCCGATCACATCCCCACCTCTAGTCCTATCTATAGCCCTCAATCCCATTAAATCCCATGTACTCATCCAGAAGTCTCTTAAAAGACCCCAACGAGTTTGCCTCCACCACCACCGACGTCAGCCGATTCCACTCACCCACCACCCTCTGAGTGAAAAACTTACCCCTGACATCTCCTCTGTACCTACCCCCCAGCACCTTAAACCTGTGTCCTCTCGTAGCAACCATTTCAGCCCTTGGAAATAGCCTCTGAGAGTCTACCCTATCCAGACCTCTCAACATCTTGTAAACCTCTATCAGGTCACCTCTCATCCTTCGTCTCTCCAGGGAGAAGAGACCAAGCTCCCTCAACCTATCCTCATAAGGCATGCCCCCCAATCCAGGCAACATCCTTGTAAATCTCCTCTGCACCCTTTCAATGGCTTCAACATCTTTCCTGTAATGAGGTGACCAGAACTGCGCGCAGTACTCCAAGTGGGGTCTAACCAGGGTCCTATAAAGCTGCAGCATTATCTCCCGACTCCTAAACTCAATCCCTCGATTAATGAAGGCCAGTACGCCGTACGCCTTCTTGACCGCATCCTCCACCTGCGAGGCCGATTTAAGAGTCCTATGGACCCAGACCCCAAGGTCCTTCTGATCCTCTACACTGCTAAGAATGGTACCCTTCATATTATACTGCTGCTTCATCCCATTGGATCTGCCAAAATGGATCACCACACACTTATAATGAGGGGCATAGATCAGCTAGGTAGTCAATATCTTTTCCCGAAGGTAGGGGGGAGTCTAAAACTAGAGGGCATAGGTTTAAGGTGAGAGAGGAGAGATACAAAAGTGTCCAGAGGGGCAATTTTTTCAGAGGGTGATGAGTGTCTGGAACAAGCTGCCAGAGGTAGTAGTAGAGGCGGGTAAAATTTTGTCTTTTAAAAAGCATTTAGACAGTTACATGGGTAAGATGGGTATAGAGGGATATGGGCCAAATACGGGCAATTGGGATTAGCTTAGGGGTTTTTAAAAAAAAGGCGGCATGGACATGTTGGGCCGAAAGGCCTGTTTCTATGCTGTAAACCTCTATGACTCTAAGACAAGATTGCAAAGGGGGTGGGGGGAGTGATTTGTTACACATCCGAGTTTGCTGACGTTACACAGTGAGCTGGGAATACAAGCTATGAAGAGGACACACACAGGCTACAAGGAATAACAGCAAGTTAAATGAGTGGGCACGGCATGACAGATGGAAAATCAGCAGGTGGGGAACTCTTGAGGTTAGCCACTCTGGAGAGAAAACTACAAAGTCAGAAAAAATGAAATGAGAGAGATTTGGCAATGTTGAGTTATTTTAAAAGAGGGACCCAGATTTCTTTATACAAAACTGAAATTTAGATACAGCAGGCAACTAGGAAAATAAACAGTGTGTTGATCTTTATTGCAAAGGGATTAGTATGCAGGAGTGAAGAAGTCTCACTGCAGTTATACAAGATGTGGAGCACAGAAACAGGCCATTCAGCCCAACTACTCCATGCTAGCACTTGTGTTCAGTTCGAGCCTCCTCCCATCTTTCCTTATCTAAACCTAACTTCTTCCCTTCTCGTGCTTGTCAATTTTCCCCTTAAACATGACTGTATTTACCCACTCCTGTGGTAGCGAGTTCCACTTTCTCACCACTCTTTGGATGAAGACGTTTCTCCTGAATTCCCCATTGGATTTCTTGGGGATTGTCTTGTTGATGGTCTCCACAAGCGCAAGCATTCTCTCTCTATCCACCATTTTAAAATCCTGAAAGGTTTCAATAGACCTCTGCTTGGTCAGCCCTCAGTCCCTCGTCCAAAGGGAGAAGCAAACTGGCCTGTCAACCCTTTCCTGATATCTGTACCTAACACATTTCTTCTATTATCCTGGTAAATATTCCTTGCACCCTCTCCAGTGCCTTTATAATCTTCTTTGTGATATGTTGACCAGAGCTGCATGTAGTACCCTAAGTGTAGTCTAAGCAAGGTTCGATACAGGTTAGGTATAACGTATTTACTTTTCAATTCTGTCTATCTAGAAACACACCCTCCTGCTTGGCTTCCTGTTTGTTTAATACCTTGCCAACCAATGGCACAACCTTTAGTGATTATTGTACTTGGAGATCCCTTTGTTCCACCCAAGCTTGTACCTTCCCTGTAATGTGACTCTCTTTACTCTTCCTAACACGATTATTGTCCCTCACATTTATCTGTTTATTTGCCCACTTTGCATGTTTATTAGTGTCCTCCTGTAATTTATTGCAGTTGACCATCATCAATTTATCAATTGTGTTTTTTAGTCCAAAGTGTTAATATAAATTGTGATGGGCGGGTGATTCCTGCATCGATCCTTGTGCCACTTCCCACCTTCTACCACTTTGAATGACTACCCTCAACTCTGCTTTCCGGCCTGAACCTAACGAGCAATCCATTCTTCCATTAACTCTGCATTCTCTTATTAATCTTTTGAAAATCCAGATACGTTACATCAACTGTGTTACCATTACCTGCTCTCTGTTACCTCCTCAATTCGTTGATTAAATTTGGTCAAGCAGAATTTCCACTTTTGAAATCCATGCTGACTATTCATTATTGTATTTTTTTCATTTCTAGATGTTCTTCTGTTCTCCCCTTTATTTAGGATTCTGTTTTTCCTACCATCATCGTTAAGAAGATTGGTCTACAATTCCTCTTAACTATAGGAATTGCACTAACTATGCACCACTCCTCTGGCACTTTTTTGAACATTATTAAATAAAAGTAGTAATATCGTTTCTAATTCTCCCCTTAGATTCTTTCAAAATCCATGGGTGTAGTCCATCTGGACCAGAGGCTTTGTCCCATTTGCGTTTGTTTAGTTAATTCAATACATTTCCTTTTGTTAATTTAAATACATTTATCTCATTACTCAGTGTCATGGCCACTTGTTCTATCTCCCTGGTAAACACTGAAGTGAAATAATTATTGAATATTCCTGTTGTTACATGTTCTGTTGTTACTTATTCTCTTTATCCCTCAATGGATCTGTTCCTATCTCTGCAGCCCGGAAGCAAGCTGCTTACTCGTGTCGCAGACTAGATTTATTATATTTAATTCAAATCTTTATTTGGTGATTATTTGTAATGTTGTCTGTTAAGCTATTATGAAGTCTCTGCCCACTTGGGCAGCACAGTGGTTAGCACTGCTGCCTCACAGCGTCAGGTTCAATTTCTGGCTTGGGTTACTGTCTGTGTGGAGTCTGCACATTCTCCCCGTGTCTGCATGGGTTTCCTCCGGGTGCTCTGGCTTCCTCCCACATTCTGAAAGACGTGCTGGTTAGGTGCATTGGCCATGGTAAATTCTCCCTCAGTGTTACTCGAACAGGCTCCGGAGTGTGGCCACTAGGGGATTTTCATTGCAGTGATAATGTAAGCCTACTTGTGACACTAATAAATAAATTCTGAAGGAAGTGGGGGGGCGGGGGGGGTGGTCACAAACTCAGAAAAAGGGGGTTGGCCATTTTGGACTGCTAAATTTCTTCACTTGGAGGGTTGTGAACCTTTGGAATTCTCCACCCCTGTGGACATTCGGTCACTGAGTAAGTTCAGGGCAGAGATTGATCGGTTTGTGTCTTGAGGAATATGGGGAGCTTGTGGGGAGGCTGGAGTAGATCAGCAAAGACCATTCAGAATGGCTGAAAGGACCTAAGGGGTCCAGTAGCCTAATCGAGATTCTGTTTCCTATATTCACTGCCTTTTACTTTTTAAGTTTTGAGCTTATTGTAAGTTTAGAATTGGGAATCATTTCAAGGGATTCTACAGTTTTTTTTTTTGTTTTCTTTATAGGTATTGCTGTGTAAAATGTGTGCCTAGACATCTACAGTGTAAATCCCCTCCTCCCCCTCCTCCTCCCCCCACTCCCCCAACTGAGGAGACCTATCCAAAAGAGGTCATGCTTTCAGCTATTGTAGGTGGAGGGGTGAGCAGGGGCCAGCGACTGCCAACACCTGAAGCCACCTCGCTCCTGCTGGCCCAGGAGTTATGCATCGGACTTCGGAGCAGGAGAGTGACTAGAATGTCCGTCCAAGGTAGACCGCCGCAACCGCAGTCTGTCCCAGCCGCCCATCGACTGGGGCAGCGGAGCCAGCAGCTCTGTGTCTCGGAGGCTGCCTCCCTCCTCCTGTCGCCGGAGCTGCAGGGTCGGAGGGCGACGAGGACGTCCGTCCAGAGCAATCCCCCTGACGCAGCGGCCATGGCGTCCGTCCGAACTCACACACTCAAATCCAGCGGGCGAACGGTCAGGAAGCTGAACTACCGGAAGGTGGCGAACCGCGGGCTGGTTGCGTCGCCGAATGTTGGTGCCACGAAGCGGAATGTCAGACCGAGAGGCAGACAGTCTCTGGCCAAGGGCAGCGATGAAGGGAGGCTGGAATCTCAGGCTAAGCACGAGGAGAATGCCAGTGTTAAGTTGTCCAGGGAAGTTGGATTGGCACAGAGGAAGAGAGCAGGGACTGTAGGGAAGAGCCACTCAGTAGTTCGCCGGAGTAAGGCCCGTTCAGTTCTGAAGCCAGGGAGTGAGCAGGTGAGAACCATGTGTGAGCAGTAGTAGTGTATTGTTGCTTCTGCACTGGGAAGATACAACGGTTTTGTAATTAAGAGTTAAGTTTACCCAGGTCAGTAAGCTGACGCTTACTGTGATCATATAGAATCAGCACAAAGATCATCTTGAACAGGGAAAGCTTTAGGAACAGCAAGGAGCAGGACATAGAATCATAGAACCCTTAGTGTTACAGAAGGAGGCCATTCAGCCCATCGAGCCTACACTGACAACAATCCCACCCAGACCCTATCCCTGTAAACCCATGTCTTTACCCTGCTAGTCCCCCTGACACTAAGCGGCAATTTAGCATGGCCAATCCACCTAACCCGCACATCTTTGGACTGTGGGAGGAAAGCGCAGCACCCGGAGGAAACCCACGCAAACACGGGGAGAATGTGCAAACTCCACACAGACAGTGACCCAAGACTGGAATTGAACCCGGGTCTCTGGCGCTGTGAGGCAGCAGCACTAACCACCGTGCCGTCCCAAATATGGTCAACTTGTATTTTTGATGGGGTTTGCTTTGTGTCGGTGTTTGAGTGACTGCAACGTTCTGTCTACCACGAGACTAGTAATATCCACCTTATCTTCCCCTGATGCTCCCCCTCCCCCCACACCCCAAAAGTCGAATAGAAAATCTGAGCAAAAACAATTGGGACAATTGGCCGCTCAGCACCTTGAGCCTGATCCACTTTCCATTTGCAGTATTGTTGGTCTGTACCTGTAAATCCTCAGCCATCGTCCTCCATATCCCTGGATAGCCTTCACAACAAACATCTGTCTCCTTATTGAAGTTTCCAATTGACTCAGCATCCCACAGCCTTTGAGAATGAGATTCCAGCTACCCCCGTGTGGGAAAAGTGCTTTCTAATTTCACCCCTCAATGACCCGGCTCTGATTACGCCCCCATGTTTGTAGATTCCCCAGCAAAGGCTCCCTCAGTGGATTTTAGATTTTTGATGGGGTAAAGAGCTCAGTTAGATTCAATTCACTCATCTAAGCTCAAGGAAATGCAAGCCAAGTTTATAAAACCCCTTTGTATAATTTAATCCTTTGCCCCGGGACCATTCTAATGATTTGGGGAGGTGGTGGCCTAGTGGTATTATCGCTAGATCCAAAAACTCAGCCAATGTTCTGGGGACTCGGGTTCGAATCCTGCCACAGCAGTTGGTGGAATTTGAATTCAATAAAAATATGTGGAATTAAGAATCTACTGATGACCATGGCACCATTGTCGATTGTTGGGAAAATTCATCTGGTTCACTAATGTCCTTTAAGGAAGGAAATCTGCCGTCCTTATCCGGTCTGTCCTACATGTGACTCCAGAGCCACAGCAATGTGGTTGACTCTCAACTGCCCTCAGCCAACTAGGGATGGGCAATAAACCCTGGCCAGCCAGTGACTCACTCACCTGAAGAAGGAGCTTGAGACTCCGAAAGCTAGAGCTGCCAAATAAACCTGTTGGACTTTAACCTGGTGTTGTGAGACCTCTTACTGTGTTTACCCCAGTCCAACGCCGGCATCTCCACATCATAGTGACGCCCATGTCCCACGAATAATTAAAAAATCTCCGCAGCAAACATTTTCAAACTCAATATATCCTTACAGAGGTGTAGCGTCCAGAACTGAATAAAAACCAGCATCCATGAATCTCTGAGTACGGTTTATGCCTGTGTGCCAGTGATTTTAATGCACCTGGAGATGTGAACCCTACTCTCCACAATTCCTCATGAAGAGAAATGAAGAACCATTAAGACAGAGTGTGAAATGACTGGGATCCCTGATGGCTCACCTCACATTTCCCCAAACTGAGCTCCATCTGCCAGAGTTTGGCCCGTTTGCTGAAACTGTCCATCCCTTTTGCAACCTCCTGCTCCCCATCTACAATAATCTTTACTGTGCTTCCTAACTCATTGTTAGTAAGGGAATCAAGGATTATGGGGATAAGGCAGGAAAGTGTGGTTGGGGTTTATCACATCAGATCAGTCATGATCTCATTAAATGTCGGAGCTGACTCGATGGGCTGAATGGCCTACTTCTGTTCCTACATCTTATGGTCAGTTTTCCTGTAGTCCAAAGATGTGCAGGTTAGTTGGATTGGCCATGCTAAATTGCTCCTTAGTGTTCAAAGGTGTGCTGGTTAGGTGAATTGGCCATGGTAAATGTGAGGCTACAGGGATAGGACAGGGGAGAGGACCTGGTAAGATGCTCTGTCAGAGATTTGGTGCAGACTCAATGGGCCGAATGGCCTCTTCTGCTCTGTAGGGATTGTATGATTTTTACAGCTGCATGCGCATCTGATCACATGGGCTGAGAGGGTTGGCAGAAGGGCAAACCCATTCTGGAGCCAACAGAGGACAATCTGTGCTTACCTTGGCTAGCAGCCTTCATTCTGTCAATACTCCACTTGTGCTCTCAGGCACAGTCCTCCGCCGTTGCATTTTAAGAGGTGTCTGTTCTGGTTGTCCTATTTCAGTTGGTGTTCACCAGACCTTGATGTAGAACAAAGAAAATTACAACACAGGAACAGGCCCTTCGGCCCTCCAAGTCTGCACCGACCATGCTGCCCATCTGAACTAAAAAACCCCTACCCTTCCGGGGACCATATCCCTCCATTCCCATCCTATTCATGTATTTGTCCAGGCGCCCCTTAAAAGTCACTATCGTATCTGCTTCCACTACCGCTGTTGGACACCGGTTTGAAGTTTGTGATTGCTTTCTCCTCCCTTGCTGCTGAGTTTCCTGCATTGTGCCCTCGGGGTGTGCAGAAGCAAAACCCTGCAGATCCCGGAAATCTGTGATCAAATGCTGGAAAGGCTGGCTCAGTTACCTCCGATTGGAAAAGTGAGAGAGGGGCTGGCGTGTAAATGTGATCAAAAAGGTGGGAAGGGAACAATATTTAACACAGCAGAGGACTCAGTGCAAGATCATCTCAATCCTGTAACACACAGAGAAGCATTAAGACATTGAAGGGATAAGTTATGCAAACATCAGATTAGGAACAGGGGTTGGCCATCTGGCTCCTTGAGCCTGCTCCGCCATTCAATAACAGCCTGGCTGATCCGACTGTGATCCCCAACTCCACATTCCCACCTAACACCCCCCCCCCCTTAGATTCTTTGACCAACCAGGAAGTCATTCTACCTGTCCCTTAAAAATATTCAATGACCTTGTCTCCACTGCTGTCTGGGGAAGAGTTTTCCAAAGATTCACGACTTTAAATTTATTTATTAGTGTCACAAGTAGGCTTACATTAACACTGCAATGAAGTTACTGTGAAAATCCCCTAGTTGCCACACTCCGGTGCCTGTTTGGGTACCCCGAGTGAGAATTTAGCATGGCCAATGTACCTAACCAGCGCGTCTTTCAGACTGTGGGAGGAAACCGGAGCACCCGGAGGAAACCCACACAGACACGGGGAGAATGTGCAGACTCTGCACAGTCTCCCAGGCCGGGAATTGAACCCGGGTCCCTGGCGCTGTGAGGCAGCAGTGCTAACCACCCGTGCCACCCCACCCCACCGTGCTGTCCAATAGGGTGGGAGGATGTCATGTATTGCTCCTGTTGCTAAACCAGCAAATAAATGTCTGGAGGAATTGGGAGGATCAAGTGTAAATTTGGAAAGGGTTTGGGAATGAAGTGCAGTTTGTTCTGATGTATAGTCAGGGCAGAGGTTAGATAGTTGGGCAATGGCAGAGTCTGACTGGAAAGGGAAGGGATTGTTTAAAGGGCTTCCTTACCTTCCACACCTCCCAACTTCTAAATCTCTTAACTGCTGCCTCACAGCGCCAGAGACCTGGGTTCGATTCCTGGCTTGGGTCACTGTCTGTGTGGAGTTTGCGTGTTCTCCCCGTGTCCGAGTGGGTTGCCACCGGGTGCTCCAGTTTCCTCCCACAGCCCGAAAAACGTGCGGGTTAGGTGCATTGGCCATGCTAAATTGCTGGTTAGTGTCAGGGGGATTAGCGGGGTAAACATATGGGGATAGGACCTGGGTGGGATGGTGGTCAGTGCAGTCTTGATGGGCCAAATGGGCTCCTCCTACACTGTGGGGATTCAATAATTAAAGAAATGGATTTTCAGTCCAGTATATGAGACATTTTGAGATATTGCACTCTGATTAGCTTGATTCCACCTTAAGGTTTCGGTCACGGATTAAGGTCTAGTCGTGAACCCTATCTTAGTGTTCAGGCTGAATATTTTTCAGTAATATTTTCATGTACACCAGCCCCGCCCATATGGCAAGCTGTAGATAAAGCTGTGGCACGCAGATGTTGAACCATGTGATGCTTTAGCCTTCTCCCCCCATCCTGTATGTTTACTGATGCCTTTAGCAGGTAGGAACCTCCCCCTCCCCCACACTTCCTGCAGGAGAATGTTGGGCCTTGGGAGACTTGAAGAAAATCAGGATGTTTGTGGGAGTTAAATATACTACAGCAATGCAGAGCCCTGAACTCTCTGGGCTGTTCCCCACAGTTAGTGGCTGTGCGCTCGGCTATCTTGGAATTCCCTCCTGTCTACTGCTCCCTCCGCTTTTAGCGTTCCTTAGATCATAGAAACCCTAGAATCCTGACAGTGTAGGAGGAGGCCATTTGGCCCATCGAGGCTGCGCTGGCAACGATCCCACCAAGGCCTTATCCCCGTAACCCCACGTATTTACCCTGCGAATCCCTCTAACCTACGCATCCCGGGACACTAAGGGGCAATTTAGCATGGCCAAAGCACCTGACCCCGCACATCTTTGGACTGTGGGAGGAAACCAGAGCACCCAGACACGGGGAGAACGTGCAAACTCCACACAGACAGTGACCCAAGCCTGGAATTGAACCCGGGTCCCTGGCGCTGAGGCAACAGTGCTAACCACTGCCACCGTGCCGCCCAGAACTTTAGTTTCCCATATAATATCCTGCCAAAGCTTGTCAGTTTTGTCTAGTGAAGCACCTTGTGTTTTAGTGTTTAAGGTGCGAGTTAACTCAATTTTCACTCTGTGCTGCTGCTTCTGCCCTTGTCATCCGATTCTTGATTCAGCCTCACTTTTGACCCAAGAGTACGGATTCCACAAGCACCCTTTTAGAACGATGAATATTGCCAAAGTGGCAAAGGGCAGATTGATCCTGTCCACCATCCTCCCCACCCGAGGTGACCTTGTTGTTGGAGAGCCTGTGTGACCCATCTCTGCTCCCCTCCCCTCCCCCACTCACCCCATCGCATTGATGTTTGCAGCAAGGTGATTGGTTCTCCTAAATGCCTCGAGTGACCATGGTTCCTTGGGCTGGTTTTTAACTTGTCTTCCATTCTACTCTGAGTCATTCATTTTAATTGTTGAATTAAAAAGACTTGAGAAGCTAATTGGGGCTGTTTACTCGGGTGTTTGTGAAGGAGAGAAATGGAGGGTAAAAGCAAATCGCTGCGGATGCTGCAATCTGACGCAACATAAAATGCTGGAAAATCTCAGCGGGTCTGGCAGCATCTGTGGAGAGAAAATAGAGCCAATGTTTTGTGTCTGGATGACCCTTCCTCAGAGCTGTCAGATATGGAGGGATTGTGTTTCCCAGCTATCCTGCTGGGATTTAGTTTTCCTGGTGTCTCCCTCTCTTCTCCATAAGAGTGGGTTCCACAGTCACTATTCCTAATACAGCTCCTGGGAACACCAAATTGGGTACTTTCACCCAATGGGAAAAACTGTCAGATTGTTCTCAATAGCCCAATTTTAAAATTCTCATCCTCCTTTTCAAATTCCTCACTGCCCTTCGATTAGTTTAATCATAGAATCCCTATAGTGCAGGAGGAGGCCAGCGCTAATCGCACCATAATTGCCTTAAAAGTGCAAGTTCTGACTGACCCATTGCTGTGCACACTTAGGAAGCCTGAGGTTAGTCATGAAGCCCCACCTTCTCAACCTTGCCCCTCGCCTGAGGTGCGGAGATCCTCGGGTTAAATCACCACCAGTCAGCTCTCCCCATCAAAGGGGAGAGCAGCCGATGGTCATCAGGGACTATGGCGACTTTACCTTTTACATTTCAAGTGTCTACGCTTCCAAAGTACTTTCTTTGAACCGACCTCAGAACCATCTTGATTTGGTAACCACGAGATAACGGAAGTGTCTGTCCACAGGGATGGTGTGGAATTAGAGCTCGCAACGTGCAATAGCAGTGAGACAGGAATGAAGATGAGGGCAATAAATGGATAGTGGAAGTGGCTATACATGGAGTGCGAGGAGGCCATTCAGCCCTTTCTGCCATTCTATAACATCATGGCTGAACTAGTTGTGATCTCAACTCTACTTCCCTGTCTGCTCCCCCAACTCTTGCCTTGCTTATCAAAAATCTGTCTAACTCTGCTTTGAATAAATTCAATGATCCAGCCTTCTCTGCATCCGGGGGAGGGAATTCCACAGACTAACAATCCTCCAAGAAAAACAATTCTCTTCTCTGTCTTCAATGGGAAAGCTCTTTCTCTTAAACTGTGCCCCCTTAATTCTAGTCTCCCCCACAAAAGGTACAGCCTCCCAGTATCAACCTATGGGGTCTCCCTCAGAACCTTCCACGTTTCTATGAGATCACCTCTATCTCTTCCAAACCCCAGTGGTACTGGCCCAACCTGTCCAGCTTTTCCTTACAAAATAAGCCTCTCATCCCAGGAATGTACAGCAGGTGTTCAAAGCTCTCTCCTGCTCCCCAGTGCCAAGTCACCAAGAGCAGCACAGAAAAGAACATAAATGAGTGACCTGATGGCCAAGCATTGAAGGGCCGAATGGCCCACTGCTGTATCAGGTGAATGCCCTGCAATGCTGTCTGGTGTGTAATGTACAAAGCTGCACCGCTGCCCCAGGGATGGGCAGTTGAAGGTGGCATTGCCATCCTTGCCCACATCCGAGGGATATTTTTGATGAAGATTGATTGGTGTTTCTTACATTTGGCAATATTTCAAACGAGGAACAGCCAATGTAGAAGAATCCTGCAGATATAACATGTACCAAACAAACTGCTTTCGGCACCAGAACCTGGTTTCCTCTCAATAAGAAATTGTCTATTTTTTCCCCCACGTGACTCAAATGGAGAGAAACCTGGCAGCAAGAGTATGAAACTGTGGTTTGTGGATCATTTTAAATGTGTGTATTACGTTAGGTGTCTAATGTGTGATCCAGAGAAACAGCAACAACTGTGTGGGTTCCAGTTTCACTCTGGCTGAGATAGACTTGGGGGGGGGGGGGGGGGGGGGGGGTGCGGGGAACCTCCCTTCTCACCCTGCCCTCAGAGTGAAGAGCAATGGCACTGATCACTAACAAAACCACCTGGAATAGAAACTGCCAGGGAAAGGACTCGGGATGGAGCATTCACACAAGCCAAGGACCTGCCTTTGACCAGAACGCACACCAGTGAATGAATTTGACGCAAATGAGATCAAGCTCCCAATACGGCTGCTGTGCTGCCAGCTGTACAGATGTTCGTGTAGCCCATACAGGGGCCTTATCACAATCACTGGCACTTAGAAATAGGTTGCATTGATATATCACCTTTCAGAACAGCTCCGAGTGCTTTACAAACAATGAAGTCTTTTTGATGAGTGAGCACTGTTGTAATGTAGGAAACACAGCAGTCGTATAGCACAGAAAAGGCCCTTCGGCCCATCGAGTCTGCACTGACAACTACTGCTAAAGACACGCTAATCCTATTTTCCAGCACTTGTCCCATATGATATTTCAAATGCTCATCCAAATATTTTTTTACAGATTGGAAAGCGGCCTCCACTACCTTCCCAGGCAGTGCATTCCAGATTCCCACCACCCTCTGCGGAAATAAATTCTCAAATTCCCTCTGAATCTCCTGCCCCTCACCCTAAAACTATGCCCCCTTGCGATTGACCCCTCAACCAAGGGGAACAGCTCCTTTCTATTCACCCTGTCCATACCCTTCATAATCTTATACACCTCAATCATGTCCCCCCTCAGCCTTCTCGGCTGTAAAGAAAACAATCCAAGCCTATCCAGTCTCTCCTCATAGCTCAAAAGCTCCATCCCAGGCAACATCCTGGTGAATCTCCTCTGTACCCCCTCCAGTGCAATCACATCCTTGCTATAGTGAAGTGACCAGTACTGTGAACAGTACTCCAGCTCTGGCCTGTATCTATGCCACAACTGATAAACACAGTAAGAAGTTTAACAACACCAGGTTAAAGTCCAACAGGTTTATTTGGTAGCAAAAGCCACACAAGCTTTCGGAGCTCCAAGCCCCTTCTTCAGGTGAGTGGGAATTCTGTTCACAAACAGGGCATATAAAGACACAAACTCAATTTACATGAATAATGGTTGGAATGCGAATACTTACAGCTAATCAAGTCTTTAAGATACAAACAATGTGAGTTGAGAGAGCATCAAGACAGGCTAAAAAGATGTGTATTGTCTCCAGACCAACGCCGGCATCTCCACATCACAACTGATAAAAGCAAGTGTCCAATATGCCATCTTAATTATCCTATTCACCTGCTATGCCACCTCAGGGATCTGTTAATAAGTACCACAAGATCCATCTCTTCATCTGAGCTTCCTAGTGTCCTGCCATTCATTAAATACTCCCTTGTCTTGTTACTTCTTCCAAAGTGCATCACCTCGTCCTTATCAGGGTTAAATACCATCTGCCACTGCTCTGCCCATCTGATCAAGCCATCTATATTTTCTTGTAATCTACAACCACCTTCACCAACCACCCTACTAATTTTGGTGTCACCTGCAAACTTATCGTTCCACAACATTTTCATCTGTATCATATATGCATAGAACAAACATGACCCAGGACTGAACTTTGTGGTACTCCACTGGACACCAGCCTCCAATCATCCTGCCTCGCCTTTCACAGCAACCTGGGATGCAATTCATCCGGGCCTGGGGGTTTATCCATTTTTGAGCCTGTCAGAGTCTCCAATACCTCCTGCCTTATGTCAAACTGGTCAAGTTCCTCTCAGTCTCTTTTCTTGAATTCTATGATTACGTTCTGCTTTTCCAGAGTGAAGACCGATGAGAAGTATTCATTTAACACCCTTCCAATATCCTGTGGCTTCACACACACTGCCCCCTTGGTCTCTAATGAACCTTAACCGTTCCCTGTGTTACACAGCAAGATCCCACAAACAGCAATGTGATGGTGACCAGATCTGTCTTGGTGATGTCGATTGGATAAATCTCAGCCAGGACACTGGGGAGAACTCCCCTGTTCCTCTTCAAAATGCCACAGTATCTTACGCCCACCTTGGGAAGATGGGACTTTGGTCTCATCCGCAAGACTGGCAAGTATTATAATTGATGTGGAGACGGGCATTCGGCCTCTGATCTTCGGGTAAGCGTTCTCCAAGGCGGCCTTCACGACACACGACAGCGCAGAGTCGCTGAGCAGAAACTGATAGCCAAGTTCCGCACACATGAGGACGGCCTAAACCGGGATGTTGGGTTTATGTCACACTATCAGTAACCCCCACAGCTTGCCCCCTGGACTTGCAGAATCTCACTAGCTGTTCTGTCTGGAGACAATACACATCTCTTTAACTTGTGTTGAATGCTCCCTCCACCCACATTGTCTGTACCTTTAAGACCTGGCTGGTTGTAGGGATTCGCATTCTAATCAGTATTCTGTAACTTGATTTCTGTGTCTCTGTGCTCTGTTTGTGAGCATATTTCCACTCCATCTGACGAAGGAGCAACGCTCCGAAAGCTTATGGTATTTGCTACCAAATAAACCTGTTGGACTTTAACCTGGTGTTGTGAGACTTCTTAAAGTATTATAATTGCCAGGAAAGATGTTGGTGATTTTGAGGGGGAACCGCTCCAGTTCAGGGTGGGGGGTACAGTGGGTACTGTCTGCGTGACGGGAGTGGATTGGTTCTCTAATCATTAATCACCATTTCTGTCTTAAACAGGACAGCGAGGAAAGAGATCCCGAGACCTGGTCCACAGCTGGTACCGAGTGAGTATGGTCCGAAAGACCATTCTGTGAACACCATTAGTCAGTTTGAAATGTTCAACCATTAGTTATGATCTCCGTGTCGATCGGTATACCAAAAAAAACAATCAACACGGACATTGCAATCAATATAAACTATAAATTACACATTAAATAACAGACACGACAAAGCTCTTACTGATTTACTGAACGGTCCATACAGTGCACATGGCACTAATTTCAGCACAAAGCTCTGAATTCCCTCGGATAGAATCCCAACTCCTTTCCTTCTAGGGTTTAGTCTCTGATGCTGATCCGACAGCAGCTCCCAACCTGAACTACAGCGGCCCGATCGTCACCAAATTGGTGCACTTCAGCACAACTTCCTTCACTCTGCTCTCGGCAGTGTTGGTGGCGTGGATCCACCTGAACCTGTCTCCGAGCCCTCAGTAACAACCCTGTGTATTGTATGGCTGGTTCTGGGTCCAATAACTGAAGAAGCGACAATAACCTCACTTTTCCCAACTCCACTCCCAGATCCAGTCTTCGTGTTCACCTTTTCACCTGTGTCACAACCTTCGTGATGACGTTCACGAGGGGTCATAGGTTCAAGGTGAGGGGGGGGTGAGGTTTAACACGGATATCAGAAGGACGTATTTTACACAGAGAGTGGTGGGGGCCTGGAATGCGCTGCCAGGCAAGGTGGTGGAGGCGGACACACTGGGAACGTTTAAGACTTATCTAGATAGCCACATGAATGGAGGGATACAAAAGAATGGTCTAGTTTGGACCAGGGAGCGGCGCGGGCTTGGAGGGCCGAAGGGCCTGTTCCTGTGCTGTATTGTTCTTTGTTCTTTTGTTCTCTCCCTCCAGCAGAACCCGGCCGCATGGGCCCCTTTATGCATCTATTGCCCCAGGTCACTTGGGCCTGTTTACGTGCCTTTTTTTCCCATGTCAGCTGATAACTCATTGTACACCTTTGAAAGGAGAGGATGACCCGACTGATTAAAGGCGTTATCCCTAATCTCTCAATTCCCTCACCTGCACCTTTTGTAAGTCCATAGTCCGTTCCGACAGTCGCCAAGCATTTTGAGTGAAATCTCTTTCTACAGAACTGTTTAATGATGTAGCTCTTTGCTTGTAGAGGCTTCTCGCTCTCATCCCGCCTCTGCGGGAGGCTTTCCATGCTGACAGAGCACTTCCGGTGATGCTGCTGCGGCCCTGCTCGCATTCAGAATCACGGAGCAGTTCTGACCCCGGTACCTGCTTCTAGACTTTCCCAGTTCCATCACACCTCATCCAGTCTGTACATGTGGCGATTCCAGATCTGACTGGGGCACCCTGGAGACGGGAAGGGGGCCCCACAAATGCATCATTGTCTGGACACAGCAGTGTCCTACAGGCATGAGTTAGGCCAGTTACCAGTTCATAGAAATCATAGAAACCCTACAGTGCAGAAGGAGGCCATTCGGCCCATCGAGTCTGCACCGACCACAATCCCACCCAGACCCTACCCCCACATATTTACCCGCTAATCCCTCTAACCTACGCATCTCAGGACTCTAAGGGGCAATTTTTAACCTGGCCAATCAACCTAACCTGCACATCTTTGGACTGTGGGAGGAAACCGGAGCACCCGGAGGAAACCCACGCAGACACAAGGAGAATGTGCAAACTCCACACAGTCAGTGACCCGAGCCGGGAATCGAACCCGGGACCCTAGAGCTGTGAAGCAGCAGTGCTAACCACTGTGCTACCGTGCCGCCCCAGTTAACCTGTTTTGAGATGAATATGGGCCTGGGCACTCTTTCAGAGTTCAGGAGCCTTTCAGATAGTGCCGTTAGATCATTACATCCCTCAAACTGGCAGGCTTCAATTTGTCATCTCATTTCATTGAATCCTACAGTGCAGAAGGAGGCCATTCGGCTCACTGAGCCTGCACCGACCACAGTCCCGCCCAGGCCCTACCCCATAACCCCATACATTTACCCTAGCTAGTCCCCCTGACACTAAAGGGTAATTTATCATGGCCAATCCACCTAACCTGCGCATCTTTTGAACTGTGGGAGGAAACCGGAGCACCCGGAGGAAACCCACGCAGACACGGGGAGAACGTGCAGACTCCGTACAGACAGTGACCCAGGCCAGGAATCGAATCCGGGTCCCTGGCACTGTGAGGCGGCAGTGCTAACCACTGTGCCGCCCATTTTGAGGTGGTGGGATGCGTAATTCAAGGCTGGCTGGTTTTCTGGTGGGCATTGTGATCTTGGGGTACCCTTCACCTTTGGAGATGTTGTGCACAGATAGAAGAACGGAGAGGGCAGGATTTTCTGGCCACGCTCGCCGCAAGGCCGGAAAATCCCACCCGAGGTCAACGGACCTTTGCATGATTTGTGTCACACCCGCTACGATTCCCGCAGCGGGCAGGACAGGAAAATTCCGCCCAGAGGGCGGGTTTAACTGTTGGGGTCAGGCTGAGAATGCTCAGGGTTCAGTTAGGGAGATGCGGAGGAGATGTTTCCACCTGTGGGGAAGTCTACGCACAAAAAGCATCAGGGTCAAAACTATAATATAGTCACCAGTACTGTGGTAGGGAATTCGGAGTGATTAGAATGTGGAGTTCACTGCTGTTGGAATGAAATTCTTCATGATGATAACATATTCACCCTCCATACGCCCTCTGATTTTAATTTGTTGTTGCCGGTGGGGATTTTCCCACTTTTGGTGCAAAATGGGCACAAGTTACATTTTGAAGTGTTTTATCTCCCTTGAGATTCCACTCCAGCTCACTATTCAGTCTCACTGAAGTCATAGAACATAGAAAGCCACAGCACAAACAGGCCCTTCGGCCCACAAGTTGCGCCGATCACATCCCCACCTCTAGTCCTATCTATAGCCCTCAATCCCATTAAATCCCATGTACTCATCCAGAAGTCTCTTAAAAGACCCCAACGAGTTTGCCTCCACCACCACCGACGTCAGCCGATTCCACTCACCCACCACCCTCTGAGTGAAAAACTTACCCCTGACATCTCCTCTGTACCTACCCCCCAGCACCTTAAACCTGTGTCCTCTCGTAGCAACCATTTCAGCCCTTGGAAATAGCCTCTGAGAGTCTACCCTATCCAGACCTCTCAACATCTTGTAAACCTCTATCAGGTCACCTCTCATCCTTCGTCTCTCCAGGGAGAAGAGACCAAGCTCCCTCAACCTATCCTCATAAGGCATGCCCCCCAATCCAGGCAACATCCTTGTAAATCTCCTCTGCACCCTTTCAATGGCTTCAACATCTTTCCTGTAATGAGGTGACCAGAACTGCGCGCAGTACTCCAAGTGGGGTCTAACCAGGGTCCTATAAAGCTGCAGCATTATCTCCCAACTCCTAAACTCAATCCCTCGATTAATGAAGGCTAGTACGCCGTACGCCTTCTTGACCGCATCCTCCACCTGCGAGGCCGATTTAAGAGTCCTATGGACCCAGACCCCAAGGTCCTTCTGATCCTCTACACTGCTAAGAATGGTACCCTTCATATTATACTGCTGCTTCATCCCATTGGATCTGCCAAAATGGATCACTACACACTTATCCGGGTTGAAGTCCATCTGCCACTTCTCCGGCCAGTCTTGCATTCTATCTATGTCTCGCTGCAACTTCTGACATCCCTCCAAACTATCCACAACACCACCTACCTTGGTGTCGTCAGCAAACTTACCAACCCATCCCTCCACTTCCTCATCCAGGTCATTTATGAAAATGACAAACAGCAAGGGTCCCAGAACAACCTGCCATCGAACAGTGCTGCTGCAAATACAGCTGTCCTCTCTGAAGCATTGCTTTGAAAGATATTGCTTGAAAAGTTTAGTTGAATTAACCGAACTTTATATAAACTTAATGGTTTAACACAAAAATGAAACCGTTTTAACCGGTGTCTGTCCACCATGTGCGAGTAACTGCATTCTTTTAAAATGCTGATTTACTTTTGTAAAGAAAATGCAGACACTCTGCTCGCAGTCAGTTTTTTCCAGTAATTAATCTTAAAGTTACATCTCGAAGTTTTTACAACTTGCCTACGGGTGACCTTGAGCCCAAAGAGCCAGTTTAAATTTTGGGGCTGCCTCTCAGGCTCTCCATAGAACCCCTACAGTGCAGCAGGAGGCCATTTGGCCCATCGATTCTGCACCAACTCTCTGAAAGAGCATCTAACACCCAAAGAACAAAGAAAATTACAGCACAGGAACAGGCCCTTCGGCCCTCCAAGCCTGCACCGACCATGCTGCCCGACTTAATCAAAATTCCTACTCTTCCGGGGACCATATCCCATCCTATTCATGTATTTGTCCAGACGTCCCTTAAAAGTCACTATCGTATCTGCTTCCACTACCTCCCCCGGCAGCGAGTTCCAGACACCCACCACCCTCTGTGTAAAAAAAAACTTGCCTCGTACATCTCCTTTAAACCTTGCCCCTCGCACTTTAACCTTATGTCCCCTAGTAATTGACTCTTTCACCCTGGGAAAAAGCTTCTGACTATCCACTCTGTCCATGCCCCTCATAATCTTGTAGACTTCTATCAGGTCGCCCCTCAACCTCCGTCGTTCCAGTGAGAACAAACCAAGTTTCTCCAATCTCTCCTCATAGCTAATGCCCTCCATACCAGGCAACATCCTGGTAAATCTTTTCTGTAAACACACACTTTGGCTAATTCCCTCTTAACCTCCACATCTTTGGGCACTTAAGGGGCAATTTAGCATGGCTGATCCACCTAACCTGCACATCTTTCAGACTGTGGGAGGAAACCCACGCAGACACGGGGAGAACGTGCAGACTCCACGCAGACAGTGACCCAAGCCGGGAATTGAACTTGGGTCCCTGGCACTGTGACGCAGCAGTGCTAACCACCGTGCCACCCGAAAGCTGAAATGATGGGAAAGGGGGAGGGAAGTCGATAAATGTGACGATTAACTAGCTAGGAGGAGGAAAGGGGAAGCATAAGAGCTCTCGAAGAATGATAATGATGCACTGTGGAAGTGGGGGAGAGTGAGTAGAGTCCTTTCTTGTGTTTGTTTCCATAAAATGTTTTGTTTTTCTTAATTTTTTTCCCTTGTTTTCAGCATCAAGCTAAAGGTGGAGTTGCCTGAAATCCATATCCCGTCTGGTGAGGAGCCAGCTGCCTTAGCAGCCAGCCTGTGCGGTGAGCATATAAATTCGACATATAGGCAGAGAATCTGAGTACAGGAGTAGTGAAGTCTTACTTCAATTGAATGGAAACTTGGTTAGACCGCACCTGGAGTACTGTATGCAGGTTTTGTCCCCTTACCTTAGAAATGATATTATTGCCATAGAGAGAGTGCAGCGAAGGTTCACCAGACTTCTTCTGGGGATGGCGGGACTGTTACGAAGAGAGATTGGGCAAACTGGGCCTGGATTGTCTAGAGTTTCGAAGAATGGGAGGTAATCTCATTGAAAGTACAAAATACTTAACAGAATAGACAAGATAGATGCAGGTAAGATGTTTCCCTTGGTTGGGGAGTCTACAACCCAGGGACACAAATTCAAAATAAGGGGGAAGCCACTTGGGACCGAGATGAGGAGAAATTTCTTGACACAAAGCGTTATGAATGTTTAGAATTCTCTACCCCAGGGGGCAATGGAAGCTTGGTCATTCAGTATGGTTAAGGCAGAGATTGATAGATTTCAGATTGACGACGTAAAGGGTTATGGGGATAGAGAGGGTAAAAGGCATCGAAGTGTCCAATTAGCCATGGTAGTACCGAATGGCAGAGCAGGCATGACTTGCTGAATGGCCTACTCCTGTACCTATAAATCAGGAAAAGACCAATATCCTATGTTAAAAACAGACGAGTGTTCCTAAATAGATTCAAACACTCTGCAAATTGGTGGTAAACTGTTGGAATGTTGTCCTACGGAAGTACAGGAGCAGGAGGAGGCTATTCAGCCCCTCTATCTTCTCCACCATTTAATAAAATCATGGCTGATCTGATAGCAACCTCCAATCCCTATCTCGCTTGTCCTCGGTAACCTATCACCCCTTGCTTACCAAGAATCTATCCATTTCTGCCTTAAAATATTCAAAGCCTCTGCTTCCACCGCCCTTTCAGGATGAGTTCCAAATACTCTCAACCCTCTTGAGAGAAAAAATGTCGCCTTCTCTCTGTTTTCAGTTTTTAAGCAGTGACCCCCTTGTTCTAGATCCTCCCATTGGAGGACACACCCACAATCTGTTTAATATGCAGGAAACAGACCCGTCACATTAGCTCCAACCCCACAACCCATTCCTTCAGTCTGTGTGGTGGAGAGTGTCTGTCTTTACAAAATCAGTGACTGAGCTCACATTGAACTCCGTTCGACCGATACGAATGAGAAATTCAGTGCCCGTTAGTCTAGAATGGAAGCCTTGGTTTAATCAAACCAGCTCAGCTCTTGTCTTTTCCAGTGGTTCCAAGTGTCTCGGTTGGTTGCTTTAAGTATCCTTCATTCACCACCTCCAGTTGATGTGCTATAGATTTACCAAACTGCTCACTGTGGCACTATGGGTGGCACAGTGACACAGTGGTGAGCACTGCTGCCTCACAGTGCCAGGGATCTGGGTTCCATTCCCAGCTTGGGTCGCTGTCTGTGTGGAGTCTGCACATTCTCCCCTTGTCTGCGTGGGTTTCCTCCAAGTGCTCTGGTTTCCTCCCACACTCCAAAGCTAAAGTTTGTTTATTTATTAGTGTCACAATTAGGCTTACATTAACAGTGCAATGAAGTTACTGTGAAAATCCCTTAGTTGCCACACTCTGGCGCGTATTCAGGTACACTGAGGGAGAATTTAGCATGGCCAATGCACCTAACCAGCACGTCTTTCGGACTATGGGAGGAAAGTGGAGCACCCGGAGGACCACGCAGACATGAAGAGAAGGTGCAGACTCCGCACAGACAGTGACCCAAGCCGGGAATTGAACCTGGGCCCCTGGCGCTGTGAGGCAGCAGTGAGATGTGTAGGTTAGGTGGATTAGCCATGGTGATAGGGTTTGGGGGGTGGGGGGGGGAGGTGGATTAGCCATGGTGATAGGGTTTGGTGGTTGGGGGGGGGGGGTGGTCCTGGGTAAGATACTCTTTCAGGGAGTTGGTGCAGACTCAATGGGCCAAATGGCCACCTGCCACCTTCTGCACTGTAATTCTATTAGTAGATTCTATAGGTGATGCATTTTGGAAGGTCTAATGCAGGACGGAATAATACAGTAAATGGCAGAAATCTTAAAAGCATTAACATGCAGAGGGATCTGGGCGTACAGGTCCACAGTTCCCTGAAAGTGATAACACAAGTGGATAAGGTGGTCAAGAAGGCATACGGCATGCTTACCTTCATCAGTCAGGGCATCGAGTATAAAAATTAGCAAGTCCTGTTGCAGCTGTATAGAACTTTAGTTAGGTCGCATTTGGAATATTGTGTACAGTTCTGATCACCACACTACCAGAAGTATATTTTGATTTGATTTATTATTAATATACGTGAAAAGTATTGTTTCTTGCGCGCTATACAGATGTGGAGGCTTTGGAGAGGGTACAGTAAGGGTTTACCAGGATGTTACCTGGTTTGGAGGGTATTAGCTATGAGAAGAGATTGGACAAACTTGGTTTGTTTTCACCTGGACGTCAGAGACTGAGGGGGTGACCTGATAGAAGTTTACAGGATTACGAGAGGCATGGATAGAATGGATAGTCGCAGTCTTCTTCCCCGGGTAGAAATTACTCCGGGACATAGGTTTAGGGTAAAAGGGGGAAAGTTTAAAGGAGATGTGAGGCGCAAGTTTTTTACACAGAGGGTGGTGAGTGCCTGCAATGCGCTGCCAGAAGAGGTGGTAAAACAGATACAATCGCAATGTTTAAGAGGCATCTTGACAGATACATGAATCGACGGAGGAATAGATAGATACGGACCGAGTAGAGGCAAAATGTCTTTAGTTTAGAAGGGCATAGTTTAGAAAGTAAGAAGTTTAACAACACCAGGTTAAAGTCCAACAGGTTTATTTGGTAGCAAAAGCCACACAAGCTTTCGAGGCTTTTGCTACCAAATAAACCTGTTGGACTTTAACCTGGTGTTGTTAAACTTCTTACTGTGTTTACCCCAGTCCAACGCCGGCATCTCCACATCATAGTTTAGAAAGACAGCGCAGACTTGGTGGGCCGAAGGGCCTGTTCCTGTGCTGTACTGTACTTTATAAAGATAAAGGCAAAATACTGCAGATGTTGGAATCTGAAACAAAAACAGAAAATGCTAGAAAATCTCAGGTCTTGGAATAGTCATCCAGACTCTAAACATTGGCTCTATTCTCTCCCCACAGATGCTGTCAGACCTGCTGAGGTTTTCCAGCACTTTCTGTTCTTTGCTCTTATTTGAAAAGTAGCATCCTCCCTTGATAAAGTTTGCTGAGTGAATTGCCTCTGTGTTTCTGCTCTTTAAGAAGTCTCACAACACCAGGTTAAAGTCCAACAGGTTTATTTGGTAGCAAAAGCCACACAAGCTTTCGGAGCGAAGTTGTGAGACTTCTTACTGTGTTTACCCCAGTCCAACGCCGGCATCTCCACATCATTTCTGCTCTTTGCCTGCACAAGGATCACTGCATTTAAAAGTTCAAAGTGATTTAAACCCCTTTGTGCAGAGAGTTGTTCATGTGGATATTAAGTCCCCTGTGGAGAAGGAAGAGAATCCCCACAATCCTATCAGATAAAAGCAAATTACTGCAGATGCTGGAATCTGAAACCAAACGAGAAAACGTTTGGTCTGGCAGCTTCTGTAAGGGGAGAAAAGAGCTGACGTTTCGAGTCCAGACGACCCTTTGTCAAAGCTAAAAGGCATAGAAAGTGGGAGGTATTTATACTGCAGTGGGAGGGAATGAAAGATGAGTCATAGCCACAAAAACATGGGGAAAGGCTATGGGCTGCTAATGGCAGCCCATAGAGAGAATAGAAGGTGTGAATGGCCAAATGGCAGAGAAGCTGAAATCAGAGGGTAAGGTGTGACAGATGAAGATGTTGGGGGGAGGGGGAAGATGGGTGGGAGAGAGGAAAATTGAGAACAAGGGAAGTGTGTGTGGGGGGGTGAAGAAAAATAAAGACGCACGAAAATAAAAGGCAGAGAACAGTTAAAAATTAAATAAAACAAAGGGGTCGAGGTGGGGTAGAGCTAATCATATCAATCTTCTCAGAAACTGAATAACAGACCACTTACTTAATCTTTGTGTAAGGCCTGATGGCCTGACACAGTAATTGCTGGCACCTCTAACAATGCATTAGCTGAAAAGGGCTTTGAGACGTTCTGCAGAGCAATGAGGTGTTGTGCGTAATCAAGTTCTTCCTTTGTACCTGTGATTTGCAATATTAATCCATTGCCCTGGGCCTTTCTGTAATCTAATTGCTCACCATCACTTTGATGGGAGGTCTGAGGCCATGTCTGCTGTGATCAGCCTTGGAGGAAGGGCGCAGGCAGGAGTGTTTGGCAGACTCTTTCCATTGCACCCGCTTTTTCTTAGGTTCAGTCTAAAGTAAATGGGGTAACGGGGAGGGTGCTGGTGGGGTGGGCATGTCCTCATTAATAATCAAGGACCGCTTTCCGAGGGTATTCCTTCTAAATGTTTGAAGAAGTTATGACTTTCCATTTCTACCCTGAGACTGCCAGTATTCATCATTGTTTACGTAGAGTCACAAAGTGAGGCCATTTGGCCCACTGTCAGCTCTCTATCCCATTAACCCCACTCCCTGCACGTTCTCCAAAACCCTGCAATTTTCATCTTTATCTGATTGGTTTTTGTGGCAGGTCTCGATTCGCAATATTCTAGTTGAGGGTTAATCCAGTTTTTGTTAACTGTTTGTCTGCCAGTCCAAATTGGCGGCATGGTGGCACAGTGGTTAGCGCCAGGGACCCGGGTTCAATTCCCGGCTTGGGTCTGTGCGGAGTTTGGACGTTCGCCCCGTGTCTGTGTGGGTTTCCTTCGGGTGCTCCGGTTTCCTCCCACAGTCCAAAGATGTGCGGGTTAGGTTGATTGGCCATGCTAAATTGCCCCTTAGTGTCACGGGGATTAGAAGGGTAAATATGAGGGGTTACAGGGGTGGGACCTGGTTGGGACTGTGGGTCAGTGCAGACTCGATGGGCTGAATGGCCTCCTGCACTGTAGGAGCCTATGATTCTATGACTATAAATTGAAAGTGCCTTGTCCTTAACTTGAAAAACCAAGCCATGGTTTCGGTTTCAAATTGACAGGCAGACACGGAATCCTTTGGGATTTGTAAAGGCCCCATTACATTGGGGCTGCAGGATCGGATAGGAAATTCTCTCCCCCCACCCCACCTGATTTGGCTTACTTGGAGCAACTTTAAATTACTCAGTGGCCAAATCATGAGGTGGAGGAAACTGGATTCAAAGATTTCATCTATATCTGTAATGTTTCCCCAATGCCGGGACATCCTGGGTTAACTGTCTTCTTGTCTTTGTATTTGGCAGGTGGAGATGGCTTGAGCTGTGCTGCTGCCCCGTTGGTAGCCGGGTTTGAGGGAGCAGAGTATTCCACTGTAATGGATCAGTGTGAAAGACCAATCCCTGCTGCTAATCTACGTCCGTGTGAAGCAAAGTGTGGCTTTCTCCTGTACAAACCTGTGGAACCATCCGTCTACACTGGCCATCTGTTTCCAGCACTGGCCAATGAAATGTGCACAGAAAATGGGGCAGGCGGCGAGGTGCCTGAGGGAAACATGGGTGCCCGAGTCCCGAAATACGAGGCAAAGCTTCCTGCCACAGTGCCAAAGTGCCCCCAAGCTGAGAAGCCGGTAGAAAGTGGGAGCACTGGCAATGCAGTCGGTGAGAATCAGCTGGCTATGGCGCTGCTCCATGTGGTAGCTACCGAGAGGCTTGTGGAGTTTGGCTTGGTTCAAGAAGTGCCTTCAGGAGAGGCGGTGAGCAGTGATGTGCCTCAGCAAATTCCTTCAGCTACCATGGCAACCAGCCACTCCTTCACCAAAAGTGAGGTGGCCACTGAAGTGCCTGTAGAAGGTGCAGCAACTGTTGGGGTCCTTGTACAAAATGGACTGGCTGAGGCACCTTCAGATGAAGCAGCTGTCCAGGTGCCTCTGGGCAGTGAAATGACCACAGATGGGTTTGCAGAGAATCACTTGACCTGTGAAGCACTAGAAAGTGAAGTGATTCGAGAATGCGTGACTTGTATAAATCTTGAGGAGGCTGATAGGCCACTAGCACCCAGCGAGCTGACCACCAGGGTTGAGGCAAACGTAGAAGTTAAAGTAACAAATGGGGCTGTTGAGGGCATGTTGCCTGCGATACCATCAGATAATCCAGAAATCGTGGAGGTGCCATTCGATAGGGAGGTGACTACATCTATTAAAGATGCCATGACCAGTGCAACACTTGCTGGGAATCTGCTCACCCCCGAGTTACTTGCAAAGAACAAAAGAACTGCGGTGTTTGTGGCAGCGCACACGTTGACTGATGCAGCAACAGACTCGACACCAAGTCAGCAGAGTATAGCAGCAACACCCAAAGCTGTGCCTTTAGGAATCGTGCCAACAACAAGCACTGTTCCCGAGAACAAGGTGCCCCCAGAGACAACCATGGAGATGTCTGTAGACCTGCCCAGTGAGTACTCCTTGGAACAGGCAATGGCCAGTATCCTGCTGAAAGTGAATGAATTGGTTGACGTACCTACAGATACCACTTCTATTGCCATTGAGGATTCTGCTGAAGATGAGCTAAGCACGGCAGATGACCTCTCCACAGCGGATGACCTCTCTACAACAGATGACCTCTCCACAATGGGCGAGCTGTCTACGGAGGATGAACTGACCACGGAGGATGAGCTGACATTTGATAGAAAACTAACGGCAAGTGAGTTGGCCGATATACCTGTAGACACCACTGCCACCGCCATGGAGATTTGTACAGCAGTTGGGCTGACTGTGGATGTAGGTGTGACAGCCTGTAGTCCATATCCACCTGAACAGCTGGCTAGTGAGGCACTGACAGAATTCTGTGAAGTTCTGGTTGATGGGGAATTAGTTGATATACCTACAGATGTAGTAGTCATTGAATTAACCGCTGAGAATGAGGATGATGAAGCAAAAGCCTTTGAAGTCTCAACAACCGAAGGGGCTCTTGCAGAGGATGGATTATTTGTGATATTGGATTCTGTTGATGGAGCAGTGCTTTCCCATGGTAGGTTTTCGGAGATTGAGTTTTCTCCAGACTCTTTGGCACCCATAAAGGATGAGAAGGTCCGAGAAGCTTCTGTCGAGGGTGTGACTAGCAGAATACTTGAAGAAAACAGTTTGACAAAGCCACCTCCAGATGTAGCAAACATAGGGAAGGCTGCAGAGGGGGAGGTCACAGCCGCATTGACCAATGACGATGCAGAGGGTGAGGTCACAGCCGCATTGACCAATGACGATGCAGAGGGGGAGGTCACAGCTGCATTGACCAATGACGATGCAGAGGGAGAGGTCACAGCCGCATTGACCAATGACGATGTAGAGGGTAAGGTCCCAGCTGCATTGACCAATGATGATGCAGAGGGTGAGGTCACAGCTGCACTCACCAATGGTGATGCAGAAGATGAGGTCCCAGCCGCGTTGACCAATGATGAGGCAGAGGGTGAGGTCACAGTCGCATTGACCAATGATGATGCAGAAGGTGAGGTCACAGCCACGTTGGCCAATGACGATTCTGAAAGTAAGCTAACAGTGGCTAGAAATATTAAAGTGGAAAGCAAGATATCAAATGCAATCTCTGGTATCAATGCCTTCCAAAAGAAACATTTTGAGCTGTTGACATTGAAAGAAGGTAATGTTTGCACCTACGATAACAATGATGAAATGTGTTCCAACAATAATGGATGCCAAGATGTTGACCTCAATAACCATGCATTAGAATACGTTTCAGTACCATTTACACAGACTGGGTGTGTTCCGTACAGAGAGCAGGAGGCAAGCTGTGTGCAAAGGAAGGATGATGAAACCGTTAAAGACAGAGCAGACATGTTTGGAGAGTTTGGAACATCACCAGTGTGTAAGGAAGCAGCTATTTGCTGTGTAAAGCTCAAAGTGCTGCAAAGTGCAAGGAGGAGGAGGAGGAAAGAGTTAGCCGGTTTAAAGATGAGGAAATTAAACCACGCCGTGCTCTTATCGAATTGTACTCCGCAGTTCCCCAGTCTTGAGAAGTTGTGGGTGAACAGGTCTTCACAGCGGGTGGGTTGTTGGAGCAGAGAGAGGGAGCGTGTCATTTCTGACATGGACCACAAAGTCCAACCATTGGAAGAAATCAAGCCAAAGAACCTGCCTCTTATACAGATGAATGATTTAGCTGTTAGTGAATGGTGCAGAAAGCCTGTGCTATTGGAGCACTTGTCAACCATTGCCAATGGTCTGAGTGCATTTTCTAAGACTATAAAAATGCCCCAGGAATTCTCTCCAACATCTGACCTTATTATAGCCATGGGTATGTGCAGTCGCTTTCAGTTGTTACAGTTTTGCTTCAATACTGAACAAACCTGCTGTCTAAACACTTTCTGCCATCGATCGTCCCCGAGTAAAGAACAGTCAGTCAGTGGGAAGCTTCCTGTCCAGTTTTACAGCAAGGATCAGCACTGGCCTTTCCCCAGCGACAGCACACATTTCATTACCCCAGATTTCCCAGTTTCACCTGATCACAACCTGACTTCGCTGCTTTCCTTTTTCACCGAGGGCGATGAGACAGTTAATCAACGCTCTGATTTGTCAGTTATTCCACCACACTCCCGTCAAGACTCTTGGATGGTCTCCCAATACCATGCCAACTTTGGCAAGACACGTTGGCTGCCTGCTTCACCCTCCAAGGCTGGGAGGTGCCCTTGCACTCGTTCCAGGTTTGGGTTGCACACAATTCTAGCACTTTCATCCCCGGCTTGTTACAGGCTCTACACGAGGCAGCGCCATTTTGGCAGAGTCCCTAACGCCCATCGCCCATTCTTAACTCAGTTTGGAGAGGATTTGAAAAGACTCGTTCTCCCGCTTCATTCCGACAAATCCTTCTGGTGGCTGACCTGTGCCTTGGGCAGGGTGGTGTCGTGGTGGAATCAGCACAATCCTTTACATTCTGCTGCGAGATTCAACATCATCGGCCCTTCCAACAACTGCACGCGGAGCAGTCCCAGGTTAGTGCCAAGTATCCGGTGAAATTCAGGGAGAAAAGTCTTTGTAATGCGGGTGTTTGGGGTAGGGGGAGGTGGGTAAATAATCGTAGACTCTTCACGGCAATGTCGGAGACTATTCAGCCCATTGCACCTGTGCAAGCTCTCTGAAATAGCTATGCAATCAGTCCCACTTCTCTTTCCCCACAGCCCTGCAGATGTTTCCCTTTGAGTTTCTATCGCATTGCCTTTTGTTAGAGTATCACGTCTGCTTCCACCCGCCCTTTCAGCAAGCACATTCCGGATCATAACTTGCCGCTCCCCCACAATTCTGTTCAGTATTGGAACTTTTGTGCATTCTCTTAATCCCTTCAGTCACCACCTTCAGGACACGGAGAGTTCTATGGGCACTGGCAACCAGCTTACCCCCTCCCCAGTATTTCACCCAGAAATGGGCATACGCCACACGTAAGGCCGGGTGTGGGTGCTTTTGCACCTTGGTATCAATGCTTTCATTAATGTGTGCTTGTCCAGTAGCAGTCACTGGCTACTGAGCAGGAGTCTGATTCCCTGCTCAAGTTTACGGTGTCGAATTCTATTTTTGATGATGTTACTACTGGGCAAGGATTGAGTGGGAACCTGCCTGGTGTTTAGAGCTCAAGGTTGTCCTGTGCCTTCCTCTGATCCATCAAGCTTTGAAAGCAGTTTTGAGGGCCAGACGTTTCTGATCAGTACCTGGGGAAGTAGGTGTAAAAGCAGAATCAGGGTGACTATTACCCTGCATTCCAATCCACATGCAGCAAGCTGAAACACAGCTCTGATTATTGTATTAACTTGCCACAGCACAGGAATGGCCTTTCAGACTAACCGCTCCAAGACTCTGCTCCACATTGGCCTGCTCTCTTGCTTCTTCTAACACTGTTGACATATCCTCCTGTCGCTTTATTTTATGTTTAAGTTTATTTATTAGTGTCACAAGTACAAAGAACAATACAGCACAGGAACAGGCCCTTTGGCCCTCCAAGCCTGCGCCGCTCATGTGCCCACTAGACCATTCTTTTGAATCCCTCTTTTGTAGGCTTACATTAACACTGCAATGAAGTTACTGTGAAAATCCCCTAGTCGCCACACTCCGGCGCCTGTTCGGGTACACTGAGGGAGAATTTAGCATGGCCAATGCACCTAACCAGTGCGTCTTTTGGACTGTGGGAGGAAACCGGAGCACTCAGAGGAAACCCACGCAGACATGGGGAGAGTGTACAGATTCCACACAGACAGTGACCCAAGCCAGTCCCTGGCGCTGTGAGGCAGCACGCTAACCACTGTGCCACCGTGCCGCCCATCATATTTAGCTACCTTCACCAGTGGTGAGATCTGCCCTTGGCACTCTCCTTTTTCTTATCCCTGTGCTACCTCGCAGACATCAGCCAGCTATACCTCAGTCACCTCTTGACCACTGCCTCTGATTGGCTTGTCAGATATTCAGCACTGAATGTCTTCCATGTTAGCATTGAGAAGATCCTATCCCCCAAATCCATCCCGTCCCCAATCATCGTCTGAGGCTAAAACAGGCTGCTTGCCACCTTGCCACCCTATCTGACTCCAAGATGAACTTCTGACCCCGAAACCATCTCCATAACATTAACCCCTTCAGCTCTCCCCTGCCACTTATCTGCTACCAAAACCCTGACTGGTACCTTTCCTATCTCGGTTCATCCAATGCTCCCCTGGGCTGGACTCCTGCCTCCCACCCATCGGAAACTTGGAACTTGTTGAAAGTTCTGTCTGCATCGTATCTCACACCAGGTCCCTCACCGTTGGTGGCTGTGCCTTCAGTTTACTCGGGGCCCCAAGCTCTGGAATACCCTCCATACATCACTCCACTCTAGCTCATGAATTCTCTTCATCAGCTCTTTATTCCCCACTGCTTTTCTATCTTTGTCATTTTTTTTCTAGTTTTCCTTCCCAATTTTTATTCATATTCCACTTTATTATAATTTTTTTCCAGTCTAGTTTAAGTCTCTTGATCATTAACTCAAATTGTATTTTGTGGTCGCTATTGCCTGGATGCTCCCCTATGCTTATTTCTCCCACCTGCTCTGGTTCATTTCCCATTGCTAGAACCTACAGTGATTCCACTCTCCTTGCGCCTCTTGTACTGGCTAAGAAAGGAATCCTGTGCAAACTCTTTAAAACTATATTCCCTTCTCCCTTCACCCTACTCCTGAAAGTTTATTTTAGGGTAGTTGAGATTTGCTCATTTCATTTGTCTGCCTACGTATTTCTCCCTTTACACTATTCGATCTCTAGTTATATTAGTATGATTGACTCTTTCCGACCCTTTACCTTAATCCATGTGCATTGTTTCAATCTTAATGTTAGTTAGAACCTTTGTTTTCTCACTAGTATTTTTGTTTCTGATTAACGCAACTACGTCAGCTCCACCCCTCTTCCTTCCCAATCTTTTTTAAACCACAGTAAGAAGTCTCACAACACAAGGTTAAAGTCCAACAGGTTTATTTGGCATCAAGAGCTTTCGGAGCGCTGCTCCTTCACCAGGTGAGTGGATTCCAAATAAACCTCCTGGACTTCAACCTGGTGTTGTGAGACCTTCTACTGTGCCCACCCCAGTCCAACGCCGGCATCTCCACACCATTTTCTAAACCAGTTATATCCTGCAATATTTAATATTCAGTCCTGTCCTTTAAGCAGCCATAACGCCATTTTTGCTATGGGAATAGAGCCTGGGTGGGATTGTGGTCGGTGCAGACTCAATGGGTTGAATGGCCTCCTTCTACACTGGGGATTCAATGATTCTATTACTCTGTGGCTCGAGGAGTTCTCGTCTCCAGTTCCCGTGTTTTGTTTCCAGTGTTGTGCACATTGCTAAATGGGAACAAAATAATTTGATCAGATTAATGGTCCCTATTGCTGTTTTGAAAACTCGAGAGTTTTTCATTTATTCTGGCTGTTGTTTAGTTTTGGTTCAGCCTCCATCTGAACGGCAGAATAGCCTGGAGGTGCTGAATGGTCATTCTCCTGTTTAATATTCCAACAGTCTGTAGATGTCCTCATTTCTTCCGTGGTCTGATTTTTATCTCCCGGCTAATGGTTATTTCCACCAAATATTTCTCCCACTATCCATCACCCCACCCCACAATATTCCTCGTTTGAATTCTCATTTCCGACCCTGTTTATCCTTTCCATCAGAATTTAAGTACAGGAGCAGGAGGAGACCATTCGGCCCATCATGTCAGCTCCGCCATTGAATGATCATAGCTGATTCTCAGTTTCAACTGCACTTTCCCACCCATTCCCCATATCCCGAGATTCCCAGAGACACTCAATCAGTCTACCCCAGCCTTCAATATTGTCAACGATGGAGGATCCATAACCCTCCGGGATAGAGAATTCCAAAGACTCCCAGCCCTTTGAATCATTTCAGTGTTAAATGATTGACCCCTTATCCTGAGACTGTGCCCACACACACACACACACACCCCCCCCCCCCCCCCCCCCCCGACCCCTTATCCTGGGACTGTACCCCTGACCCCTTATCCTGAGACTGCCCCCGCCCCGCCGTGTTTTGGACTCCCCAGCCAGGGGAACAGCCTCTTCGTATCTCCCTTCATTGCAGTGTTAATGTAAGCCTACTTGTGATACAAATAAACAAACGTTAAACGTTTTTACCCTGTCAGTCCCTTTGTATGTTTTCGTGAGATTGCCCCTCCCTCTTCTAAAATCCAGGCCCTCAGCCTCTCATCCCAGGATCCAATCTAAAGAGCCTTTGCCATGCCACCTGCAAAGCAGGTATCCCCTTCCTTAGATGCAGAGACCAAGAGTATGTACGTTACTCCAGGTGTGGTCTCACCAAAGCCCGATACGATTGTAGCAAGGACGTCCTCATTCCTGTACTCCGCTCCCCTTGGGCAGCACAGTGGTTAGCACTGCTCCCTCACTGCACTAGGAACCAGGTTCGATTCCCAGCTTGGCTCACTGTCTGTGTGGAGTCTGCACATTCTCCCCGTGTCTGTGTGGGTTTCCTCCAGATGCTCCGGTTTCCTCCAATAGTCAGAAAGACGTGCTGGTTAGGTGCATTGGCCATGCTAAATTCTCCCTCAGTGTTACCCGAACAGGTGCCGAAGTGTGGTGACTAGGGGATTTTCACAGTAGCTTCCTTGCAATGTTAATGTAAGCATACTTGCGACGCTAATGAATAAATTTTAAAATTAAGAAAAGCCAACATGCCATTTGCCTTCCTAAGCTCTGGTGTTGTCCTCGTTGAGGTGCAGCCTGTCCCAGCTCCCTCCGAGATGGGACACTCTTTTCAGCACTCCTCTTCCAGCCTCATTGAAGCTCAATCCATTATCTAAACCCTGTGTTTGGTTCTGTATTGTGTGAAGTAGCTGCTTTGACCTGTTGCTTTGTGTGTGGTTCAGTGTTGCTGTTTCCCAACCTCCTGTGTCCTACGGTGAGTGATGCACTAGAGGAAGTCTTGCGTCTTTCACATCAGTGTTTATGGTCACTTTGCAATGTTTTTAGAGATTTCGGTGTGATAAACTTGCATTTGTTTATTCAGTTTCCATCCATCCAATCTCATCGCTGCAAATGGAATCAATTTGAGTGAAGCAAAGTCCTTGTTAATTCTGCAAACCAGTAAAAGGATGTGAGTGTTCAAACTGCTTGTGTGGGTTGCTATGGAATGCTGGGTTTCTCAGTACAGGCGGGGTTGCTATGGAACGCTGGGTTTCTCAGTACAGGCGGGGGTTGCTATGGAACGCTGGGTTTCTCAGTACAGGCGGGGGTTGCTATGGAACGCTGGGTTTCTCGGTGCAGGCGGGGGTTGCTATGAAACACTGGTTTCTCGGTATGGGCGAGGGTTGCTATGGAACGCCAGGTTTCTCGGTACAGGTGGGGGTTGCTATGAAACGCTGGTTTCTCGGAACAGGTGGGGGTTGCTATGGAACGCTGGGTTTCTCAGTACAGGCGGGGGTTGCTATGAAACGCTGGTTTCTCGGTACAGGCGGGGGTTGCTATGGAACGCTGGGTTTCTCAGTACAGGCGGGGGTTGCTATGAAACGCTGGTTTCTCGGTACAGGTGGGGGTTGCTATGGAACGCTGGGTTTCTCAGTACAGGCGGGGGTTGCTATGAAACGCTGGTTTCTCGGTATGGGCGAGGGTTGCTATGGAACGCCAGGTTTCTCGGTACAGGTGGGGGTTGCTATGGAACGCTGGGTTTCTCAGTACAGCTCGAGTCTGCCGCCATGTTCGTTCTTCTGAACACGGTGCAGTTCCGATACTGGAGAGTGCTCCCTGAACACTACGGGAGATTTGTCTGGAACGCTGCCCCTTCTAGCCAACCCAGCAGCACTATGCTCAGACAGTCTCGGTAACACTGCGGCACTATACTGGAGAGACTCCATTATTCCAGTCTCAATCAGCCCTGGCTGGAGTAAGATGTTTGCTAATTGGTACCAACTTGAAATAATTTGAGATTCTTGGTTTGTTTTCCAGGGAAGCTGTAGTGTCAGTGGGTGGGCTTGTTCTAAAGTAATCTTTATGCTTCCCCTCCCCCCCACAGTGACCTGCAGCACCTGAACTTTGACTGCCTCAAAGAACCGTATCTGGCTTTACCAGAGCCTCCTACCTCAGCCCCAGAATGTACTGTCACTGCCGACACCTTCAGCTCTGCCTCAGCGCTGGTCCCGAGCATCGCGTATGTCGAACCCCAACATCGTTTGGAGCAAAAAGAGGCAAGTAAAACGCAGTGCACAGACCCTGTCCCTCCAGAAGGAGTGTCCGAGCTGGGCCCGTTCAGGGTTAAAATCAGAAAGGACCTCTTCACACTACGGGCATTGAAAACGGGAACACTCTTTCTCACCTCTGACCCCTGACCCAGAGCTTTGTTAAGATTAACTGGAGTTTTCAGGACGGATATCGGTAGGTTTTTGTTACGGATACCGAACAAGCAGTAAATTCAGATCTCCAGCAAATTCCACTTTAAGGCTGATCTGACCTCCCTCTCCATTGACCCACCTTTGTCCAGGATGGGATCATGTTGACACTATATACATTTGGTGGTTTAAGAGATCAGGATAAATGCGCAATAATGTGAACGTGTCCACTTTGGCGGGACAAATAGAAAAGCAGCAGACTGTTTACATAGAGAGAGACCGGTGGGACAGAGGGATCTGGGTGCTCAGTACGTGAATCCCAAAAACTTAGTGTGAAAGTACAGCAAGTGATGAGGGAGGCGCGTAGAATGCTGCTTATTGCAAGGGGACTGGAATATCAAAGTAGGGATGTTTCACTACAGTTGGTGAGATCACATCTGGAGCACTGGGCGGCACAGTGGTCTACGCTGCTGCCTCACAGCGCCAGGGACCCAGGTTCGATTCCCAGCTTGGCTCACTGTCCATGCAGAGTCTGCACTTTCTCCCCATTTCTGCATGGGTTTTCCTCCGGGTGCTCCAGTTTCCATGTAGGTTAAGTGGATGAGTTATGGTTAATGCATGGGTGGGTGGGATGCTCTTTTGGAGAGTCGATGCAGGCTCAATGGGCTGAATGGCCTCCTCCTGCATTATAGGGATTCTATTCTAATTTTGGTCTCTTTATTTAAGAAATAATATAATTACGTTATAAACAGTTCAAACCATGGTCAGTGGGCTGATTCCTGGATTGAAGGGCCAAATGGCCTATTTCTCTGAGTTTGACTGTGCAGAGTGTGGACTGACACCAAGAGGCCTTTTCCCCATGGTGTGATTTCAGTCTGATTGTGTACCCCTACCATGGGTATGTTAGATCCATTCACTTGTCTGAACAGACGAGGACAGCACTGATATGAGTTTAAAAATGGTTTTCTTTTATTGAACAGAACTTAAGCAAAGAAAAGCGAACTTGGAGACTGGTTACTGAACTGAACACACTGTTCCAAAATATATTTCAACCCTTATCTCGTTATTGGAAGTGTTTTTCGCAGGCTGTCTCCGTCTAGAAAATCAATCCTTGCAGCTGCTGTTACGCTGTTGTTTGCCTGCATTGTGTACCCTTCAGGAATGCAGTCCATTTTTAGCTACCCATCATGCCTTCTGATTCTACATGTAGTCAGGTTAGCTACAATTGTTCAGCTTAGCAGAGTTAGTTAACCCTAAAAGTCTAGCATTTAAATGTAATTATGTATAGGCAGAAATCTCCTAAAATGAAGTCTTTGCATAGACTGGGGCAAACAAGGCTAATCATACCCAGGTTCTCTCAGGTATTATATATTCTAATTCACCTGTATTACTAATCCAGCCCAGCAATGGCTGGTGTGAGTGAGGCATGTTGAGTGTCATTGAGCCAATGTACTTGTGGAAGCAACACAGGTTTGTGTGATAGCTCCTGTCTGCAGATTGACCACAGGTGCCAGCGACAGGCCTGGAACCCGCAGCAGGGGGTGTGAGTGACCGTCTGCAGCACGACAGAGTCTGTGAAGAGCGCCCAGGTCTGGAGTAACTGTTGGTAACACTCGCAAGTTCAGCTCCAGAGTAGTGGACCTAGAATCCGAGGTGTTAGATATTGTGATGCCCGGGGGGAGGGGGAGAGCCACCTGAACCCTTCAGCAGCCCAGGAGACGGTCGATAGGCTGGGCAGTGGTTTCTGTTCGGTTAATGATCAGAAGCAGGTGAGTTTGAAGTGCGAGGAGAGAGCTGGGTGACACAGCTGGGATCAAAAGGTGCCACACACTGTTTTTACACAGGATTGGGGGGGGGGGGGGGGGGGGGGTGCAGGGCAGTGTGAATTTAGCACTTGTTAACATTCAGGAAACAGTGGCAATGAGCAAGGATCAGTCTACAAGCTATCAAGGACTGAGATGGGGAGACTGGTGTAGTGTATCCACGTTTGTCGGCAATAAGCTTCTGGGTGGGAAAATAAGCAGCGAAAAGAATGCAGACAGGCCATTAACCAGCTAACATCGAGAAATTGACAAATGGCGTCCAGTGTGGGGAAGTGTGAAATGACTCACTTTGGCCGGAAGAATGGAGAAGTAGGTGAGACGCTATGAAATATTGGAAGGAATCGACTGGTCTTGTACATGTATAACACGTGTAGTTACAGCAATCAGTCTGAGGGTGAATGGCATTTGGTCATTATTACAAAGGGGATTGAGAGTCCAGGGGTCAGAGTTTTGCTCCAATAATGGAGTTGGGACCATACCTGGAGTACTGTGGACAGGTTTGGTCTCCATAGCTAAGGGAGGATATACTTGCATTAAAACATAACTAGACTAATTCCTGGAATTAAGGTGATACTGGAATGAAAGATGGTAAGGGGGTAAAAAAACATCCATGGCTAAACAAAGAGTCATGATGTGGAGATGCCGGCGTTGGACTGGAGTAAACACAGTAAGAAGTTTAGCAACACCAGGTTAAAGTCCAACGTTGGACTTTAACCTGGTGTTGCTAAACTTCTTACTGTGTAAACAAGGAGGTCAGGGACAATATACAAACTAAGATATAACATATTGCAAAGGCCAGTGGCAGGCTGAAAGTTTGGGAAACTTTCAAATATAAACAAAGGGATACTAAAAAAGTAATAAAAAGAGCAAAGGTAAATTACAAAAGAAAACTAGCATTAAAATATCAAGGATAACAAAAGCTTCCATAGGTATATAAAAGGGGAGAGAGTCACTAGGGGGAATGTTGATCCCTTGGAAGATGAAACCGGAGAGTTAATAGTGGGAAACACTGAAATGGCAGAGATGCTAAATCAATACTTTGCCTCAGTTTTTACAGTGGAGGATACTAGTACCATTCCTAAAGGAATGGGCAAGTCAGAGGTAATAGAAAGGATGGAACTTAGAACAATCAACATCAATAGGGAAAAAGTACTCAGCAAACAATTGGAGCTGAGGGCAGATAGGTCCCCCGGGCCTGATCGCCTACATCCTAGCGTATTAAAGGAAGCGGCGGCGGAGATAATGGTTATAATATTCCAAACACAGGAAGGGTTCCAATTGATTGGAAAAATGCTAATGTAATGCCCTTATTCAAAAAGGGAGGGAGGCAAAATGTGGGAAATTATAGACCAGTTAGTTTAACATCTGTTGCTGGGAAAGTGTTAGAATCAATTATCAAGGAAGCAATATCAGGACATTTGGAAAGTCAAAACACTATCCATCAGAGTCAGTATGGTGTTATGAAAGACAAATCTGACTATTTTGCTAGACTTTGAGGATGTAACAAGCCAAGTGGATAATGGGGATCCTGTAGATGTAGTATATCTGGACTTCCGGAAGGCGTTTGATTAGGTGCCACGCAAAAGGTTAATTCACAGGTTAGGTCACCTGGGATTAGGGGTAATTTATTAGCTTGGATAGGTGACGACTGACTGATGGACAGAAGACAGAGAGTCGGGATAAATGGGTTCTTTTCTGGGTGGCAGGAAGTAACTAGTGGGATGCCACAGGGTTCAGTCCTGGGCCTCAGCTATTTACAATCTATATCAATGGCTTGGATACAGGGATAGAAGGCTCTATGGCCAAATTTGCAGATGACACAAAAATAAGCAGGACAGTAAGTTGCAATGGGGAAATAAGAACCTTACAAATGGACATAGATAGGTTAGGAGAGTGGGCCAAAATGTGACAGATGGAGTTTAACATGGTTAAGTGTGAGGTCATGCATTTTGGTCGCAAAAATGGGAAGGCGACTTATTATCTAAATGAGGAGAGACCTCGGCATGCTCTGATGCAGAGGGATCTGGGTGTCCTTGTTCATGAGTCACAGAAAACTAGCATGCAGGTACAGCAGACAACAAAGAAAGCAAATGGAATGTTGGCATTTCTAGCTCAAGGAATAGAATATAAAGGTAAGGAAGTATTGTTGCAACTATATAAAGCATTGGTGAGGCCGCATTAGTTTTGGTCCCTGTATTTGAGGAAAGATGTAGTGGCATTGGAGGCAGTTCAGAGGAGGTTCACTAGATTGATTCCAGAGATGAGGGGTTTGTCGTTTGAAGAGAGATTGAACAGTTTAGGCCTATACTCTGTGGAATTTAGAAGAATGAGGGGAGATCAAATTGACGTATACAAGATGATAAAAGGTATGGATAAAGTAGATGTAGAGCGGATGCTTCCTCTTGTGGAGCATTCTAGGGTGAGAGGTCATAGTCTTAGGATAAGGGGTAGCAAATTTAAAACAGAGTTGAGGAGAAACTACTTCTCCCAAAGGATTGTGAATCTGCGGGATTTGCTACCCCAAAGCGCGGTGGATGCTGGGACAGTGAGTAAATTTAAGGAGGAGTTAGACAGATTTTTAATTGGTAATGGGTTGAAAGATTATGGGGAGAAGGCAGGAAATTGAGGATACCATATCCTCCAATGGGCCGAATGGCCTAATTCTGTTCCTATATCTTATGAAAGTCCTATTAGGTGACATTGAGCCGAATGAGTTTGAAAGAATAAAATGATCTGATTGAAAGATAAATGGTTCTTTAGAGACTGAGGCTGTTTCTCACTGGCTAGAACATCCAGAAATAGAGGTCAGACATTCCCCAGAAAAGAGTTCTGATTGGACCAAAAGAGGTCTTTGGAGTCTTTGGAATTCTCTACTCTGGGACGGGATGAATATTCAGGACTGAAATTGATAGATTTTGGAAATTAAAGGAATGGAGAGATTTGGGATTGAGTTGGGAAAGTGCAGTTAGATGTAAGTCAGCCAGGATCTTATTGAGTGGCTCAGCCGGCTTGTGGCAGCTCCTGTTTCTGACAGATCTGTAACCACCAGATTGACCATGGCAACCACCAGTGACCTGAAAATATGGTGAAGACTTGTACACGGGTGCTTTTCCAGAGTGTTTGAACAATCCGAGCTGTTTTAAACAGAGTCACAAATGCTTTTTTGTTTGACAATGCTACCTTGGTGCAGTGTGCCTGCAGTGTTTCTATAGAAATGTGAGGTGTGCAAATGAAATTTCCCACCAATTTGCACTGGGCATTTCTTTGTAAAACTGATCAATAGCAAACTCTAGATTAGAATTGATTTGAAATGTTATCTTCAGGCCTGCACCTTGGAGAAATGGATTGGCCTGGGAGCGCAGATTCACCCAAAATATGCTTTTTCCATTCTTCCAAGGGATGAGTGTGTCACTGGCTAGGTCAACATTTGTTGTCAAATCCTTCATTGCTTTTGAACCGAGTGGCTCACTGGGCCATTTAGGAAGCAGCCACGTTTCTGTGGGTCAGGTAGGAAGGTTTAATGAAAGGAGATGGTGTTTACCACAATTGATGACAGTTTCATGGCCACCATTACTGAGACTAGCTTTCAATTCCAAATTTCATTAATCGAATTTAAATTCCACCAGCTGCTGTGGTGGGATTTGAACCCATGTCCACCCCCCTCCCAGACATAAGCCTGGGCCTGTGGATGACTAAAAAGTTTAAAGTTTATTTATCAGTGCCACAAGTAGGCTTACATTAACACTGCAATGACGTTACTGTGAAAATCCCCTAGTCGCTACACTCTGGTGACTGTTCGGGTCAATGCACCTAACCAGCACGTCTGTCGGACTGTGGGAGGGAATCGGAGCACCCGGAGGAAACGCATGCAGACACGGGGAGAATGTGCAGACTCCACACACACAATGACCCACGGCTGGAATCGAACCGAGTCCCTGGCGCTGTGAGGCAGCAGTGCTAACCAGTGTGCCACTGTGCCGCCCTAGTCCAGTGACATTATTATCACTATGCCACCATCTCCCTAAAGCGTTCAGTTGTGAGGACAGATTGCATGGACTAGGATTGTGTTGTTTTGATTAGAAGGTTGAGGGATAATTGAATTGAGGTGTCTTAGGGAGTTGATAACAGTTTCATGCAGTGGGGGAGGGAGCAGAGAGCAAGAGCTCTGTAACTTAAAACTGCAACTAACCTATTAAATAGTGATGGGAAAGAATTCTTCTCAGAGTGTGAGGGAAATCTGGAACCCGCTCTGCTCTCCCCCTGAACAAGCTGCTGAAATTGAAAATGTTCAAAATGAGGTTGATAGGTATCTGTTGGGTTGGGTGTGAAGGGTTACACTGCAAGGTGAGGTGATGGACTTAAAAATAGATCAGCAATGATCCAATTGAGCGGCCAAGTTGGAGGGTGGCAGAATTAACTCTGATCTGATAGTAACCTGCCTTCTCTCCTCTTCAGGAACCTGCAGCTGAGGACAAGCCCGTCAGCAAATCCAAGGCATCTCTGAGGAAAGTGTCCCAAATCCGAATCCGGAGAAGTGTCCCCAAACAAGACACTAATCTCACCCCCATGGGTCTGCCCAAAGCCAAGAGGTGAGTCTGACGTATCACTGCGTATAGGCAGCATGTTGCAGTGTGTGCTATTCTGGATGATTAATTGGAGACTGCTCTGTTTTCTAGATTGAAAAAGAAAGAATTTAGTTTGGAAGAGATATACACTAACCAGAATTACAAGTCCCCATCTGCACACAGGTACGTTACTAGGTTATGTTGTGTTATTCAGAGACTGCAGTCTAGGCTGGTTTGGTTTAGGGAGAGACTGTTCCAGTGTCAGTCTGTGCCTCTGGGAGCCACCCAGAGTTTGTCTGGGGTTTATTGAGGTTGGGGTTCGGTCTGTTTAAGTCAGTCCCAGGGTGTTCCTTCCCCAGTGACCCGAGGTGCAGGAAAAAGCCTTATCCCAGGAGCAGGTCACCTCTCCCCGGATTGCGTTGGGAAGAGGAGATAAAGACCAGTTACTGGGCCATGTAGGATTGGTAGCGGAGTGGATCCCGAAGACCAAAGCTGCTGTTAGCAGTCTCTGCCATTCACTCCAATTCCACTGCTGTTTCTCAGCCAACCTCCTCAGCTGAACTAAACCATTTATAGTACTGACACGCTGTACAATGTTACAAATACACCCGAGCCATCCGAAAGACCACCCGTCTCAGCCTCCTTCATGTTCCACCTACACCCCTCTCGGACCCTCCATCGCTGAAAACCTGTTGTCCCGAATCGAGTCTCTCCCGGGCGATTATTCTAGTGTCACTGTGTTTACTCTGCTATAAACTGCAATTTAACCAAAGCCCATCAGCCCAGTTCCCATCTCTCACCAAGTCGCACTTCCTCGGTGCCCCCCACTCCCACTGACAACACTTAGTCCTCCTGTTCCCGTCCGCATTCAAATCAAAGGTTTCTGATTTCTCTACTACCTCCCCTCGTCAGAAATCCAAAACTACCTCCAGCCTCGTGTCTCCCTCTCTGATTCTCCCCCCGCCCCCAATTCCCCCTTAAACCTCTCAACCTCGACTTTGTAAACCTTTTCCAGAAGCCCTGTTTCTAACCAGCCCCCGCTCACCAGCCCCCCACCCTCCTGCTCAGGAAAGTGGTAGCAAGGGCTCAGTTTTCAATCAGCTGGAAGCCAGCAGCTGCCTCTGGCTGTCGTTCTCATGCGGAGCTCACTCCAAAGAACAAAGAACAGTACAGCACAGGAAACAGGCCCTTCGGCCCTCCAAGCCTGTGCCGCTCATTGGTCCAATTAGACCATTCGTTTGTATCCCTCCATTTCCAGACTGCTCATGTGACTATCCAGGTAAGTCTTAAACGATGCCACCGTGTCTGCCTCCACCACCCTACTTGGCAGCGCATTCCAGGCCCCCACCACCCTCTGTGTAAAAAACGTCCCTCTGATGTCTGAGTTATACTTCGCCCCTCTCAGCTTGAGCCCGTGACCCCTCGTGATCGTCACCTGTGACCTGGGAAAAAGCTTCCGACTGTTCACCCTATCTATACCCTTCATAATTTTGTACACCTCTATTAGGTCTCCCCTCATTCTCCATCTTTCCAGGGAGCACAAGCCCAGTTTACCCGATCTCTCATAGCTAAGGCCCTCCATACCAGGCAACATCCTGGTAAACCTTCTCTGCACTCTCTCCAAAGCCTCCACGTCCTTCTGGTAGTGCGGCAACCAGAACTGGACACAGTACTCCAAATGTGGCCTAACCAGCGTTCTATACAGCTGCATCACCAGACTCCAGCTTTTATACTCTATACCCCGTCCTATAAAGGCAAGCATACCATATGCCTTCTTCACCACCTTCTCCACCTGCGCTGCCACCTTCAAGGATTTGTGGACTTGCACACCTAGGTCCCTCTGTGTTTCTATACTCTTGATGGCTCTGCCATTTATTGTATAACTCCCCCCTACAATATTTCTTCCAAAATGCATCACTTCGCATTTATCCGGATTAAATTCCATCTGCCGTTTCTCTGCCCAATTTTCCAGCCTATCTATATCCTCCTGTATTGTCCGACAATGCTCTTCGCTATCCGCAATTCCAGCCATCTTCGTGTCATCCGCAAACTTGCTGATGACACCAGTTACACCTTCTTCCAAATCATTTATATATATCACAAATAGCAGAGGTCCCAGTACAGAGCCCTGCGGAACACCACTGGTCACAGACCTCCAGCCGGAAAAAGACCCTTCGACTGCTATCCTCTGTCTCCTGTGGCCAAGCCAGTTTTCTACCCATCTAGCCACCTCTCCTTGTATCCCATGAGCTTTAGCCTTCTTAACCAACCTGCCATGAGGGACTTTGTCAAATGCCTTACTGAAATCCATATAGACGACATCCACGGCCCTTCCTTCGTCAACCGTTTTTGTCACTTCCTCAAAAAACTCCACCAAATTTGTAAGGCACGACCTCCCTCTTACAAAACCATGCTGTCTGTCACTAATGAGATTGTCCCGTTCTAAATGCGCATACATCCTGTCTCTAAGAATCCTCTCCAACAACTTCCCTACCACGGACATCAAGTTCACTGGCGTATAATTACCCGGGTTATCCCTGCTACCCTTCTTAAATAACGGTACCACATTTGCGATCCTCCAATCCTCAGGGACCTCACCTGTGTCCAACGAAGAGACAAAGATTTCCGTCAGAGGCCCAGCAATTACATCTCTTGTTTCCCTGAGCAGTCTAGGATAGATGCCATCAGGCCCTGGTGATTTGTCAGTTTTAATGTTACCTTAAAAACCTAACACTTCCTCCCTTGTAATGGAGATTCTCTCTAACGGGTCAGCACCTCCCTCTGAGACACTCCCAGTCAACAAGTCCCTCTCCTTTGTGAATACTGATGCAAAGTATTCATTTAGGATCTCCCCTATTCCCTTGGGTTCTAAGCATAATTCCCCTCCTTTGTCCCTGAGAGGTCCGACTTTTTCCCGACAACTCTTTTGTTCCTAACATATGAATAAAATGCCTTAGGATTCTCCTTAATCCTGTCTGCCAAGAACATTTCGTGACCTCTTTTTGCCCTTCTAACTCCCCGTTTGAGTTCTTTCCTACTCTCCCTGTATTCCTCCAGAGCTGCATCTGTTTTCAGTTGCCTGGACTTAACATACGCCTCTCTTTTTTCTTTTTGATCAGATCCTCAATTTCCCAGGTTATCCACGGCTCTCAAATCCTACCTTTCCTATCCTTCCTTTTTACAGGCACATGCCTGTCCTGCAGCCTTATCAACTGTTCCTTAAAAGACTCCCACATGCCAGACGTGGACTTACCCCAAACCAGCCTCTCCCAATCAACGGCCACCAATTCCTGCCTAATCCGGCTATAGTTAGCCTTCCCACAATTTAGCACCCTACCCTTAGGACAACACTCGTCCTTGTCCATTACTATCCTAAAGTTAACAGAGTTGTGGTCACTATTTGCCACATGTTCCCCTACCGAAACTTTGACGACCTGACCGGGCTCATTTCCCAGAACTAGATCCAGTATAGCCCCCCCTCTAGTCGGGCTATCTACATACTGTTCCAAAGAACCTTCCTGTACGCATTTTACAAATTCCTCCCCGTCCAGACCCCCAGCCCTAAGCACTTTCCAGTCTATACCAGAGAAATTGAAGTCTCCCACTACAACAACCCTATTTTTTCTGCACATATCCATTATCTCCTGACATATCCATTCCTCCACTTCCCGTGGGCTGTTGGGGGGCCTGTAGTACACCCCCAGCATAGTGATTGCACCTTTCCTGTTTCTGAGCTCCACCCACTGCGACTCATTACATGACCCCTCTAAATTGTCCACCCTCTGCACCGCTGTAATATGCTTCTTAACTAATACCGCTACTCCCCCACCTTTTTTAGCCCCTCCTCTGTCTTGCCTAAAACACATACCCCGGAATATTCAGCTGCCAGTCCTGTCCTTTTAACCAAGTTTCCGTCACCGCAACCACATCTAAATTCCGCGTAAGCATTAAGGCCCTAAGTTCGTCTGTCTTACCCATTACGCTCCTCGCATTGAAGCAGATGCACTCCAGGCCCACTCGGGTCATCCTGCTCCAGAATGCTCTTCTTCTTAGCTAGCCTTGCCCTGGCCCCCAGCCTCAGTACTTACTGACCTACTGTTTTGATCCCCACCCCCCTGCTTGCCTGGAAGAGTCTTTCCTGATAAAGCCAGGAGAGCAGGAATATTTTTTATTCATCCGTGGGACATGAGCGTCTCTGGCTGGCCAGCATTTATTGCCCATCCCTAGTTGTCCAAGGGCCATCGGTAGATTCTTAATTCCAGATATTTTTTTATTGAATTAAAATTCCACCATCTGCCATGGCGGGATTTGAACCCAGGTCCCCAGAACATTTGCTCAGTTTCTGGGTTAATAGTCTGGCGATAGTACCACTAGGCCATCGCCTCCCCTGGTGTGGGGTCACTTAGCCACAGCCTTCAGAGATTACACTCCACTGATGCTGTGGTAGGAGCTACCACAGTGTGCAGCACAGACATTATCTAACTCCCGTGTGTTGATATGCTTCCAGCGAGTTGAATTTTCCTCTTTCTCTCCTCAACAGTAAATATCTGGAGACGATTTTTGAAGAGCCGGTTTTGAAGAAGGGTTCGCTCATCTGCACCAGTCTGCAAAAGCGCAAACGCCTGTTAGAATTCCAGGACTACACACTTCCCCGTAAGAGGCGAGCACACACTGGAGTGAAGGCTCCGAGCCGGACACGGGCCAGGAAAGCGACCACACGGGAAGGGGAGATTGATTCATTGCTGGTCCAGAAACTCACCGCACTGGAGGCCTTCCTGGCTGGAGAGGACTAAGGTTACTGCTGGACTGTGGACAGAACTAGCCAGCTGGCCAGACTTGCGCTTGCCCCCCAGAGTGCCCCAGGTCTGTTTACACTACACGCCGGAGTTCAGAGGGTTAACCTCGCTCTCTGCTGGCTGGGGAAAGCCAATGGTGAGCAGCCTAACAGTTGCTGCATGCAGAAGCAACTGGGAGCGCGGGTTTTTAAACAGCGCTCCGTGCTACACTCTCTGCTCCACACGGAGCAGCAATGGAGAGGCGAACGTGGCCCTTTGCTGAAGGGTTGGTTTTGCAGAGAGATTCCGAATCGAATGGCTGAGAGAGAATGCTGCTTGCTGGCCCCCAGCTGAAGGAAGAAGCTCTCCTTGCTCCCAATTTCCAGCAAGAATTGATTTACTGCAAAGCGATTCCTGGCTTAAGCTGTCACACTGAGGAAACGAGTGGCTTGAACGTAATGCAGAAAGTATCTTCTAGTGTTTACAAGGATTAAAGATCCTGCCGTCAGTTCTCAGTGGTTTGGGCTGCATTAACTGTTCAGTGAAGTACTAACGCTGTGTCTTCTAACTGAGATCAGTTTGGGTGGATGCTGTGTCTTTTTTAAAAATATAAATATATCTCTAAGCAACTTGAGACTAAAGTAAATATTCCAAAGTAAAGACTGAAACACAAATGATTTTTTTTGGTCTTATCTGTCTGTGTCGCCCAATAAATTGAGTCCACGCACCACTGACCTGTTGGAAATGAGTAGTGAGGGACCGGCAGCTTAAAACTGGCATCTTGCTCCCTTTTCCAGTGGGAATGATCGAAGCTGCAGTGTCAGCATCGAGAGAGGCTTTGTGTTGTCAGATACCTGGCTACGCTTTTTACTCCATGTTGATTGTGTATTGGTTTTTATAAAAGTTTTTACACTGGGGGAGTGCTTTTAACTTACAGCAGTCATGTGAACTGGATTGACAATTACTGCAGATTTAACCCACTGAAGCAGCGAGGTTTTGGTGACGTTTTTGATATTCAGAAGCTGAATCTCACTGACAGAAACTGGCGTTACCCTGTCCCTTCGTAACCCGCTTCAGAGGAGACCTTCTGGAATGAGGTGAATGTGTTTTGTACGCGGGTCTGAGTAATGCAGAGTGAGAGACCCAGCATGCAGGGTGGAACAGAAGCAGTCCCGCACCTTATCTCTCGCAGGACAGAGGCCCAAATGCTCACTCGTTTGTCTGAGTTTTCCCATGGCTCCGTTCGTAGTCTTCACATCCCGGGGCTGCACGGCCCAATCCAGAATCCCACCGGACAATTCAGGCCCGCCCTGACTGAATGCTGCACTGTTGAAGATGCTGTTTTATAAATGAGACATTAAACCGAGGCCCTTCCCTCTCGGGTGGATACAAGAGATTGCGCTGGGCTAACGTGAAGAGACGCTGGGGGGCTGAGTTTTAATAGTGGTTAGCGCTGCTGCCTCACAGTGCCAGGGAGCCGGGTTCGATTCCAGCCTCGGCTCACTGTCTGTGTGGAGCACCCGGAGGAAACCCACGCAGACACGGGGAGATTGTGCAGACTCCACACAGACAGTGACCCAAGCCGGGAATCGAACCTGGGTCCCTGACGCTGTGAGGCAGCAGTGCTAGCCACTGTGCCAGGCCATGCTAAATTCTCCCTCAGTGTACCCGAACAGACGCCAGGGTGTGCTGACTAGGGGATTTTCACAATAACTTCATTGCAGTGTTAATGTAAGCCTATTGGTGACACTAATAAATAAACTGTAAATGACCTGGCATGTGTGTTTTCTAAGTTAGAACAGCGCTGACACTTAGCAGTGATTCACTTGCTGTCAAGACCTTTGGGACATTCTAACGGCACTAAAGCTAATCAAAGTCCTTTATTTCCAACAGCTTCCCTAAACCAAACAAGAGCTGACCTTTAAAAGACAGGAATGACAGGAGGTTGTGACTGTCCGTTAGGCCCTGTGCAGTTTATTGGAAAGCTAGTGAGATCCCGATCAATGTCGAGGAGTTTGTGTAAAAGCAAATACTGCTCTGAGTGGTAGGAAGGAGTGAAGGAAATGGCTGGCAGCTGTTTGAACAGCTGGCTGCTGTAATTGGGTGTAGGGTTGGTTTTCAGTGAGCTCGAATGGGCCTTTCTCAGCTGGGCCTGTGTATGGGAGCTGGAGGGGTTTTTGGGAAAGTCCGTTTCTACACTTGGATTATAATTGAGCATTAGCAGTCAGAGTGCAGCACTTGCACTCCCCATTGTTGGAGACTGTGCAGAGCTTAAGCAACTTGCATTTATATAGCCCCTTTCACATTCTTAATGTCCCCAAGAGCTTCAAGACTAATGAGTTGCTCTTTGGTGTGTAATCACCAAATGTAGAACCTTGGCAGCACAGTCCCAGAAATAGCAAGTGAGAAATGACCAGATCAATTCCAGTGATGTTGACCGGGACCTCTCTCCTGTTAGAGAATGTGACCCTTTCCAACCACCAGGGAGCCAAGAGCCAGGCCTTGATTTTTCAGCCAGAAGACACTGCAACATTCCCTCCGTATTGACCCTCTGACAGTGTGACACTCTCAATACTGACCCTCTGACAGTGCAGGCTCTCTCAATACTGACCCCCTGACAGTGTGGCACTCCCTCAGTACTGACCCCCTGACAGTGTGGCACTCCCTCACTACTGACCCCCTGACAGTGTGGCACTCCCTCAGTACTGAGCTGCTATGGTGTGCAGCCATACAACAATCATGGGGAACAAGCAGACTGCACAAACCTAGCATTGCCTTTAGGATGTGTGACTGAGCACAATCTTGGACAGTGTCTGCAGTGAGAGGAGCCAGCATAGTAACTAGCAGGAGTATCGGAGCAGCTATGGCGTCACTGGATTGGGGTTCTGTGCTCTCATCTCTACACTGACCTAGATTCATGTTGAAGCTCGTGTACTTTTGGTTTTGAAGCTCTTTCTCTTCCTTTTGTCCCCCTTTCCCTCATCCCAATTATCTGATTATTCCAGTGATATGTACCTGTTCCCAAATGGAATCATGTTTTCCCCTCCCCCTCAATGATAAAACCTGTCTGGGGGAGGAGTAAATGGTGTTCCCGGAGGCTGGTGTGATACATGTGGAATTGGAGGGAGGAGTCTTTGTGCTTGTCATTGTGAAGTGGCAATTATATCACCAGACTTCGTGCCAGGAGGTCCGAGACCTTTCAGTTTAACTTGTCACTTTATTTCTCCCCCTGTGGCTTGCACTTGTTGCTTTGTGGGCGGGTGGCTGCCCAACACGAGGTGGTGTGAGCTATCAATTTAATACGTTCTCTCCTCTCCCTGCGCTGCAGCCTGAACTGGATAACATCTGGATCGAGGCGAGTGGGCAACATGTTTATTTTGAGGCTAATTAATCATTTACACTTTTGGGGAAAATGTTCTGTTCACACATGGTCTCGATCTCCTCCCAGTCCACATAACTGAAGCCTGGTGTTTTCAATTGGACTGATAATTAGATTTGCAGCACATCAAAACTTTTAACTAAACTTTATTTTAAACACTTCCACCTAAATCAGCAGCTCCTGGGAACAAAAGACAAACTACGTCTAAAACCGCAAACTATGACTAAATCTGTAGTTCGGGCAGCACTATGGCACAGTGGTTAGCACTGCTGCCTCAGCGCCAGGGACCTGGGTTCAATTCCGGCCTCGGGTCACTGTGTGGAGTTTGCACGTTCTCCCCGTGCCTGCGTGGATTTCCTCCGGGTGCTCCGGTTTCCTCTCACAATCCAAAGACGTGCAGGTTAGGTTGATTGGCCATGCTAAATTGAACCTAGTGTCAGGGGGATTAGCAGGGAAAATACGTGGAGTTACGGGGATAGGGCCTGGGTGGGATTGTGGTTGGTGCAGACTCGATGGGCCGAATGGCCTCCTTCTGCACTGTAGGGATTCTATGATTCTCTGATTCTACTTGAATGTTTACTTTTGTCCTGGTGAAATGGCACCAATATTTGGTGATCAAGTATGTCTGTGTGGTGTGTGTGTGGTGCGTGTTGTATGCACTCTTCAAGCAAAAGAATTATATGTCAACAGTTTTTTTGGAAACATACAATGTGAATCTAATCTCTGTCTCAATTAGCAAAGCTTAATTTGATGTGTGGGGAGTGAGGGTGGAAACGGCTGTTCACCTTTGTCCCTGAAAGATGATTCTGTCTGCTCAGTGCCTCCTGTATCCCTGGAGGGATTGTGGTATAATCTCGACTGTACCAGATCCTGAAATATCTTGCTGCCTATTCACCAGACCCCCATTAAAAACAAATAGATGGGAAATCTCTGGGGAATTGCACTGCAAATCATTCACACCTTGGAGTATAGCTCATCTAGAAGGATTCTGCATCCTGACCACCTCTGTGCCCTTCTCCATTCAGGAGCCTGATGTAGGTGTTGAATCATTGCCAGAAGGTCCCTCGGAGATTCCACGCTACCTCATCCAGGCGATCAGTTGCAGCCAGTTATTTAACTGGAGGAGGCCGGGGGGGCAGGCTCAACCCTGCCTGACGCCAACTCGCTTTCATTTTCTAATGCCCAGCCCGAGTGACAATTGCCTCGGCTGGAACGCCGGGTCCGCGATGTGGGAACTGCCACCGTTGCCCACTGGAGTCATTGGGGAACCCTCCCACTCGCATGCATGTGTGTGTATCTGCTCCTGAGAGGGGCTGGGTCCTATATTCCATCTCTTTGGTTGCCTTTGTATTGTCTTTATTGGAGATTTCAACCTTTAGTTTGACGCCGGGAAGATGATACCTCGAGGATGGTGCTGGTTACTGGGTTGGATTGGTCTCGTCAATCAGAATGTCCTGCACTCGGCCAGCTTCTAATCCACTTTATTGTAAATGTAAATAACTGGCACCTTCTGAGTGCCTGAGTGATTTGTGTGCCCTTTCTGTAGATCTTGCATTAATTGTGTTCTGTTTGAGAGTTGTCTCTGTATATTTTCAATGATACTAATAAAATCTGTTTTTTTATTGGTTGTATTATTCATGTGGAAATAACAGCTTCCTCATCAGTTTGTTGGCCAGGGTGAAAGCTTTGAGAGGGACCCAGTGAAGCCATTTATTCTCGAGGTGCCCATTCCTTATTCATAAAATCCCTACAACGCAGAAGGGGGCCATTCGGCCCATCGAGTCTGCACCGACAACAATCCCACCCAGGCCCCATCCCCATAACACCACTTATTTACCCCGCTAATCCCTCTGGCCTACGCATCCTGGGACACTAAGGTTCAATTTAGCATGGCCAATCAACCTAACCCGCAAATCTTTGGACTGTGGGAGGAAACCGGAGCACCCGGAGGAAACCCACGCAGATACGGGGAGAATGTGCAGATTCCACAGACAGTGACCCAAGCCGGGAATTGAACCCAGGTCCCTGGAGCTATGAGGCAGCTGTGTTTGCCGCTGTGCTGCCCTTATATAAACAAGGACTCTATCCCAGCCATTAACTGTGACATTAAACTGATCTCTTTCTCTGAAGGGCAAGTTCAGTGCATTGGCAAAACACCCTCTTTTTTTAAACTCCCTCTTGTGATGTGGACAGGGCAACATTTATTGCCCCTCCTAATTGCCCTCGATCATGGTGAGCTGCTGCCTTGAAGTCCAAGTGGTGTTGTTAGGGAGGAAGTTCCAGGATTTTGACCCAATGTCAATGAAGGAACAGTGATATTTTTAAGTCAGGATGGTGAATGGCTTTGAGGCAAACTTGTGTTCCCATGGCTTCTGTATTTGATCTTCTAGGTGGTAGAGGTCATGGGTTTGGAAGGTGCCATTGAAGAGACCTTGATGATTTGCTGCAGGGCATCTTGTAGATGGTGTAGACTGCTGCCGCTGCATCAGTGGTGGAGGGAGTGAATGTTGAAGGTGATACCAATCAAGCAGGCTACTTTAATTTGGATGGTGTTGAGCTTCTTGAGTGTTATTGGAGCTGCACTCATCCAGGCAAGTGGGGAGTATTCCATCCTGACTTGTATCTTGCAGATGGTGAATAGGCTTTGGGGAGTCAGGAGGTGAGTTACTTGCTGCAGTATTCCTATCTTGGATAAATACCAGTGAGGTGAGCATGCAATTATTGTGCTTTTTTTTTGTCTTTTAGGGAATTATTGTGCTGTTGGCTGAGAGAATTTCAAACAGTGCAATGTGATCATTAATATCCACTTGCATCTTAGCTAATGGGCAGGCAGCAACTTTGGCAATGCCCCCACATGGCAGATACAATACAGGACATTTTCTAGCCTGAAGGCAGTGACTCGGAATAGTTCAACACCTTCTCGCACCTCACCAGTGAGGCCACTCTTCAGAATTTATCTTGATCGCCAGGAAGGGACTCATCTTACAAACGGAAGTGAAGCTGCGGCCTGAAACCTAACCAGCTGATTTGAGGTGTAGGGGAATCTGCGTCCACCTCCCCTGCCCACCCCCGCCTGCTGTTACAGGAGGTGAATCCCCTCCACTAGCAACCCTCCTTAAACTCAAGTCAACTGAGCAGGGGTTGAGCTTGGCAATTTGCTGATCTATACTGTTCATTTAACAATGCCGCACTGCGCTAGAGTTGCTAACATCATCGGGGATTGTCCTTCAAATCTCAATCTCCAGGACACGGTTGTAAGCAACCCTGCAGAAAAATCAGTCAGCCATTTGTTCATTCTTTTGTTAGTTTTATAAATATCAGACGCGGAGGGAGAGGAAGTCACAAGCCATCCACTGGGTTTTGTAGAATATACTTGCTTTCCAATTGGCTGTGGTATGGCAATTTGTCTAGACAATGGACCAATGGGAGTGTGCGGTGGGGTGGTTGAGGGCAGGTGATGATGTAATGAAACCCCCAGCATTATGGAGACTCTTAGTGGTGAATTACACCACTGAGCCATACAGGGCCTGAATACTGCTGGAAGCATTTCCACCCTCTCCCCAGCCCACCCCCAGCCTCCTCTTCCACCAAATTCACCCCCACCGCAAACCAGGAGTTTGGATCTCGGTGATTCCCTGAGAGCTGTTTGGATTGCTTTATGGAGCTCCAACATCAGACCATTCAAATTCCTGCAAAATATTTCAGCAAGGGGTTAAAAATAGCAGCCAAGTGAAATTAAAGGGTAGAGTTGAACCTTTCCTACAAACTATTCAAATGCAGATATTTAATGAATATTGGGTAGTGAGGAGCCTTGTCCACCTTGTTCAGTCAGCTGCCCCCTCACCAAAATGTTCAGTAACTCCTCTGGGTTAACACTTCACTATAGCACTGAGGGAGAGCCGTACTGTCAGAGGGTCAGTGCTGAGGGAGTGCTGCACTGTCAGAGGGTCAGTGCTGAGGGAGTGCCGCACTGTCAGAGGGTCAGTACTGAGGGAGTGCTGCACCATCAGGGGGTCAGCGCTGAGGCAGCACCGCACTTGTTAGAGGGTTAGCGCTGAGGCAGCGCCGCACTGTCAGAGGGTCAGTACTGAGGGAGCGACGCACTGTCAGAGGATCAGTACTGAGGAAGTGCCACACTGTCAGAGGGTCAGTGCTGAGGGAGCGCCGCACTGTCAGAGGATTAGTACTGAGGAAGTGCCACACTGTCAGAGGGTCAGTGCTGAGGGAGCGACGCACTGTCAGAGGGTCAGTACTGAGGGAGTGCCGCACTGTCAGATGTGCCATATTTTGGATGAGACATTAAACTGAGGTCCTGTCCACCTCGGGTAGCCTATGGCACTCTGTTGAAGAAGAGCAGGGGATTTCTTGCCAGTGGTCTGGTCAATATTTATCCCTCGGCCAGCTTTACTCAAAGGAATTATTGCATTGCTGCTCCTGAGACAACTGTTTGTGAAATGGTCACTGTGTTTCCTTAACTGCAATGAACGTCATAGAATGATAAAGAATTCACAGCACAGAAACAGGCCCACCTGCGCTGTGCCAGTGTTTATGTTCTTCACCAGCCTCCTAACCTTATCAGCATCCTCTGCTCATTTACCCTCTCTCATGTTTATCCATCTTCCCCTTAAATATATCTACGCTATTCACCTTAACTACTCCTTATGGTAGCAAGTTCCTCACTTGCTGGGTAAAGAAATTTCTCTTGAATTCCTGCTTGGATGTATTAAGGACCATGAATATGTATAATCACTGAGAGATTAATTGACTGTAAAGTGCTTTGAAGCCTTCTGAAGTCTATATAAATGTAAAGTTTTCTTACCTGCAGTTTATGTGCCTCTTTTAAAAATAGGTTCATTCAGGGTTAGACACAAGGCTGAGAGAGTAGTAGAATTCACTCGGTCAAATATTAGGTTAAAATGGTGTAATTAATTCCACTTCGAAGCAAAGTGAAAAGTTTGGATTAATTATTTTCAGAGATGTCGTTCAAAGATATTTCAGTACAGGGTTTAGTCAGGGTAGTAATGAGGTACAGAGAGGTTAAAGTCTTGCGTACATCTCTTTTGGGTAATGGAAAAGCAGATGGGAAGCTGGATGTTTTATTTATTAGTGTCATAAGTAGGCTTACATTAACACTGCAATGAAGTTACTGATTTGATTTGATTTATTGTCACATGTATTATATAGAGTGAAAAATATTGTTTCTTGCACGCTATACAGAGCATACCGTTCATAGAGAAGGAAAGGAGAGTGCAGAATGCAATGTTACAGTCATAGCTAGGGTGCAGAGAAAGATCAACTTAATATGAGGTAGGTCCATTCAAAAGTCTGATGGCAGCAGGGAAGAAGCTGTTCTTGAGTCGGTTGGTGCGTATCTTTTCCCGACAGAAGAAGGTGGAAGAGAGAATGTACGGGGTGCGTGGGGTCCTTAATTATGCTGGCTGGCTGCTTTTCTGAGTCAGCGGGCAGTGTAGACAGAGTCAATGGATGGGAGCTGGTTTGTGTGATGGATTGGGCTACATTCATGACCTTTTGTAGTTTCTTGGGGTCTTGGGCAGAGCAGGAGCCATACCAAGCTGTGATACAACCAGAAAGAATGCTTTCTATGGTGCATCTGTGAAAATCCCCTAGTTGTCACACTCCGACGCCTGTTCAGGTACACAGAGGGAGAATTTAGCCTGGCCAATCCACCTAACCAGCACGTCTTTCAGACTGTGGGAGGAATCCACGCAGACATGGGGAGAGTGTGCAGACTCCACACAGACAGTGACCCAAGCTGGGAATCGAACCCAGGCCCCTGGCGCTGTGAGGCAGCAGTGCTAACCACCGTGCCATAGATAGAAGCGGCATCACTGACTGGGCCAGTGGGCACTCACTGAGGAAGCTCCCAAACCTTCCCTGCAATGTGTGCCTGATTTTAACACCAGAAGTGGGCCCCTTCATGATTTGTAGCGACTGTCTGCTCCCTTTCAACTTTAAACAGCTTCCACATTTTCCATACCCTCAGCTTTCACCATTCACCTCGGCCATGCTTTGAACAGCAGGGAGACGCACTGTAAACCCATCGCAACGTAGACAGGACATTCTCTCTCGTCAAGGCTGATTTTCTTCAAAATGGATTGGGCAACATTCTGGGTCAAGCAAAGACTGAAATGTTTAACACGTCCCCAGTGTGAGGACAGCAAGAGCTTTAATAGCAGATACGGACAGAGGGGAATATTCAGCAGCCTCACTTCTTCCATTAATCTTGTGTGTCACATCCTCAGCTTGTTTAGGTGAGTGAGCATCAGCACTGAGCCAGGAGAATATCAGAGACTAATCCTTCATTTGTGACAGATGGTTTAGAGCAGATGTTACATGGACTGCGCTAGGAATGGATTCTATGAGTCTTATTCGGTGTTTTTGTATGTTCTTTGGGTTTTCTATAGTCCCATTGACAGACATTGAAAAAGCATCAGAGAATTCAGGAGACACTTCTTTAAACTATATTAACTCTGCTTGGACATCAGCGTCAGAGTATGGATCAGAGTGTACTAACTCTAGTACAAGGGTCTGGCACATAAAGGGTTAATGTGGGGCTGAGTACAGTATCACCCACACTGTGATGTAAGAGAACACATGACCAGCAAATAGAGGACAGAGCTGTGCGTAGTTGCAAGCATGGAGACAGTTCCTAGCTTGGATCTTTACAAGCTAGTTTCTGGTTATTAATAAATACTGTTGAACTTACCCAAGACTACAACCACCTTAAGACCTATCCAACTATGCCCAACACTTTACAACACTAGTGCTTGATTCTCCCCATTCTTCCTGACTGTAAGAAGTGGGAGTGAGGGATGGTGAGTTTGGTAGAAAATTCCTGGTCATTAATTCTCCTGAAACTTTGACTCACCTGCGAATTACCTCAGAATTGAACCGTCTCTCCCACTCGGTTTCTACCTGATTAATTCTCACTCATTTTTCTTTTTTCGCACAGCTGAAGACTGATGAGAATCATAGAATCCCTACAGTGCAGAAGGAGGCCATCTCGCCCATTGAGTCCACACCGACAACAATCCCACCCAGACCCTATCCCTGTAACCCTAGGTATTTACCCTAGCTAGTCCCCCTGACACTAAGAGACAATTTAACATGGCCAATCCACCTAACTCATACATCTTTGGACTGTGGGAGGAAACCAGAGAACCCAGAGGAAACCCACACAGACAGGGAGAACATGCAAACTCCACACAGTCACCTGAGGCTGGAATTGAACCGGGTCTCTGGTGCCATGAGGCAGCAGTGCTAACCACCGTGCCACCCTTAAATCAGTAATTAATTAATTAACCATATAAATAAGTTTAGATGGACATGGTTGGGCAGGTGGTGTGATATAACTGCAGCATATGGGAATTATGAGACACCACATCCGAGGTGTCTCCAGGTCGTGGAATTTAACCCCCAGGTTGTTGAGCGGAAGTTCAATCTGCCAACATCATGGGGCATTAGTGAGGGGGAGAGTTACCTGGACACTTTGTTCCTCAGAGAGTGACACCCCTTATGTTAAGTAGCTCAATGGTGAGGGACTGGATGCTGTGACTGAGTCAGGCAGACATCCAGAATGTAGCTAGGAATGGGCTTTGACCAACAGATATGAAAATCTTGCTGCCTGTGTGGATGAGAATAAGAGCTACAAGGTGAAAGGGCAAACCAACCATTACATCACGATGCAGGAAGCCATTCAGGTGAGGTGAGCAGAGTGTGAAGAGATTATCTTATCACACGTATAGACAGGATGATAGACACTGCTCTCTGCAGCCACAACTGGGAGCTCTGAAAGTTGTGTTGCCCGCCCGATGCCAAGGTTAAAGGCTGGAGACAAACTTGGACTAGATAGGGGAGGATCTAGTTGTCGAGGTCCACATGGGAAGCAGTGACACAGGTAGAAGCAGGCATGATGTTCTGCTGAAGGACTTTGAGGAGTTAGGCTCCAAACCTCAAAAGGTGTTATCTGTGTTACCTGAGCCATAGGACAGAATCCTCTGCTCCCAGAGGTAGCAAGCTTGGAGGCAGGAGGGGTACATCATTGGGTGAGATGGTGTTGCACCTACCTGTCCCTAAACCTTACTGCCTTCCTGCCCCTGCTGGAATTCAGTTCTGGCTACAACCTCGGACCTTGAGATGGAAGGAAGGTCATTGATGAAGCAGCTGAAGATGGTTGGGTCTAGGACACTACCCTGAGGAACTCCTGCAGAGATGTCCTGGAACTGAGATGACTGACCTCCAACAATCTTCCTTAGTGCCAGGTATGACTCCACTCTGTGGAGAGTTTTCACTGATTCCACCTTTACTAGGGTCACACTCAGTCAAATGCGGCCTTGATGTGATAATCATAGACATATACGTAGAGGCCTGCAGCAGAGATAAAGGCCCATCGGCCCATTGCATCTGTGCTGGTTAAAGACAAACCATCTAACTATTCTAGTCCCATTTTCCAGCACTTGGCCCATATCCTTATATGCTTTGGCATTGCAAGTGCACATCTTAAATGTTTTGAGGGTCTCTGCCTCCACCATCCTTTCATAAGAATATGTGAACTGGGAGCAGGAGTAGGCCACTTGGCCCCTCAAGCCTGCTCCGCTATTCATCACGATCATGGCTGATCTTTCGTGGACTCAGCTCCACTTACCCGCCCGCTCACCATAACCCTTAATTCCCTTACTGTCCAAAAATCTATCTATCTTTGCCTTAAATACATTCCACAAGGTAGCCTCAACTGCTTCACTGGGCAGGGAATTCCACAGATTCACAACCCTTTGGGTGAAAAAATTCCTCGTCAACTTAGTCCTAAATCTGCTCCCCCTTATTTTGAGGCTATGTCCCCTCTGGCAGGTGAAACTCGTTCTAGTTTCACCCGCCAGTGGAAACAACCTCCTCATCTTATCTATTCCCTTCATAATCTTATAATAAGATCTCCCCTCATTCTTCTAAATTTCAATGAGTACAGTAACAATCTGAGGTCCCTATCTGCTTCAAGAAGACGACCATCATCCTGGTACCAAAGAAAAACCAAGCAGCGTGCCTTAATGACTACTGTCCAGTGGCTCTGACATCCATCATTATGGCCATCATTCAAAAGGTTAGTCATGGCATGAATCAATTCCAGCCTCCTAGACTACCTGGATCCACTACAGTTCACCTACCACCGCAACAGGTCCACAGCAGACGCCATCTCCCTGGCCCTGCACTCAACCGTGGAACACCCAGATAACAAGGACACCTATGTCAGACTCCTATTTATTGACTACAACTCAGGCTTCAACACCATTATTTCTATGAAACTCATCTCCAAATTCCGTGGCCTGGGCTTCGGCTCCTCCCTCTGCAAGTAGATCCTGAACTTCCTAACCCACAGACCACAATCAGTAAGGATAGGCAACAACACCTCCTCCACGATCATCCTCAACACCGGTGCCCCAAAAGGCTGTGTTCTCAGCCCCTTACTATACTCCTTATTTACAAAGAACAAAGAAAATTACAGCACAGGAACAGGCCCTTCGGCCCTCCAAGCCTGCACCAACCATGTTGCCCGACTGAACTAAAACCCTCGACCCATCCGGGGACCATATCCCTCTATTCCCATCCTATTCATGTATTTGTCCAGACGCCCCTTAAAATTCACTATCGTATCTGCTTCCACTATCTTCCCCCGGCAGCGGGTTCCAGGCACCCACCACCCTCTGTGTAAAAAAACTTGCCTCATACATCTCCTTTAAACCTTGCCCCTCGCACTTTAAATCTATGCCCCCTAGTAATTGACTCTTCCATCCTGGGAAAAAGTTTCTGTTTACCAACTCTGTCCATGCCCCTAATAATCTTATAGACTTCTATCAGGTCGCCCCTCAACCTCCGTCATTCCAGTGAGAACAAACCAAGTTTCTCCAACCTCTCCTCATAGCTAATGCCCTCCATACCAGGCAACATCCTGGTAAATCTTTTCTGTACCCTCTCCAAAGCCTCCACATCCTTCTGGTAGTGTGGCGAACAGAATTGAACACTATATTCCAAGTGCGGCATAACTAAGGTTCTATAAAGCTGCAACGTGACTTGCCAATTTTTAAACTCAATACCCCGGCCAATGAAGGCAAGCATGTCATATGCCTTGACTACCTTCTCCGCCTGCATTGCCACTTTCAGTGACCTGTGTACATGTACACACTGCCTACCAATACCCGTAAGGGTTCTGCCATTTGCTGTATATTTCCTCTCTGTATTAGACCTTCTTTGACTTCTATACCTATGACTGTGCGGCCAAATTCCCCTTCAACTCGATTTTCAAGTTTGCTGATGACACCACCGTAGTGGGTCGGATCTCAAACAATGACGAGACAGAGTACAGGAATGAGATAGAGAATCTGGTGAACTGGTGCGGCAACAATGTTAACAAAATGAAGGAGATTGTCATCGACTTCAGGAAATGTAGAGGAGAACATGCCTCTGTCTACATCAATGGGGTGAAGTAGAAAGGGTTGAGAGCTTCAAATTTTTAGGTGTCCAGATCACCAACAACCTGTCCTGGTCCCCCCATGCCGACACTATAGTTAAGAAAGCCCACCAACGCCTCTACTTTCTCAGAAGACTAAGGAAATTTGGCATGTCAGCTACAACTCTCACCAACTTTTACAGATGCACCATAGAAAGCATTCTTTCTGTTTGTATCACAGCTTGGTACGGCTCCTGCTCTGCCCAAGATTGCAAGGAACTACAAAAGGTTGTGAATGTAGCCTAATCCATCACGCAAACCAGCCTCCCATCCATTGACTCTGTTTACACTTCCCGCTGCCTCAAAAAAGGAGCCAGCATAATTAAGGACCCTACGCACTCCAGGCATTCTCTCTTCCACCACCTTCCATCGGGAAAAAGATACAAAAGTCTGAGGTCACGTACCAACCAACTCAAGATCAGCTTCTTCCCTGCTGCCATCAGACTTTTGAATGGACTTACCTCGCACTAAGTTGATCTTTCTCTATACCCTAGCTATGACTGTAACATGACATTCTGCACTTTTTCATTTCCTTCTCTATGAACGTTATGCTTTGTCTGTATAGCAAGAAATAATACTTTTCACTGTATGCTAATACATGTGACAATAATAAATCAAATCAAATCAAAGTCTATTCAGTCTCTCTTCATAAGCCAACCCTCTCAACTCCAGAATCAACCTCGTGAATCTCCTCTGCATCCCCTCCAGTGCCAGTATATCATTTCTCAAATAAGGAGACCAAACTGTACACAGCACTCCAGGTGTGGCCTCACCAGCACCTTATACAGCTGCAGCATAGGGCCTGATTTTACCAAAACTTTGTGCCCGAAAACGGGCGCGGGTCCAGCGCGATGATTTAAATGCATTTGCATGCATTTAAATCGACTTAATGAACTGCGCGCCCAACTCTACCGCCAAATCCCACTTTACCGTCTTCTGGCCCGATCTGCGTCCGCGCTGTAACCGACCTGCAAAATAAAAGTCTGAAGTCGCCGCTGCAGCCTCCGAAGAGCGGGGTCAGAGACTGCAACGGCTCTCTGACCCAGGTCATCCTCTGGTCGGAGCGGGAGGTGGAGAGGGGGTGTGACATCTCATCCCCTGGGTGGGGGGTGGGGGCGTGACCGATCATCCCCTGGGGGGGGGGAAGGGAGGGGGTGTGACCAATCATCCCCCGGGTGGGGGGGGGCGGAAGGAGGAGAGGAGAGGGGGTGTGACATCTCATCCTCTGGTCGGGGGGGTTCCGCTGCCTGTCTGCGGCCGATCCCTCCTGGCACCATCGCTGGTCCACTACCAGCCACAGATTACTCTTCCCTGCAGGTGCGAGAGAGCGGGAGAGATGGCTGTGGCTGGTAGTGTACCAGTGATGGTGCCAGGAGGGATCGGCCGCAGACAGGCAGCGGAACCCCCTCGCCCCCCCGACCAGGTGATGATACGTCACACCCCCTCTCCTACCCACAACCCCCCCGCCCCCAGGGGATGATACGTCACACCCCCTCCCCTCCCCACCCCCCAGGTGATGATACGTCACACCCCCTCTCCACCCCCCGCCCCAGGGGATGATCGGTCACACCCCCTCCCCTCCCACCTCCCCACCCCCCCGACCAGAGGATGAATGTCAGAGAGCCGCTCTCTCCGCTTTCTGCTTTTTCTTTCGCGCCCGGGCACACCAGTCAGATTTTTTTTTAACTGCGCATGCGCAGTTCAGAGCTCCGATCGGTCCACCAGCGCTAAGCCCCGCACACAGCGCAGATCGGGCCGGAGCCGGCAAAACACATATGGGCGCGCTGCAAAGAGGATTCCAGGCGCGGATCTATTTGACACCCAGATCTGGCACTTAGACTCAAAATGGTAGAAGTCCCTCCCTAATCTCGCTGTTTTTAAACTCCATCCCTCGAGCAATGAAGGACAAAATTCCATTTGCCTTCTTAATTACCTGCTGCACCTGCAAACCAACTTTTGGTGATTCTTGCACAAGGCCCACGACCCTCTGCACAGCAGCATGCAGCAATTTTTTACCATTTAAATAGTAGTCCATTTTGCCATTATTCCTACCAAACTGGATGACCTCACATTTACCAACATTGTACTCCATCTGCCAGACCCTCGCCCACTCACTTAAACTATCTATATCCCTTTGCAGACTTTCAGCAACTTCTGCACATTTTGCTCTGTCACTCATCTTAGTGTCAACTGCGAACTTTGACACACTACACTTGGTCCCCAACTCCAAATCATCTATGTAAATCGTAAACAATTGCGGTCCCAACACTGATCCCTGAGGCACACCACTAGTCACTGATCGTCAACCAGAAAAACACCCATTTACCCCCACTCTTTGCTTTCTGTTAGTTAACCAAACCTCTATCACTTTTAATACATTACCCGTAACACTGTGCACCTTTATCTTATGTAGCAGTCTTTGGTGCGGCACCTTGTCAAATGCCTTCTGGAAATCCAGATACACCACATCCACCAGTTCCCACTGTCCACTGCGCTCATAATGTCCTCAAAGAATCCCATTAAATTAGTTAAACATGACCTGCCTTTCATGAACCCATGCTGTGTCTTCCAAATGGGACAATTTCTCTCCAGATGTCTCACTATTTCTTCCTTGATGATAGATTCAAGCATTTCCCCACTACATAAGACCATAAGACATAGGAGCAGAATTAGGCCACTTGGCCCATCGAGTCTGCTCCACCATTCAATCATAGCTGATATCACTTTCCTGCCTTTTCCCCATAACCCCTGATCCCCTTATTAATCAAGAACCTATCTATCTCTGTCTTAAAGACATTCAATGACCTGGCCTCCGCAGCCTTCTGCAGCAGAGTTCCACAGATTCACCACTCTCTGGCTGAAGAAATTCCTCCTCGTCTCTGTTTTAAAAGATCGTACCTTTAGCCTGAGGTTGTGCCCTCTGGTTCTAGTTTTTCCTACTCGTGGAAACATCCTCTCCACATCCACTCTATCCAGGCCTCGCAGTATCCTTTAAGTTTCAATAAGATCTCCCCTCATCCTTCTAAACTCCAATGAGCACTGACCCAGAGTCCTCAACCGTTCCTCATACGACAAGCTCTTCATTCCAGGGATCATTCTTGTGAATCTTGTGAATCTCCTCCTTCCTTAGATATGGGGCCTAAAACTGCTCACAATATTCCAAATGGGATCTGACCAGAGCCTTATACAGCCTCAGAATACATCCCTGCTCTTGTATTCTAGCCCTCTCGACATGAATGCTAACATTGAATTTGGTTTATTTGGTAACACAAGCTTTCAGAGCATTGCTACCAAAGCTTGTGCTACCAAATAAACACAACTTTAACCTGGTGTTGTGAGACTTCTTACTGTGCCTACCCCAGTCCAACGCCGGCATCTCCACAACATTGCATTTGCCTTCCTAATTGCTGACTGAACCTGCACGTTAACCTTAAGAGAATCTTGAACAAGGATTCCCAAGTCCCTTTGTGTTTCTGATTTCCTAAGCATTTTCCCATTTAGAAAATAGTCTATGCCTCCATTCCTCCTTCCAAAGTGCATAACCTCACACTTTTCCACATTGTATTCCATCTGCCATTTCTTTGCCCACTCTTCTAACCTGTCCAAGTCCTTCTGCAGCCCCCCTGCTTCCTCAGTACTACCTGTCCCTCTACATATCTTTGTATCATCTGCAAACTTAGCAACAGTGCCTTCAGTTCCTTCCTCCAAATTGTTAATGTATATTGTGAAACGTTGTGGTCCCAGCACTGACCCCGGAGGCACACCACTAGTCACCAACTGCCATCCTGAAAAAGACCGCTTTATCCCCACTCTCTGCCTTTTGCCAGTCAGCCAATTCTCTATCCATGCCAGGATCGTACCCTTAACACCATGGGCACTTAACTTATTTAACAGTCTCCTATGTGGCACCTTGTCAAAGGCCTTCTGGAAATCTAAATATATCACGTCCACTGGTTCTGCTTTATCCAACTTCCTTGTTACCTCCTCAAAGAACTCTAACAGATTTGTCAGACATGACCTCCCCTTGACAAAGCCGTGCTGACTCAGTCCTACTTTATCACACACTTCCAAGTACTCTGTGATCTCATCTTTAATAATGGACTCTAAAATCTTGCCAATGACCGAAGTCAGGCTAACCGGCCTATAATTTCCCATCTGCTGCCTCCCTCCCTTCTTAAACAGCAGTGTTACATTCACTACTTTCCAGCCCTCTGGTACCATCCCTATTGTCGAGATACTGGCATTGGACTAGGGTAAACACAGTAAGAAGTCTCACAACACCAGGTTAAAGTCCAACAGGTTTATTTGGTAGCAAAAGCCACTAGCTTTCGGAGTGCTGCTCCTTCGTCAGATGAGTGGGATTTCAGTTCACAAACAGGGCATATAAAGACAAACTCAATTTACAAAATAATGGTTGGAATGCGAGTCTTTACAGGTAATCAAGTCTTAAAGGTACAGACAATGTGAGTGGAGAGAGGGTTAAGCACAGGTTAAAGAGATGTGTATTGTCTCCAGCCGGGACAGTTAGTGAGATTTTGCAAGCCCAGGCAAGTCGTGGGGTTACAGATAGTGTGACATGAACCCAAGATCCCGGTTGAGGCCATCCTCATGTGTGCGGAACTTGGCCATCAGTCTCTGCTCAGCGATTCTGCATTGTTGTGTGTCATGAAGGCCGCCTTGGAGAACGCTTACCCGAAGATCAGAGACCGAATGCCCGTGACCACTGAAGTGTTCCCCAACAGGAAGAGAACTCTCTTGCTTGGTGATTGTCGAACGGTGTTCATTCATCCGTTGTCGTAGCGTCTGCATGGTCTCCCCAATGTACCATGCCTAGGGACATCCTTTCCTGCAGCGTATTGTCCTCAGCAAAACTACCCAGCCTTCAGGAGAACAGTGACCACGACACCACACAACCCTGCCACAGCAACCTTTGCAAGACGTGCTGGATCATCGACACGGATGCCATCATCTCACGTGAGAACACCATCCACCAGGTACATGGTACATTCACTTGCAACGAGGCCAACGTTGTCTACCTGATACGCTGCAGGAAAGGATGTCCCGAGGCATGGTACATTGGGGAAACCATGCAGACGCTACGACAACGGATGAATGAACACCGCTCGACAATCACCAGGCAAGACTGTTCTCTTCCTGTTGGGGAATACTTCAGTGGTCACGGGCATTCGGCCTCTGATCTTCGGGTAAGCGTTCTCTAAGGCAGCCTTCACGACACACGACAACACAGAGTCGCTGAGCAGAGACTGATAGCCATGTTCCGCGCACGAGGACGGCCTCAATCGGGATCTTGGGTTCATGTCACACTATCTGTAACCCCCACGACTTGCCTGGGCTTGCAAAATCTCACTAACTGTCCTGTCTGGAGACAATACACATCTCTTTAACCTGTGCTTAACCCTCTCTTCACTCACACTGTCTGTACCTTTAAGACTTGATTACCTGTAAAGACTCACATTCCAACCATTATTTTGTAAATTGAGTTTGTATCTTTATATACCCTGTTTATGAACTGAAATCCCACTCATCTGACGAAGGAGCAGCGAGCGCTCCGAAAGCTAGTGGCTTTTGCTACCAAATAAACCTGTTGGACTTTAACCTGGTGTTGTGAGACTTCCTACTGTGACCATCCCTGTCTCTAGTGATTCCTGAAAGACCACCACCAATACCTCCACAATTTCCTCAGCTATCTCTTTTAGAACCCTGTGGTGTAATCCATCCAGTCCAGGTGATTTATCCACCTTCAAACCTTTCAGTTTCCCCAGAACCTCCTTAGTGATGGCCACTACACTCACCTGTGCCCTCTGACTACAGAAGTTAAGCTAACCGCCCTATAGTTACCCATCTTTTGTCTACCTCCTTTTTTAAACAGTGGCGTCACATTTGCTGTTTTCCAATCTGCGGGAACCACCCCAGAGTCCATCAAATTTTGGTGAATTACCACTAGTGCATTTGCTTTTTCTCCCGCCATCTGTTTTAGTATCCTGGGATGCATTCCATCAGGACCAGGAGACTTGTCTACCTTTAGCCCCATTAGCTTGCCCAACACTACCTCTTTAGTGATAATGATCGTTTCTAGGTCTTCACCTAGGTCAGGCAGTGAGTTCCAGACTCCCACCACCCTCTGTGTGAAAAAGTATTTCCTCACATCCCCTCTAAACCTCCTGCTCCTTACCTTATATCTATGCCCCCTGGTCATTGATCCCTCCACCAAGGGGAAAAGTTTCTTCCTATCTACCCTCTCTAAGGCCTTCATAATTTTAGACACCTCAATCATGTGCCCTCTCAGTCTCCTCTGCTCCAAGGAAAACAACCCCAGTCTATCCAATCTCTCCTCATAACTAAAACTCTCCAGCCCAGGCAACATCCTGGTAAATCTCACCTGCACCCTTTCCAATGGTATCACATCCTCCTATAATGTAGATTCCAGAACTGCATACAATACTCTAGCTGTGGCCTAACCAACATTTAAACAGTTCCAGCATAACCTCCCCACTCTTAAACTCTGTGCCTCGACCAAAAGGCAAGTATACCATATGCCTTCTTAACCATTTTATCCACCTGTCCTGTTACCTTAAGGGACCGGTGTACATTCGCACCAAGGTCCTTCTGATCCTCGGTGCTTCCCAGGTTCATCATGTATTCCTTTGTCTTGTTTGTCCTGCCCAAATGCATCAACTCACACCTTTCCAGGTTGAATTCTATTTGTCACTGATCAGCCCATTTGGCCAGCCCGTCTATATCCTCCTATATTCTAAGGCTATCCTCTTCACTATTTATCACCCTATTAATTTTCATATCATCTGTGAAATTACTGATTCATTTGAAGAACCTTCTCAGATGTCATCCCTCCTTAATGCTGTAACCAATTGCCTGATCAAAGTTGTGACACCCCCTCCTCTTTTACCTTCTTCCCTGCCTCGCCTGAAGATCGTATATCCTGAAATATTAAACTGTCCCCGCCCCTCTCTCAACCCTGTCATTCTCACCTTGTATCTGGAGTTCAGCTTTTTTGTCCATGTCTGGTCCAAGGTCAGGAGCTGAGTGACCCTGGCTGAATCCAGACCGAGTGTCACTGTGCAGGCTATTGCTAAGCCGGTGCCACTTGATGACCCCTTCCATAACTTTACCGATACTGCTAATGGTGAGTAGACTGATGGGGTGGTTTGATTTGTCCTGTTTCTTGTGCACTGGACATACCTGGGTAATTTTCACATTGTCAGTTAGATGCCAGTGTTGGAGCTGTACTGGAACAGCTTGGCTAGGGGAGCAGCAAGTTCTGGAGAACAAGTCTCCAGTAGCATACAGAATATTATCAGGGACCATTGCCTTTGCACTATCCAGTGCCTTCAGTTGTTTCTTGCTATCACATGGAGTGAATTGAATTGGCTGAAAACTGGCATCAATGGTGCTGGGGACCTCCGGCTGAAGATTATAGCAAAAGCTTCAACCTTATCTTTTGCACTGATGTGTGGGCTCTTCCATCATTGAGGATGGGGATATTTGTGGAGCCTCCTCCTCCAGTGAGTTGTTTAATTGTCCACCACCATTCTCGACTGGATGTGGCAGGACTGCAGAGCTTAGATCTGATCTGTTGTTTGTGGAATTGTTTAGCTCTATCACTTGCTGTTTATGCTGTTTGGCACAAAAGTAGTCCTGTTTGGTAGCTTCACCAGATTGACACCTCATTTTTAGGTTTGCCTGGTGCTGTTCCTGGCATGCCGTCCCGCACTCTCCATTGAACCAGGGTTGATCTCCTGGCTTAGTGGGAATGGCAGAGTGGAGGATATGCTGGGCATGAGGTTACGGATTGTGGTTGGGTCCAATTCTGTTACTGCTGATGGCCCACAGCACCTCATGGATGCCTAGTCTTGAGCTGCTAGATCTGTTTGAAGTCAATCTCACTTAGCATGGTGATAGCGCTACACAATGTGAAGGAGGCTATCCTCAATGTAAAGGTGGGACTTTGTCTCCACAAGCACTGTGCGGTGGTCACTCTTACTGATGCTGTCATGGACAGAGGCATCTGCAGCTGGCAGATTGGTGAGGATGAAGTTAAATATGTTTTTCCCTCTTGATTCTGTCACCACCTGCTGCAGACCCAGTCTAGTAGCGATGTCTTTTAGGACCCAGCCAGCTAGGATGTGGTGGTGTTACCGAGCCATTCTTGGTGACGGACAATGAAATCCCCCATCCAGAGTATATTTTGCACCCTTGCCACCCTCAGTACCTCCTCCAAACAATATTCAACATAAAGGAGTACTGAGTCATCAGCTGAGGGGGGACAGTATATGGTAATCAGCAGGGGTTTCCTTGCCCATGTTTGACCTGAGGCTTCATGGGGTCCAGAGTCAATGTTGAGGACTCCGGACTGTATACCACTGTGCAGCTACCTCTGCTGGTGGGACAGGACATATCCAGGAATGGTGATGGTGGTGTCTGGGACATTTTCTGTAAGGTATGATTCTGTGAGTATGACTGTCAGGCTATTGCTTGATTAGTCTGTGGGACACCTCTTTCAATTTTGGCACAAAGCCCGCAGATGTTGGTAAGGAGGATTTTACAGAATTAATAGGGCTGGGTTTGCCATTGTGTTTCTGGTGTCTAGGTTGATGTTGGGTGGTTTGTCCAATTTCATTCCTGTGAGACTTTTTAGTGGTTTTGATGGCTTGCTAGGTCATTGCGGAGGGCATTAAAGAGTCTGGAGTCACATGGAGGCCAGACCAGGTGAGGATGGCAGATTCCCTTCCCTAAAGGACATTAGTGAAGCAGATGGGTTTTTTATGACAATCATTAGATTTTGAATTTCAGATTTGTTTTATTGAATTCATATTCCACCACCTGCTGTGCTGAGATGCAAACCATATCCCCAGAGCATTACCGTGTGTCTGTAAATCACTAGTCCAGCAACAATATCACTATAGCATTGCTTCCCCTATCCGGTGAGCCTTCTATAGAAGACGCAGCGTGGGTCTCTTGACATCTTTCCAGCTGACAGGCGAGACCCTCACCACAAATGGAAGGCTCTGCCTGTGCTGAGGGAAGCTGGTTAGCTCAGTAAGCTAGATGGCTAGTGTGGTTCACAAAAATACCAATAGTGTGGGTTCAATTCCCATTCTGGCTGAGATAACTTGGGTCCAGCTTCTGGCCCTGCCCCTGAGTGGATGGCAATGGCAAACCACCACTGCCAAAAACTGCCAAGATAATATGGCTCTGGCTGAAGTACCAACAGACAGTAAGCCCAGGAGTTGTCTATGGGAAGGAAGGAAACTTTAGGCCAATCGGCATAGAGTCATAGAGATGGGCTTCACTTAAACCAGGTTGTGGGGTCAGTGTCCTGATGAATTGTACAGCTCAGAATGTGGATAGAGCTTTAAACTGAAGACCAGGGGAGGGATTAAGGTGAAGAGAGGTTTAGAAAGATAAGTGGAAAAGTGAATCGTGTGGAGGGCGTAGAAGGTCTGCAGAGAGATTTGGACAGGCTGAGTGAGTGGGCGAGGATCTGGCAGATGGAATATAACGTTGACAAATGCGAGGTTATTCACTTTGGAGGAAATAATAGCAAATTGGATTATTATCTAAATGGAAAAAAATTACAACATGCTACTGTGCAAAGGGACCAGGGGGTCCTTGTGCATGAGACGCAAAAACCCAGTCTGCAGGTGCAACAGGTGATCAAGAAGGCAAATGGGATGTTGGCCTATATCACAAGGGGGATAGAATATAAAAGCAGAGATGTCTTGCTGCATCTGTACAGGGCATTGGTGAGGCCGCAGCTGGAATACTGTGTGCAGTATTGGTCCCCTTATTTGCGGAAGGATATATTGGCCTTGGAAGGGGTGTAGAGAAGGTTCACCAGGTTGAGGGGTGTTGATTATGAGGAGAGACTGAGCAGATTGGGTTTGTACTCGTTGGAATTTAGAAGGCTGAGGGGGGATCTTATAGAGACCTATAAGATAATGAAGGGGCTGGATAGGGTAGAGGTGGAGAGATTCTTTCCACTTAGAAAGGAAGCTAGAACTAGAGGGCACAGCCTCAAAATAAAGGGGGGTCAGTTTAGGACAGAGTTGAGGAGGAACTTCTTCTCTCAGAGGGTGGTGAATCTCTGGAATTCTCTGCCCACTGAAGTGGTGGAGGCTACCTCGTTGAATATGTTTAAATCACGGATAGATGGATTCCTGATCGGTAAGGGAATTAGGGGTTATAGGGATCAGGCGGGCAAGTGGAACTGATCCACTTCAGATCAGCCATGATCTTATTGATTGGTGGGGCAGGCTCGAGGGGCTAGATGGCCTACTCCTGCTCCTATTTCTTATGTTCTTATGAAATCTGAAGAGAAAGGTTGAGACAATAGTGAGTTGGGTCAGAGTGGGACAAAACAGAAAGTTTAATGGGAAGAATGCATCAGCAAAGAATAAAAATAAAATTAAAGCCATTTTACCTGAATGCCTGAAGCATTTGCTATAAGACAAATGAGCTAAAAGGTACAAAATGAGAGAAATGTTTCAGGTCTAATTGCCGTTTCAGAGACGTGATTACAAAGTGACCGAAGCCAGTCAGAAAATGTGTACTCCGAGTGCACAACATTTCAAAAAGACAGAATGGAATAGGAGGAAGTGTAGGCATGATAATAAAGGATGAAAAAAGGACATTAATGAGAAAGGATCTGGGTTCAGAAGATCAAGAGATGGAATCAGTATGGGTGGAAATTAACAGGAAAATTGAGAAAAAGCTGTCCCACAATAATAGTTAACAGAACTCTCTATGGTGCATCTGTAAAAGTTGGTGACTCTCACCAACTTATCCAGATGTACCATAGAAAGTATCCTTTCTGGTTGTACCACAGCTTGGTATGGCTCCTGCTCTGTCCAAGACCACAAGAAAGTACAAAAGGTCGTGCATGTAGCCCAATCCATCATGCAAACCAGCCTCCCATCCACTGACTCTGTCTACACTTCCCGCTGCCTCGGAAAAGCAGCCAGCATAATTAAGGACCCCACACACCCCGGACATATTCTCTTCCACTTTCTTCCGTCGGGAAAAAGATATAAAAGTCTGAAGTCACGTACCAATCGACTCAAGAACAGCTTCTTCCCTGCTGCCGTCAGACTTTTGAATGGACCTACCTCGCATTAAGTTGATCTTTCTCTACATCCTAGCTATGACTGTAACACTACATTCTGCACTCTCTCCTTTCCTTCTCTATGCACGGTATGTTTTGTCTGTATAGCGCACAAGAAACAATACTTTTCACTATGTTAATACATGTGACAATAATAAATCAAATCAAACATTAAGTGAGAAATAATTGGGAGTTTCTAACAAAGGTATTGGGGTGGGGTGGGGTGGGGTGGGGGAAGGCTTTAATTCTCAAATAGATTGGAGGAGAAGGCAAACTGACAAAGGCAATCTGGAAGATGAGTTTGCAGAATCGTTTTGTGATGAATGAAATGATGTGGAACCAGTAAGGGATCTAAGTTATTTTTGGGCTGGTATAGGAAAGCAGCATCTACTATTCCATCTCCTCCCCTTTCAAAAAGGAATTTAAAGAATTATCAATAATTCTCTGTTTTCTTTATTGTTTTATTAGTTTTAACTATTAAATTCTACTGACATTATTAGGGCTGCAATGTGAGAACACATACCGAGGTGCATTTGCGTAGCCTGCATTCCATTTGACATCTTCCCTGGTTAAGTGAGAGATGTAGAACATGCTTCTGACTCACTGTCAAACTATCACATAAAGTCTCAATCAATCCCATTCAGCTAACAGTGCGTCAGGTTTCAATTCACACCAGTGACGCAGCCAGCAATCTATTTCTTCAGCTTACACTGGGATTTCTGTAGACCGGAGCTCAGTAAGATCGTCAAACCAGCTTAAACACAAACACTCAAAATGGAAAAGGGGTGAGGCGGGTGGGTGGGTGAGACTCATCCTGTCATTGTCCTGATCAATTGGATAGCCTACTACATTTGCTAATTCTCCAAGAATGGCCTGGAATCTGCGGGAATTGAAGATCACAATCTCCAGGACACTGCTATGTCCAACCCTGGAGAAAAACCATCGGGATATTAAAAAAAGAATAGTTTTCTTGATCATTTTCTCCGAATGTTTCTCTTTACCAGATATGAAAGTATTGAAAATGGAGCGGGGGGGGAAGAAAGGCTATTTGGCTGACAAGTCAAACATCACCCAGTTGGATAATGAATCTTTTTGCTTTCCGGTTGATGTAGGAAGGCAGTGTGTCACAAGGATGGATATGTTGGTTGACGAATGGCAAGAATGTCAAGGTAAGTCATGTGATGAAACCTCCAGGGATACATGAAATCACAGTTAGCAACCTTATTAGCCTGCTGGGGAAATCCATCAAGCTCACAGGCCCTGTGACGGGATGTAGCCAGGAGATGAATCTAACACTGATTCCTACAGTGTGTGATCAGTCCTTTCATCGAGACACCATTCTGTTTTTAAAGTTTATCATTGTCATAAGTAGGCTTACATTAACACTGCAATGAAGTTACTGTGAAAATTCCTTAGTCGTCACACTGCGGCACCTGTTCGGGTACGCTGAGGGAGAATTTAGCATGGTCAATGCACCTAACTAGCATATCTTTCGGACTGTGGGAGAAAACTGGAGGAAACCCATGCAGACGCAGGGAGAATGTGTAGACTCTGCACAGACAGCGACCCAAGGCCAGGAATCAAACCCTGGTCCCTGGCGCTGTGAATCAGCAGTGCTAACCACTGTGACTCCCCGTTGACTGTGTTTCATGGAACCCATTCTAACACATGACTTAATTTCCTCAGTGAACTATTTTTAAGGTTCCCGCATGCTATTTTGACACAGCGTGGGAGTGAGTTTGATCTGGCGCAATGGTAGCAAGCAGGAAACATTAAATCAGCTGACAAACTCATTGAAAATTAAAACTGGAGGTGCTCTATGATGAGCTGTTATCATCCTTGTTACACAATTCATCAATGTCAAAATCACCCCACAAACTTACTCATGCATTTAAAACAATTACCAACTGCAATAAAGTAACACTGAAGAAGTTGACCAAGCATTTTGTCCAATGCCTCAATAATAATGGGTGGAGTAACCTAATCTCAACCCTTGGCTCAGGGTGGGTCCTTGTCACCAGGGTGTGAGAGTTGGTTGGAGGTCGCGTTTACAAGGCGTTGCAGACATCCTGAGTGCAGAATTCGAGGATTTCTGTTGGACAATAAGTACAGAAATCTCCATTAGGTTTTGCTGGTGGTGTCATGTTTGATTGCACCTCTTAAGAGTTAGAAAACGAAGAGCATTACCCGAATCTGTGCAACTGAAAATGGATTCAGCTAGATCGAAGAATTCTTCACCTAGGATGTTCATGTAGTTCAAGTGAGTGGCATGGGTTAAACAGTTTGTGGAGTCTTTGAACAGCAGGTCCCTTTCCCCATATCTACGGGACTGGAAAAGTTGAAATTCCGAGTCGGAGCTCATCCCAAAATGTTCCTGTTAATTGAGAAGGAGACCATTAAGCTGTGTTTCAAAAGACAAAGAACGAAGATGGTAATAACACATATGGGCCAACGTGGTGGCTATGGTTTCCATAGATTGCGGCAGGGTTACTCACAGTCAAGCCTCCTGGCTTTCCATCACTTATCTCGAGCCTATCATCCATTTAAATGCCCTTCTAGTGAAATATTTTGCCCCTGATTTCCAAATGATACCTAAGAAGGCCAATAAGCTTAAACCATGAATAGCAAGAATTGTTTGTTCCTCTCAATAGGAGCTCCCTGAATCAGAAAGTCATGAGTTTAAACCCCATTTCCAGACCAATTTCCAATGGCAATGGAGTGTGGTACAGAGGGATTACTGCCACTTTTCACTGCCCACCCTCTGTCATGGAGCCTGACTCATTGTATCTCCACAGGAAATTCACTGAAATAAATATTTGGCAAATACTTGCTAGAGATGGAGGAATTAAAAGTAATTTTATAAAACAGAAACTTTACCTGGGAGTGGAGGTAACAGGACAGAATGGATCGACTGTTGGAAATATAATCAGGAGAGTCCTTTAACACACGGATGACATGCTAACTTGCCACCCAAGAGGTGACAGTGATGTCCAAAGAGCCTGAACAGGACAGCTTTAATAAACAGGTTTACTGGTGTTAACCTTGTCGCTGTCTCCTTTGCCAAATGATGGAGATTTGGTTTTGGTCAATTGGATGTGCTTATGTGAACCCATTGTCCAATCTCAAAGCAAGCGTGGTGACCTGAGTCCACAAATAAGGTCGTTGAATGTGTTGTCAGGAGAAGGATCAAAATTTAACAAAACAGTTGTAAACAAAAGAAAAGGGAAGCATTAGACCAGGCCTGGAATTTCAGGACTCTCTTGAAGACTGAACCCCGCCCAAAGCCCACACGTGCTCAGAGAGGAGAAAGGCTTTGAAGAAAACTCTGGAACACCAAGTTAATGAGAAATCCACCGGGGAAGTCTCAGTTTGCTGTGCACACTCCTGCCTCACCGGGACTCAGAGAGCTTCAGTGCCGGTTGCCAAAAGCCAAGTTTCAGCTACTACGAGGGTAGTAAGGATTGCTGCTGGAGAGAGAGTTCCACCCCGTGAAACTGTGCATGGGGCATTCGTGAGCTGATTGCTGTCAGCTCCTTTATGGTAACATTTGTAGGCCTTTTGGCTAAGAGGGTAGTAAGGATTGCTGCCTTTTGCTAAGATCTAACATCAGATCAAGCTCAAGACCAGATGCAATGCCTTTTCTTGTCAGTTTGGATCTTGTGCGTCTCTTTTGTGGGGACCATGAATTGGATTCAATTTGAATTGGTTTTTGCAGCAAGCAAGGAGATGGATTAAAGGCCTTGCCCTGTCCACTCTGCGCATTGGCTTTGTAACTCTGCGAAAGGAATAACATTTTCAAAAAAATGTTTTTTAAAATTTGATAGATATGGTGAAATCTGGAGGTAAATGGGAAGGATTTCAGTTAGGATTGCTTATTCAGGAATTATAAATGAGCCAGGTTACCTGGTCAATCAGCAACATTGTTTCTGATGGCTGTAGATCTTTCTGGCTAAGGTATTAGGATATATCTGCCAAGATGTTAAACTACCCACAGATAAATCCAATCTACGTTGCTTACCAAGATATACTGACTGATGTAATGGAGCCTTGCGAATACAAACAAAGATAGTGTTCTTGCAATATAAACAGAAAATGGTGGATAAACTCAAAATCAGGCATCAGCACTGAGTTTCCAGAATATTCTGTTTTTATTTCAGATTTCCAGCCCCTGCAAGTATTTTTGCTTCTAGAATCTTGTTCTTGAAATCCTGTTGTCATCCTTCAGGTCCATCACATGAATGAACACGGACCTTAGTTTAACAATTCTTATTGACACTTTGACAATGCAGCACCCCCTCATGCTCTGCGAATCTCCTCTTCAGCTTCTCCCAGCAGGTGAAGAGATCAGCTCAGCTTCAGCAAGGAAAATGGAGGCTCGTGCCGTCCACTGCTTCTGGGACTGTCATTTGATTTTGCCTTTGGAAGTGTCTCACCGTCCTTGGGGACACTTGTACCACTAATATATTAGGGAATTGTCACCAGGGGCTGCATTGTGACTGAGGATGAGATAGCAATTATGATTTGACTTCACTCCAAAAGGAATTCTTGCTCTCACTCTGTCGGCTCTGTACAGCAGCATCTGAACCAAGATGCTGAGCAAGCTACCTTATTCAAGATAACTCTTTGGTGGCTGCCTTAACAAACAATGTTAAGGTGGGGCAAAGGGGCAAAGTGACTTATTTCAGTTCAGTATCTCCCCCATCAGCACAAGAAAATTAAGGAATGAAGTTCCACCTGACTGCATGAGGGTGATGAGTGTTATTACTCCTACACTGCCACTGGACAACATGTCTCCTCTCCACATGTGCCGTCTCTCAGTGCTGCCCCTTTGACATCTTTGGTTATTGATTTTGAAACTATTAAACAACACCTCAACAAGCCTGAACCCTTCCTTCCCAGCAGTGACAGCAGGTCTGAGGAGAGGGGGGAGCTCTGAGGGGAGGGTGGGCTGAGGGGAGGATGGGCTCTGAGGGGAGGGTGGGCTGAGGGGAGGATGGGCTCTGAGGGGAGGGTGGGCTCCGAGAGAAATATGAACCACCAAGAAGACACAGACCTGGGATTTCATCAGGAAGTCGTAGACCTTGGTGGCAATGACAGACCTGGTCATCACGATATTTGGAGGGATGGGACCCAGATTGCATTTCTCCCATTCCGTCACTGGGGCACGTTCTCCACCTGGACACAGCAGCTCAAAGTCATCTGGAGTCCAACCACTGGCCCATCCACTTTTGCCCAGACCTGTACAGGGGACAGTCAATGCAGCTCATGACTACGTTCAAAGTACACGGTTTTCTTTAGAAATCTAAGAGAACATTATTCTAAATCTGTGTTGCTATCTGCAGTGAGTGCATTAACAAATCCACTTGAAATAGAATTTGACAGCACAGTGGAAGGCCATTTAGCCCCTTATGACTGTGTCACTCACTAGTCTCCTTTAGGGAAGGAACTCTGCTGTCCTTACCTAATCCGTCCTACATGTGACTCCAGACCCACACCAAGGTGGTTGAGTAATAACTACCCTCTGAACTGGCTGAGCAAGTCACTCAATTGGATGGAACCACTACAAAAGATGTCAAATATTAAAAATAATGGATTGATTACCTGACACTGACCCACGGCACCAGAAATACAAAGCAGCACCCTATCCAGTTGATCTTTAGATAACATTTGTGCCAGAATTGGGAGAGCCATTCCACAGACTAGTCCAGCAACAGCCCAAGATAGTCATATATACCAAATCATACCCTACAGCCAATATCTCAGACTCCTCCTGGGTATGGCCAAAGGTGACAATTCGGTAGCAGAAGATCATAGAATCCCTACAGTGCAGAAGGAAGCCATTCGGCCCATTGAGTTTGCACTGACTGTCCAAATGATCATCTTACCCAGGCCCAACCCCTCCCTGCCCTTTGACCTTAACCTCGCACATTTACCATGCCAATCTACTTGACCTGCACATCTTTGGACACTAAGGGGCAATTTAGCACGGCCAATCCACCTAACCCGCACATCTTTGTGGCCGTGGGAGGAAACCGGAGCACCCGGAGGAAACCCACGCAGACACGGGGAGAATGTGCAAACTCCACACAGTCACCCAAGGCTGGAATTGAACCTAAGCCCCTGGTGTTGTGAGACAGCAGTGCTAACCACTGTGTCACTGTGTCGCCCATGGTATACATTTGGAGGAAATGACCTTGGGCGTACTTAACATGGAATCAGGACTCCATGAGATCTCAAGGAATCAGATCAAAAATGGAATATGGGTAAGGAAACCCACTGCTGATTATCACCAACTGCTCTCCCTTAGCTGACCAATCAGAACTCATCCAAGTTGAGCACCACTTGAAAGAAGCGGTGATGGTAGCAGGGCACAGAGTGTACTCTGGGTGGGGGCCCTCAATAGTCATCACCTGGAACGGTTCTGCAGCACCAATACTCACCCAGCTGGCTGAGTCCTCAAGGAGACAGGCCTGGGTCAAGTGTTAAGAGAACCAACACAAGAGAGAAACCTGTTTACCTTGCCCTTAGCAATCTATCTACCACAGATACATCTATCTATGATAGTACATAAAGGCCAGCAGCACAGATGCCAGTCTTCAGCCAATTTGATTCACATCATGTGATATAAAAATGGTTGAAAATGCTGTGGATAAGACAAAGGTACGAAACGTGACAACATACCATCTGTAATACTGTTCTGAAGATTGGTACTCCGAAAATAGCTATGTCCCTAGCCTAGCCGTTCCAATACAGCTACAACAATGGCATCTGCTCAAAAAAATTAGAAAGTTTGCAGGGTGAATCTTGTCCATAAACAGAAAGACAAATCCAATCTAATAATAATACTGCATAATCAATCTACTCTTCATCAGTAGCAAAGTGATAGATGGCGTTGTAGACAGTGCTATCATCAACGCTTACTCATCAACACACTACTGACTGATGCTCAGTTTGGGTTCTGCCAGGGTCACTCAGCTCCTGACCTCATACAGCCTTGGTCCAAAGATGGACAAAAGAGCTGAATTCCAGAGGTGACGTGTGAGTGACAGCCCTTGACATCAAGGCAGCATCTGACCAAGCGTGGTATCAAGGAGCCCGAGGAAAACTGGAGTCAATGGGATTCAGGGGGAAACTCTCCGCTGGTTGGTGTCCAAACGAGCACAAAGGAAAGTTGATTGTGGATGTTAGAGGTCATCTCAGCTCCAGGACATCACTGCAGGAGTCCCTCAGGGATGTCCTGGATGTGACTATCCTAGGCACAACCATCTTCAGCTGCTTCATCAATGGCCTTCTTTCCATCATCCTCAGTAACTGAAACAGTCTGATCCACATGGAGCAGGACCCAGACAATATCCAGGCTTAGGCTGACAAGTGGCAAGTAACATTCGTGCCACACAATGCCAGGCAATGACCATCACCAATAAGAGACACTCTAACCATGTAAGTTGACATTCAATGGTGTTACCATCACTGAATCCCCCACATCCTTGGGTTTACCATTGGCCAGAAATTCAACTGGACTCACCACATAAACACAGTGGCTACAAGAGCAGGTCAGAGGCTAGGAATACTGCGACGAGTAACTCACCTCCTGACTCCCCAAAGCCTATCCACCATCCATAAGGCACAAGTCAGGAGTGTGATGGAATACTCCCCACTTGCCTGAATGGGTGCAGCTCCAACAACACTCAAGAAGCTTGACATCATCCAAGAAAAAGCAGCCTGTTTGATTGGCACCACATCCACAAACATCCATTCCCACCACCACCGACACTCAGTAGCAGCAGTGTGTACTATCTACAAGATGCACTGCAGCAATTCACCAAAGACCCTTAGACAGCACCTTCCAAACCCACGACCACTTCCATATAGAAGGACAAAGGCAGCAGATACATGGGAACACCACCACCTGCACGTTCCCCTCAAAGCCAGTCCCATCCTCACTTGGAAATATATCACTGTTCCTTCACAGTTGCTGGATCAAAATCCTGGAATTCCCTCCCTAATGGCATTGTGGGTCAACCCACAGAACATGGACTGCAGCGATTCAAGAAGGCAGCTCACCACCACCATCTCAAGGGCAACCAGAGACGGGCAATAAATGCGACGCCCATGTCCCACAAATGAATAAAATAAAAAATAAAAGTCAAGCACAGACCATCTCCAACAAGAGAGCACCTCGCCCCTTGCTATCCATATATATGTTTGATTGCATCACTATCACTGAATCTCCCACCATCAACATCCTGGGGGTTACCATTGATCAGAAACTGAACTGGACTAGCAATATCAATACTGTGGCTACAAGAGCAGTGGCTGGGAATTCTGCAGCAAGTAACAAACCTCCTGACTCCCCAAAGACTATCCACCATCTACAAGGCACAAGTCAGGAGTGTGATGGAATAGAGTCTCCACTTGCCTGGATGAGCGCAATGGACATCACGTGGACTGCAGCGGGTCAAGAAACACAGAATTGTTACAGTGCAGAAGGAGGCCCTTCAGCCCATCCTGTCTGCCCCAGCTCTCTGAACAAGCAGTTCCCTTAGTGCCATTCTCCTGCCTTTGTCCCATAAGCCTGCACATGCTTCCTTTTCAGATTACTGCCTAAATCCTTTTTGAATGCTTCAATTGAAACTGCCTCCACCTTACTCCCTGGCAGTGCATTCCAGACCTGAACCACTCACTGTGTGAAAATATTCCTCCTCATATTACTTTTGCCAATTACTTTAAATCAGTGCCCTCTCGTTCTCAATATTCTCACGAGCGGGAACAGTTTCTCCCTATCTATTCTGTCCAGCACATCATGATTTTGAATCCCTCAACCAATTATTCTCTCAGCCTTCTTTGCTCCAAGAAAAACAGTCCCAACTTCTCCAATCTATTTTCATAACATTGAATTTCTACAGTGTAGGAGGAGACCATTCAGCCCATTGAATCTGCATCAACTCTCTGAAAGAGCATCTTGCCCAGGTCCACTCCTCCGCCCTATCCCCACACATCTACAATGGCTAATCCACCTAATCTACATATCTTGGGACACTGAGGGACAATTTGGCACGGCCAATCCACTTAACCTACACATCTTTCGTCTGTGGGAGGAAACCCACACAGACAAGGGAAGAATGTGCAAACTCTACACAGACAGTGACCCAAGACCAGAATCAAACCTGGGTCGCTGGTGCTGTGTGCCACCCTCATTCCGGGAACAATTTTTGTGAATCTTCTCTGCACTCTTTCAAATGCCTTCACATCCTTCCTAAAATGTGGAGTCCAGGACTGAATGCAATACTCCAGCCAAGGCCAAACAAGGAGTCTTATACAGATATATAATAGTGCCTTAGAATGCAGCTCACCACCACCTTCTCAAGAATAATTAAGAAGGTTCAATAAATGCTGACTTCACCAGCAACACTCAAATTCCATGAAGGAATTCCATGAAGGGATAGAGCTGTGCAATAGGTACCATTCCCCAGCCTTTCCCCAAAGTACTATTGACCCATGTACCATCACCCTTTCAGGCAGTGCATTCCAGACTATAACAATCATTTGTGTGAAGAAATGTTCAGTTTGCTTATCTCTCCTCTGGTTACAGAAAGAGAAAATTAAACATCTTACAGTCTTAGACCTCAATATTGTTAATTTGCCCTTTATTGGTCACATCAAACCCACCCATACCATAACTATAGGAGCACAAATCTTCACCTACTTCCAAACAATTCACAGTGGAGACATTCTTTAACCGCAGAATGTCACAAACTTACTCTCTATGTTTTCCATTAAGTTGTGATGCTCGACAAAGGCAACATCTCCAAGACTTTTCCCACTGGGATTCCCAACTAAACATCTGGAAAATGAGCACAACAGTCACGGAGCAAGAGCAATGATTTTCCTTCTGAATTTTGGTAATACAAATACAGTTTTTTAAACCCAGTTCTTTTTCAGCCCAGTGATAAAATGTTCCATGTGATTGCTCACACCTGCACTGGGAGTTTGTAACATCACCAGCATTGATGCTCAGTGTCTCACTCCTGGTACACTGGCAAATCTGAGGTTAATGCCATAGTGAAGGCCAGAGGTACAGTGTGCAGGGAGCCAGAGGGGGTGGAAAGCCCCCATGACAGAATTAACTTTGTTCCAGGATTCCAGGATAATTTAACTCCCAACTTCCATGCCAGACAGCTGATGGAAATAACTGGGGCAGCACTGCTGCCTCACAGCGCCGGACCCGGGTTCGATTCCTGGTTTGAGTCACTGTCTGTGTGGAGTTTGCACATTCTCCCCGTGTCTGCATGGGTTTCCTCCGAGTGGTCAGGTTTCCTCCCACAATCCGAAAGACGTGCTGGAACAGGCGCTGGAGTGTGGTGACTGGGAGCTTTTCACATTGACTTCATTGCGGTGTTAACGTAAACCTACTTGTGGCAATAATAAATAAACTTTAACTGTCAGATTTTGGTATTCCAATTTAGGATTTATCCACCAGTAAGGCAACAGGCCTTTGGATATATGAATAGACAAAATAACAACAACTTATATTTACATAGCACCTTTAACATAACAAAACCTCCCATGGTGCTTCACAGAAGCATAAAACAAAATATGACACTAAGCCACTTAAGGAGATGTTAGGTCAGATGACCAAAATCATGCACAAAGAAGTAGGTTTTAAGGAGTGTTTAAAGTAGAAAAGTGAGGTAGAGAGGTTTAGGGAGGGTATTCCAGAGCATGAGGCTGAGGCAACTGAAGGCACAACCACAAAAAAATTTAAATTGGGGATGCAGAAGAGGATTAGAGGAGAGCAGTTGTCTCAAAGGTTTGTGGGGCTGGGACAGATTGCAGAGTTGGGAAGAGACAAGCACATGGGGGGATCTGAACATAAGAACATAAGAAATAGGAGCAGGAGTAGGCCATCTAGCCCCTCAAGCCTGCTCCGCCATTCAATAAGATCATGACAATGAGAAACAAGAATGAGAATTTTAAAATCAAGACATTGCTTTCTGGGACCAGTGAGCACAGGGTAATGGGACTTGGTGCAAGTGAAGAAACAGGCAGCAGAGCTTTGGATGAGTTTACAGACAGTAGAATGTGGGCGAGCAGCCAGGAATGCATTGGAGTAGACAAGTCTGGAGAGAACAATGGCATGGATGAGGGTTTCCACTGAGATGGGCAAAGTCAAGCAATATTAAAGAGGCGGTCTTAATGACGACACAAAAATGAGATCATCAGCTCATCTTGGGATGAGATGAGCTTCCACCAAGGTCCAAGACGGAGATTGATAGATGCTATGAAGTAGGGTATCGAGTAATATGGAGAAAAATGGGTCAATGGATCTTAATGGCAGAACAGATTCAAGAGGCTGAATGGCCTCCTCCTGTTCCTATGTTATGGTTTCTCAATTGGCATTTCCTGAGGATTGTTTGCGATGCTCCAGTCTGCTTCCACTAGCTCCAATAAATTACTATCCTTGGGCTCCATTGTCATCAGATCAAATCTAACTTTGGAATCGCTGTGAAAGTCAGAGTTTCATTTTAATTTGAACTCTTATTTTCATTCCTCCTCTGTACTTCTTCATGAACACGCTAATTAGGAGCAAGAGTAAGCCACTCGGCACCTTGAGCCTGCTCTGCTATTCAGTATCATGGCTGAACTGATTTCAGCCTCAACTCCACGTTCCTGCCTGCCCCCAATAATCTTTCACCCTTTGCTTATCAAGCATCTATATAGCTCTGTCTTAAAAATATTCAAAGACTCTGCTCCCACTGCCGTTTGAGGAAGAGTTCCAGAGACTCACAACCCTCAGAGAAAGAAATTCTCCGTCTTAAACAAGCGACCCCTTATTTTTAAACAGTGACCTCCTAGTTCTAGCTTCTCCCACAAGAGGAAACGTCCTCTCCACACCCGCCCTGTCAAGATCCCTCAAGATCTTATGGCCAGAATTTACCACCCCGCCCGCCACGGGAATCGGAGCAGGTGAGGGGCGGACAATGGAGAGGTCCGTTGACCTCAGGATTTTACAGTTTCAGGACGAGTGAGGCTGTAAAACCCCGCCCTATATGTTTCAATCAAGTCACCTCTTACTCTTCTAAACTCCAGTGGATACAAGTCTAGCCTGTCCAATCTTTTACATTTACCTCCTTCCTCAAATAAGGAGAGCAATACAGTACCCGATATTCCAGGGCTGTGATTCCGGTGAATGCCAGCAGCATTTCAGTACCTCGCCTATTCACATGTAAACTAAAATCACGGGTCAAGTGGGGTTCAGAAATTGGGGAGCCAGTACAGCAGAGATTAACATAGAGATATAGAAAATAGGAGCAGGAGGAGGCCATTCAACCCTTTAAGCCTGCTCCGCCATTCATTATGATCATGGCTGATCATCCAACTCAGGGATAGCCTTATCCCGCCTTCCCCCCCATCCTTTGATCTCCTTCAGCTGAAGTGCTATATCTAACTGCTTCTTGAAAACATACAATGTTTTGGTCTCAACTGCTTTCTGTGATAGTGAATTCCACAGGTTTACTACTCTCTGGGTGAAGAAATTTCTCCTCATCTCTGTCCTAAACAGTCTAGCCTGTATCCTCAGACTTTGACCCCTGGTTCTGGACACTCCAACCATCGGGAACATCCTTCTTGCATCTACTCTATCTAATCCTGTTAGAATTTTATAGGTTTCTATTTAATTCCCCCTCATTCTTCTAAACTCCAATGAATACAATCCTAACCGACCCAATCTCTCCTCACACGTCAGTCCCACCATCCCAGGACTCAGCCTGGTAAACCCCTCTGCATTTCCTCCAGACCAAGAATATCCTTCCTCAGATAAGGAGACCAAAACTGTGCCTTGAACTGCAGATTGAACCTTTAAGGTAAAGTTGCCGTAGTCCCAGATGACCATGGGCTGCTCACCCCTTTGAGGCGAGGGTCACCACACCTCAGGCTAGGAGTAAGGTTGAGAAGGTGGGGCCTTCATGAATAACCTCAGCTGGTATGGGAATTGAACCCATGCTAACCAGCCATCCAGCCAACTGAGCTAACCAACTTGTTCCCATCCAATGTCCACTGTAGACTAGGCGCATTGGGAGTTACTAAAACTGTTCTTGATTGAGAACTCTGATAAACCTTTTCTCCTCCCTAACAAGGGATGCTGATGCCAATAGCAACCCCCAAACTGTTGTTCCAGCTACAATTGGGACACACAGGAATCGGACTAGGACTTCTCCGTGCCGAGTTATTATTTACTTAAGTGAATGTGCAGAAAAGGAGACAGAAAGAAGACTTGCATTTTTATAATGCCTTTCACAATCTCAAGACATCCCAACATGCTTCACAGCAGAAACAAAGCAGACAAACAGTATCTGTTTCCATGGTGTAACACTTACCGCAAGGCGCCCATGTTGCCATAGTAAAGTTCATCATGGTTTGCTGCACACCTCTGATTAAATGATTTAGACCCAACTTGCTCCGTTCCAATGCAGACTTTACAAAGCTTGCCTTTAGCATTCATTCCAGGCATACAGCCTTTGCGGAAGTAATTTGTATATGCTGGAAATCAATGGGAGAAAAAGAGATGAACTTATCATACAAAGGGCTGGAATTTCCATTCCCTATGCAGGGCCAAAATCATAGAATCCTACAGTGCAGAAGGAGGCCATTCGACCCATTGAGTCTATACTGACCACAATCCCACCCAGGCCCTATCCCCATAACCCCATGCATTTACCCTAGTTAGTCCCCCTAAAACTATGGGTAATTTAGCACAGCCAATCCACCTAACTCACACATCTTTGGAGTGTGGGGTGAAGCGAGAGCACTCGGAGGGAACCCACACAGACACGGGGAGAATGTGCAAGCTCCACACAGACAGTCACCTAAGCTGGGAATTGAACCGGGTCCCTGGCGCTGTGAGGCAGCAGTGCATGCCTCAGCGAAAGCTGAGCTGAGCTGAAAGAATGGAGGGTGTGATCTGGATCCAGAAGTGCTGGCCTCCCTCACCCATTTCCATCTCCATCTGCAGTGCATGCAAGAGGCTGGTTGGCAACCCAGCACATTGCATGGAGTTATGGGGATAGGGCGGAGGGTGGGCCTGGTTAAGACGCTCTGTCAGGCTTGATGGGCCGAATGGCCTTCTTCTGCATTGTCGGGATTCTATGATTCTATGTCCCTCATAAATACCAAATCAAAATAACTATTTAATACTCTTGTTATCTGTGGTATTATTCTGTCTATCCCCTTCCCAGCCATTCATTTATTATTGATGTGCCTGGAAAATATTTTACTATTTTGTTTTATTTTCCTTGATAATTTAGTTTTATTGCTCCACTTTGCCTTCCTAATTGTGCTTCCAACTTCCTTCCTAATCTATTATGGGGCGGCAAGGTAGCACAGTGGTTAGCACTGCTGCTTCACAGCTCCAGGGACCTGGGTTCGATTCCCGGCTTAGGTCTGTGTGGAGTCTGTGTGGAGTTTGCACGTTCTCCTTGTGTCTGCGTGGGTTTCCTCCGGGTGCTCCGGTTTCCTCCCACATTCCAAAGATGTGCGGGGTAGGTTGATTGGCCATGCTTAAATTGCCCCTTAGTGTCCTGAGATGTGTAGGTTAGAGGGATTAGTGGGTAAAATATGTAGGGATATGGGGGTAGGGCCTGGGTGGGATTGTGGTTGGTGCAGACTCGATGGGCTGAATGGCCTCTTTCTGTACTGTAGGGTTTCTATGATTCTATGATCTATTTGTATACTCTCTTATCTTGCCAAGTACTTAATCCAAGCCTGGATTGTTTTCTTCTGGCTTTACTTATCCGTTGAAGATCTCTTTCAGTCCCAGAGTGCCCACTGCGGCTCTCAAGACTTCAGAGCTATTGGCCCTCTGAGTAAACCGGCAAGGGCCAACATTTCAAATAGCGGACACATGGGAACACCAACACCTGGAGGTTCCCCTCTGTTAGGTCATGGCACTTCTGATTTCATCAAGAGATTGTAGACTTTATTAGGAACAAAAGGTATTTATCAATAAGAAGTTACAGCTCTAGACTGCCCTGGAGTCATGCTCCATCTTTATGATGTTAGGATGAGGAAGTGGAGGGATGGGTTGGTAAGTTTGCTGACGACACCAAGGTAGGTGGTGTTGTGGATAGTTTGGAGGGATGTCAGAAGTTGCAGCGAGACATAGATAGAATGCAAGACTGGGCGGAGAAGTGGCAGATGGACTTCAACCCGGATAAGTGTGTGGTGATCCATTTTGGCAGATCCAATGGGATGAAGCAGCAGTATAATATGAAGGGTACCATTCTTAGCAGTGTAGAGGATCAGAAGGACCTTGGGGTCCGGGTCCATAGGACTCTTAAATCGGCCTCGCAGGTGGAGGATGCGGTCAAGAAGGCGTACGGCGTACTGGCCTTCATTAATCGAGGGATTGAGTTTAGGAGTCGGGAGATAATGCTGCAGCTTTATAGGACCCTGGTTAGACCCCACTTGGAGTACTGCGCGCAGTTCTGGTCACCTCATTACAGGAAAGATGTTGAAGCCATTGAAAGGGTGCAGAGGAGATTTACAAGGATGTTGCCTGGATTGGGGGGCATGCCTTATGAGGATAGGTTGAGGGAGCTTGGTCTCTTCTCCCTGGAGAGACGAAGGATGAGAGGTGACCTGATAGAGGTTTACAAGATGTTGAGAGGTCTGGACAGGGTAGACTCTCAGAGGCTATTTCCAAGGGCTGAAATGGTTGCTACGAGAGGACACAGGTTTAAGGTGCTGGGGGGTAGATACAGAGGAGATGTCAGGGGTAAGTTTTTCACTCAGAGGGTGGTGGGTGAGTGGAATCGGCTGACGTCGGTGGTGGTGGAGGCAAACTCGTTGGGGTCTTTTAAGAGACTTCTGGATGAGTACATGGGATTTAATGGGATTGAGGGCTATAGATAGGCCTAGAGGTGGGGATGTGATCGGCGCAACTTGTGGGCCGAAGGGCCTGTTTGTGCTGTGGCTTTCTATGTTCTATGTTCTATGTTCTACATGGCTGCTAGATGATTCTCCCCAAGAGAGGACACCACCCTCTGAGGTCATCACTCACTCAGTTCCCATTGGACCCTCAAGTCAAGTGATCCACTTCTGCTGTACTGTCTTAAAGAGACAGACACCATATACACAACACCCTCCAAGTCACTCACCATCCTGACTTGGAAATATATCGCCGTTCCTTCACTGCTGTTGGGTCAAAATCCCGGAACTCCCTCTCTAACAGCTAGGGAGGTGTACCTACACCACATGGATGGCAGCGTTTCAAGCAGGCAGTTCATCACAGCCTTCTCAAGGGCAATTAGAGATGGGCAATAACTGCTGTCCAGCCAGCGACGCCCATATCCCATGGAGGAATAATATTTAAAAATTCCAACCGCCGTCCTTAATTGGACAGTGAGCCTGGAGGTGACCAATTAGGAGGCTGCCTCCAGTAATATTGTTGAGCTGCTGTGGGAGCCCCATTGCATTCAGATATCAGAGATCTGAAGCCCACAGGGAAATTCTGTCCTTCCTCACCCAGCTGACTAATGTTCAGACAACCTTTTTCTCCACCTCATCTTTTATACATTTGTATAAATGAAATAAACAAAGCTGTACAGAGGAGCTGCTTACAGAGATGTCTTCGAGACTAATCATTAATCCCTGGAGACTCCAGGACAAATATTAGGTAAGGCTCATGTTTATGGTGGAACTGATGCATCCAACATTTGAACCCGTCTCTCTCGCTCTGTCTCACACACACAGGCTTAGTGCTGGATCCCTCTTACCTTTATTGATGTTGCAGATGTCGGTGCTGTTTTGGTCAGATCTGATGGTGTATTTTGTTAAGAGAAGCCACCCTGCTGGACTGTACATGTGGCCGTGGCAGCTTCGCCTTCCCATTAGATTAAATAGTTTCTCGCTCCGAGAAGTCTTCTTCACCACGGCAACAGCATAGACTGGAGGCAGAACTGGGGACAGAAATCATAGAAATCATAGAAACCCTACAGTACAGAAAGAGGCCATTCGGCCCATCGAGTCTGCACCGACCACAATCCCACCCAGGCCCTGCCCCCATATCCCTACATATTTTACCCGCTAATCCCTCTAATCTACGCATCCCAGGGCACTAAGGGGCAATTTTAACATGACCAATCAACCTAACCCGCACATCTTTGGACTGTGGGAGGAAACCGGAGCACCCGGAGGAAACCCACGCAAACACGAGAAGAATGTGCAAACTTCACACAGGATCACACAGTGCGGCACACGGGTAAATGGAGTACTGGAACTTCAAGAAAGCCATAGCATTCCCATCACCTACACCATACCCACTTATCACGGGGAGTCACTCATATCGGGCAAATACAGCGGGCAAGTTTCCAACACTATCAGGTTCAATTACATTGGTGTTGAAACACATTGGGGGGCAATCATACCAGTTCATCATGCCGATCAACGGTGTGGTGAGCTAGTAAGATCCCGCAAGAGGCAAAAAAATGGGTTTGCACCCGGTTTCTCACCTCTCACAATGTTACTGGCTCCGTTCTGCCAGTGTAATCAGTGGACTTATTTAAATATTAATTTGCTTATTTTAATATTAGTGTACACAATACACTGGGAGATCAGGACACTGCGCAATGTTGCCCTTAGAGCCAGCAGCCAGCTTCCCAGTATGAATAGGCTCTGCCCACTACCCCTACTGGCGAGAATCACACCTTGTCTAATTTCTTTTTCTAAGTGCCGTACGACTGTTTCTGGGAGCTCGCCCGAAGATGGGTGTGATTCTCTCCTCTTTTCATGCTCTTTCGGCACATTTTTTGGTGAGATCAGCCCCATTAAGCCTGTTCTGCCATTCAAGTGGCTGTTCACACCTAGTTAAAGTGTGATCACCTCAGTGATGTGTCTGTCATTAACTACGTTGGTGATTGCTGCAACTTGAAACTGGCAATATTCCCTCCCCCACTCGCTCCACCCCATCAAGCCAATGTTAATGTAAGGAGAGGACTTTCAGATCACACCCCAAATCCTTAGATTCTAGTTACAAACAAAAATTACTGGAAACACCCCACGGGTCAGGCAGCATCAGAGGTGGCAGAAATAGAGTTAATGTTTCAGGTCAAAGACATTCCATCAGACTTCTCCGTGTTTCCCTCTCTGCACAGATGCTTCCAGAACTGTTGGATATTCCAAGCATTTTTTACCTTGGATTTCCAGCATCCGCAGTATCTTACTTTTCATAGAGTTTTACATTGCACTGGGGTCGGGTTGTCCCCTTTGGATACATTGCTGGAAGTTTCATCATTTGATCTCCAGATAGTGTTGGAAACTTGCCCGCTGTATTTGCCCGATATGAGTGACTCCCCGTGATAAGTGGGTATGGTGTAGGTGATGGGAATGCTATGGCTTTCTTGAAGTTCCAGTACTCCATTTACCCGTGTGCCGCACTGTGTGATCCTGTGTGGAGTTTGCACATTCTTCTCGTGTTTGCGTGGGTTTCCTCCGGGTGCTCCGGTTTCCTCCCACAGTCCAAAGATGTGCGGGTTAGGTTGATTGGTCACGTAAAGCAAGGCCCTTCAGCCCATCTTTTGTTCTATTTTTCTTAAGGTGTTTATGAGCACTATACCTTCTGCCTCAAAGTGAGCCTCTCCGTTATTCCCATTCGCTGTTGCACATTTTTCCCCTGGAACACAGAATAAATAACATTTAAATAACATCCAGCTGAAAGATTTGCACGTGGTTTACAATATTGGTGTAGTGTGTGACGTGAAGGTGCTTTGTGTGAGAATGTGTTTGTGAATACGCATCACATTGGACGAGTCTTGCACGATAATTACCATCATTAAGTGAGCCATATGTAGGGGCACAAAGGGTATATTTACATTGCACTGGGGTCGGGTTGTCCCCTTTGGATACATTGCTGGAAGTTTCATCATTTGATCTCCAGTCAAACAACGTTTTACCCACCAACATTTATTGTAACTAGTAAACAAAAGTAAAGAAACAAGAGGATGGAAAACATTATTTTTTTGCCCCCAATGATTTTCCTCCTGGAACACTCTCAGCCTAGTCCTGGAGTCTAATCTTTATTGGGAGAGACTCTATGACAATCCGGGAGGGATGGTAACTTGGGGGAGTTCCAGATGTATCACAGCTTGGTATGGCTCCTGCTCTGCCCAAGACCTGCAAGAAGCTACGAAAGATCGTGAACAAAGCCCACTCCATCACGCAAACCAGCCTGGGTGGGATTGTGATCAGTGCAGGCTTGATGGGCCAAATGGCCTCCTTCTGTACTGTAGGGATTCTATGATACAGTACGCACTTGGGGTTTTCTTGGCTCCCTATCTGAAATGATACTGATGCCAAAGCCAGAACCTTAGCTGAGGCCGTGTAGTAATATCTGCTTTGGATTCAGGGCCTCGATATTGGAATTCTTCAGTCATATTTCTGGAAGTGAAGATGCATCACAGGAATCTTGGACTAAAAATGTGCAATCTGTGTTGCACCTAACCTGCACCATTGGATATTGCTCCTGAATGCAAGTCACAATCTCTTCTCCATTACGATCACCTTCAACTCAATTACAAATGTTCATCAAAACAAATGAAGGTGCCAAACTGACCGAGTTACATACCGTAATATTCAGTCACCACAGGGACAAGACCACAGTTCCCAGCGATGTAAGCATGAGTTGCATCAAGGGAGGCTGCATCCACCTCATCCCTCTTCAACAAGATAAAGAAATTTCTTTGTTAGGCTTTTGCGAGTCTGATCTCCAAGATTACAGGAAAGATTAAATCTGACGGCAAAAGGCTCTCCCTCACATACAGAGAATTCAACTTTCGAAACGGAAGCGATTACAAAAGCTAAACACTGCAGATGCTGAAAATCTGAAATTAAAACAGAAAATGCTGGAAGTGCTCAGCAGGTCTGGCAGCGTGTGTGGAGACAGACAGAGTCAGTGTGACCATTCATCAGAAATGGACCCTCTATCCTGAGATGGATTTCTGAATGAGGAAGTGAAGTGGGATGCCTAAAAGGAGACACAGGATTTGTTCTGATGGATGAGCAACACTAGGCCAAATTACCTCATCTCCATCAACGTCATCTTAGCACAACTATAATATTTTACAGGGTATAAACAAATGGCAATATCTGTTATCCTGTTTGGAAATGATTGGCAAAAAATATATTTCATTTTCTACCTAAAGCCAATATTCATCCATTCACTCCTAAAGGTGCGTCCTGAACTTGTGATTCTGCGGGCACTTCCTCATTTTGGGATACACTTACATGCGTTCTGTCTCATGTTGTGTGTTCAGTTACGTGGGTTCTGTCCCATTTTGGGATACAGTTGTGTGGATACTGACCTATGTTATGGGTACAGTTATGTGGGCACTGTCCCATATTGTGTGTACAGTTATGTGGTTCCTGCTCCATGTTATGAGCGGCACAGTAGCACAGTGGTTAGCACTGCTGCTTCACAGCTCCAGGGACCTGGGTTCGATTCCCGGCTTGGGTCACTGTCTGTGTGGAGTTTGCACATTCTCCTCATATCTGCGTGGGTTTCCTCCGGGTGCTCCGGTTTCCTCCCACAGTCCAAAGATGTGCGGGTGACGTTGATTGGCTATGCTAAAATTGCCCCTTAGTGTCCTGAGATGCGTAGGTTAGAGGGATTAGTGGGTAAAATAGGTAGGGATATGGGGGTAGGGCCTGGGTGGGATTGTGGTCGGTGCAGACTCGATGGGCCAAATGGCCTCTTTCTGTACTGTAGGGTTTCTATGATTCTTCTATGTTGTGTATACAGTTATGTGGGTACTGTCCCATGTTGTGTATACAGTTATGTGGGTACTGCCCCATGTTGAGGGTAAGTTATGTGGATACTACCCTATGTTGTGTGTACAGTTATGTGGATACTGTCCCATGTTATGGGTACAGTTATGAGGATACTGTCCCATGTTATGGGTACAGTTATGAGGATACTGTCCCATGTTATGGGTACAGTTATGAGGATACTGTCCCATGTTATGGGTACAGTTATGAGGATACTGTCCCATGTTATGGGTACAGTTATGAGGATACTGTCCCATGTTATGGGTACAGTTATGTGGGTACTGCCCTGTTATGGGTAGTTAGGTGGATACTGTCCCATGTTATGGGTACAGTAATGTGGATACTGCCCCATGTTGTGTACACAGTTATGTGGATACTGCCCTATGTTGTGTGTACAGTTATGTGGATACTGTCCCATGTTATGGGTACAGTTATGTGGATACTGTCCCATGTTATGGGGTGGACATGATGTGGAGATGCCGGCGTTGGACTGGGGTAAACACAGTAAGAGTTTTAACAACACCAGGTTAAAGTCCAACAAGTTTATTTGGTAGCAAAAGCCATTATCTTTTGGAGCCCTGCTCCTTTGTCAGATGGAATGGATATCTGCCCGTGGCCGCGACCGCGGATACTGTCCCATGTTATGGGTACTGTTATGTGGATACTGCCCCATGTTATGTGTACAGTTATGTGGATACTGTCCTATGTTGTGTGTACAGTTATGTGAATACTGCCCCATGTTATGGCTACAGTTATGTGGATACTGTCCCATGTTATGTGTACAGTTATGTGCATACTGTCCATGTTGTGTGTACAGTTATGTGAATACTGCCCCATGTTGTGTGTACAGTTATGTGGATACTGTCCATGTTGTGTGTACAGTTATGTGGATACTGCCCAATGTAATGGGTACAGTTATGTGGGTACTGCCCTATGTTGTGTGTGCAGTTATGTGGATACTGTCCCATGTTGTGTGTACAGAATATGTGAGCACTGTCCCATGTTGTGGGTACAGTTGTGTGAGCACTGCCCCATGTTGTGTGTACAGTTATGTGGATACTGTCCATGTTGTGTGTACAGTTATGTGGATACTGTCCCATGTTGTGTGTACAGAATATGTGAGCACTGTCCCATGTTGTGGGTACAGTTGTGTGAGCACTGCCCCATGTTGTGTGTACAGTTATGTGGATACTGCCCCATGTTGTGTGTACAGTTATGTGGATACTGTCCATGTTGTGTGTACAGTTATGTGGATACTGCCCAATGTAATGGGTACAGTTATGTGGGTACTGCCCTATGTTGTGTGTGCAGTTATGTGGATACTGTCCCATGTTGTGTGTACAGAATATGTGAGCACTGTCCCATGTTGTGGGTACAGTTGTGTGAGTACTGCCCCATGTTGAGGGTAAGTTATGTGGTTACCATCCTATGTAATGGGTACCATTATGTGGGTACTGCCTCATGTTGTGAGCACTGTAATATGCCTGTGGCGGGTGTGTCTTAGTGTACGGTTGTGTGGGCACTCTATGTGCTGGGGTTTAGTTATGTGGTATTGTACCATATTAGGCTTTGATTGTGTGAGCACTACAATACCCAAATCTACCTCTCCACTCAACCCCTCCAATGCTGCTGCATTGTCATATCCAATCTCGGATAAGCTGCCATTTGCTTCAATTAAACATTTTCTTCTGTCCCCACTACAATCTCTATTCCTGCCAACCTCTCCCCAAATAACGGCTCTGCTTGATCTTAATGGGAACCTGAGCTGATTCCATATCTGAATCACCACAAAGAATGCCTAATTTGCATCTCTGCAACATTTCCCATCAGCACCTCTGCCTCAGCCAATCTACAGCTTAAACTCTCATCTGTGTCTTCAACACTTCCAGTCCCGACTGATTCACTGTTCAACTAAACAACCTCCCATACCCCACCTTACGTAAACATCCACTCACCCAAAGTCTGCTGCATGTAACCAATACCCCACCACCTCTAACCTTCATCTGTTACATGGGTCATCCAATGGCTTTTGAATTCAAATTTCATTCTCATGTTTAAAGCCCTCCTCATCTTCGCTCTTGCTCATCCCTGTCTTACCCAATTCTCATTCTCTCAGCTCCTGAACTCTTCCCCCATCCCAGTCAGATAGATTCTGGCCTCTTGTGCAAGCCCAACTCCTTTCACCCTACCATTGGCAGCCATGTTGTTAGCTGTCTAGGCTCCACATTCTGGAATGCTCTGCAATGATATCCTTGCAGGACAAAAGCATTGGTGTGTACAGCATGGAGTCTGGTACAAAGTCAAACTAATTTAATCCGGGTTGATTTATATATATACATACATGAACGACCATCAGAGGGTGCTTTTAACCTCTCTGCCGCCTTTTCCTCCTTTCAGACCCTCCTTAGACACCTCTTTGACCAAGTTGTTGGTCACCCCTTCTAATAGTTCCTTCCTTAGCGTGGCACCCATTTTAATTTTATATTCTGTGAAGTATCTTGGGATAATTTTCTATATTATAAATGCCATATAACACATATATTTCTGCATGCACAAGTTGCTGTTTAATTTAACAGATCTAGCCATAATGGTCTTTTTTTCACATATGATTTAGACGGGTCCTCAAAAAACTGGAGTGGGCATTTGGTTCACTGAGTTGACTCCACCATTTTGTCAGCCATGGTAACTTTTTATCCTCTTAATTCCTATTCTCTGTTCTTTCTCCATATCATTCAATACTCATGCTCTTCAAGGAAGCATATCTATGCCAACCAACGTGGACAATTTTTAAATTCCTTTATGATCTGGGCATCACTGGCAAGGCAAGCATTTATTACCCATGCCTAATTGTCCTTGAAGTGAATGGCTTGCTAGGTTATTTCAGAGGGCATTTTAAGAGTCGATCACATTGCAAGAGTCCTTGGAGTCACCCGTAGGGCAGACCAGATAAGGACGACAGATTTCCTTCCCTAAAGGACATCAGTGAATCAGATAGGTTCATGGTCATCATTACACTTATAATTCCAGATTTATGTTGAATCCAAATTTCGCAATCAAGCTCAGGTCCCCAGAACATTACCCTGGGTCTTTGGATTTTTAGTCCAGTGACAATACCATTTTGCCATCACCTCCCTATAGTGTGGTGTGAAACTTTAGGACAAAGTAATGCTAATATTTCAAAGAGACAGTGTATATATCAGATAGGTACTGATTTTGCAATGATGCTAAATTTAAAATTCAGTGAAATGATGCACCTTTATCATTTCTATGCAGTCACTCATTGATGTTCCTCGGATGCAGACTAATGGGTCGGATTTTGTTTTCAGGGCCCATTCTTCACACTTGCTCTGCTCCGCGGCACTAATACAGCACCAACGCACAATACTGTTCTCCAAGGAGCTCCCTGGCAAAGAACAACATCACAATATCACATTTGGAAAATGCACATTTTATTTTAGAACCATGATCGCAGCACCACCCTTCCGTCACCCCCTCCTACAGCCCACCTCACCAACAGCCCACCAATTTTCTCTCCTCACCGTGGTTCTGAGTTCTGGTTGGACGTTTTAGATCGGGGTTTTATCATACAACCTACCTCCTCTATCTACCCTCCCTCCATTATTCTGTAAGTGGATATCCATCCACTGTTGATGCAGGACACCAAGCAGTGCCAAGAGGTGATGCCAGGAGGCAGTGACACGGGAGCAGTGCCAGGGGGCAGTGTCTGGGCATGCCGGAGGCTGTGCCAGGGGGCAGTTCTGGGAGGTGCGGGCAGTACTGGGAGCTGTGCCAGGGGTAGTGCCAGGGGGTAATGCCGAAGGCAGTGCCAGAGTGGTGGGGGATTTGCATGGGGGAGGGGTTACAGGCAGGGAGGGGTTCCGTTCTGACTTTTGTGGACCAGGGCAGCCTTTAACAATGATCTTTAAAACACTAAGTTGCTGGGGCTGGCAGCTTCAATGCCGCCTTTCCCGCCCAGTGCCACACTCTGCATAAATAAGTGACAATTCCGCCCCATGTCAGATTCTAAATGTATGCCAATGACTCAAGGACTATCTCAGCATCATCTCTCGTGAACCCTCTGCCTCGGATTTGTCACCTCGCGTGTTCAACATCCAGGCCTGGATGAGCAAGTATTTCCTACTAAACGTTAGGAAGTTCGGAGCCCCGCCACAAACTCCAGCCCCTGGCTCAGTTACTGAAACCACCTCCTTCCTCCACTACAACATCACTCAACTTTGACCCAACCCCAGCTGCTGAAGCCCCCATCCATGTCTGTGTTGCTGCTAGATTTTAGCATTATTCTTGAACTGGATCATGAACCAGAAACATTTCTCTGTCCGCACATGTTCCTCGACATATTAAGTATCACCAGCATTTTCTGTTCTTACTTCTTTATCCACCACCGCCCTCTTCCCCCTCATCTTGTTTTCAAATCCCTCCATAGCCTCAATCCTCCCAACCTCTACAACCACCTCCAGCCCTACAAGCCTTTGAGGTCTGTGTGTTCTTCCAATTCTGGCAACTCTATTCTGGGTTGAAGGAATAAAGTGTTGTTAGTAGTCTTTTGCTCTCAGAGCAGCCATTTACCTCTAGGTCATTCATCTCTTGAAATCGAAGACCTCAGTTTGGGTGAGGTTCTGGTCCTTTATGAGGCTTCAGTGGGACTCATAAAACTCTCAATTGGTGAGCATTCAATAATGTGTGGAGTTGGTGTTCTATTCCAGAAAATGGGTAAGATGGGTATCGAGGATATGGGCCAAATGAGGGCAACAGGGACTAGCTTAGTGGTAAAAACAGGGCGGCATGGACAAGTTGGGCCAAAGGGCCTGTTTCCATGCTGTCAGCCTCGATGACTCTATGACCAGATGGTGAATGATAGAACTGGAACCAATCTTTACACACTTGTATCTTTATTTACAGAGTTACACAGACATTCCCTAACCCAGCAACCACAGTTTTAGTCTGTTTCTATCTTAAGGGGGCTCAGGTGAATGGCCAGTTAACACCCACCACCTGCATACATTTATTCATTTCCATACCATTCACACGCAATCCAAATGATCATGGTCACAGCATTTAGGATAACTGAGAGATTCAAATACGTCAATTCTTATAGATTATTGTTATATGTTTGTATGGGAGGAGGAGGTTGTAAATATTAGCTTGAAGGTCGACTCCTCTCGAGGGAAAGGAAGGAAGAGAGAAAGAGAGAGAAATATGTGAGTCATGACGTATTCATAGGAAAGAGAGCTGGAAAGCTGAATCCTGATATAATTCGCTGGGATAAGAATAGTTGATTATCACACACACATTTACACATAACAATGGGAGAGTGCTGATTCTAAAAGGAGAACAAGGTGGCAAGTATTGACTGCGGTTCTTGACAAAGTGAAGCTTGCCAAAAGCACGTCACGTATATATGGTCGGGAAACAGACCGCCCTAATTATCCATTGGTGGGGCACTTAATTTGGAGGGAACGTGATTCCGGCAAGTTGGCCGTGTAGTGAGCATTCATGAGATGTGAATGAACGCAAATATAGCACCCGAGATAGATATGCGGGAAATTCCCCTTTAATCTTTCGCTTTTAACCCACCAACAAAGTCAAAGAACACATTTCCAAACTCATTTTCCGCTGGTTTTTTCCCACCATACCAAGTTTTGCACATCATAATTCCCAATATTGGCAGAAAATGCCACTCATTGTCTACCAAAGTTACTGTGTCAGAATATATTCATGTACATTTATGGATAAATGGGAGGAAAGAAATTGAATGCAATGAGTTGAGGAACTTGTGGCTAGTTCCATTTCCACTCAAAATATTGATATTAAAGTTTCCCATTAAATTCACTTCTCAATTTTGAATTGACAAGTTGTCCAATAAATAATCAATTCATCGCAAAATAATTGAAGATCACCATTGGGTGACCTTTGCATGATTCCAACAATAGTATTCTTATAATTCATATCAATTCCAAAGAGTAATGTTGGTCAAACGACTCAAGCCTTTTCTAATGTTAAATGTACTTTGAGTTCACACAGCTACTCTCCAGCTCTTGCATGTTCTCAATCTGCATGCATGAAGGTATAATTTACTAAGTTAAATAAAGGAGGTGAATAGTTATCTGGCATGGGTTGCTGTTACATCAACAACAGTGAGTGTGTAGTCAAGGATTGACAAAAAGGAAAAGTCCAAAACTAAAAAGACAGTTTAATAAGAACAAAGAACAAGAAAATTACAGCACAGGAACAGGCCCTTCGGCCCTCCAAGCCTGCACCAACCACGCTGCCCCACTGAACTAAAACCCCGTACCCTTCCGGGGACCGTATCCCTCTATTCCCATCCTATTCATGTATTTGTCAAGACGCCCCTTGAATGTTACTATCATATCTGCTTCCACTACCTCCCCCGGCAGCGAGTTCCAGGTACCCACCACCCTCTGTGTAAAAAACTTGCCTCGTATATCTCCTTTAATCTTGCGCCTTGCACCTTAAACCTGTGCCCCCTAATAATTGACTCTTCCACCTTGGGACAAAGCTTCTGACTATCCACTCTGTCCATGCCTCTCAATCTTGTAGACTTCTATCAGGTCGCCCCTCAACCTCCGTCGTTCCAATGAGAACAAACCAAGTTTCTCCAACCTCTCCTCAAAGCTAATGCCCTCCATACCAGGCAACATCCTGGTAAATCTTTTCTGTACCCTCTCCAAAGCTTCCACATCCTGTGGCGACCAGAATTGCACACTATATTCCAAGTGCGTCCTAACTAAGATTCAATAAAGCTGCAACATGACTTGCCAATTTTTAAACTCAATGCCCCAGCCAATGAAGGCAAGCATACCGTTTGCCTTCTTGACGACCTTCTCCACCTGCGTTGCCACTTTCAGTGACCTGTGTACCTGTTCACCCAGATCCCTCTGCCTAAGTGTTCTGCATTTACTGTATATTTCCTATCTGTATTAGACCTTCCAAAATGCATTATCTCACATTTGTCCATCTGCCATCTCTAGGCCCAAGTCTCCAACCGATCTATATCCTGCTGTATCCTCTGATGGTCCTCATCGCTATCGGCAATCCACCAACCTTTGTGTCATCTGCAAACTTACTAATCAAACCAGTTACATTTTCCTCCAAATCATTTATATATATTACAAACAGCAAAGGCCCCAGCACTGATGCCTGAGGAACGTCACTTGTCACAGCCCTCCATTCAGAAATGCACCCTTCCACTGCTACCCTCTGTCTTCTATGACTGAGCCAGTTCTGTATCCACCTTGCCAACTTACCTCTGATCCCATGCGACTTCACCTTCTGCACCAGTCTGCCATGAGGGACCTTGTCAAAGGCCTTACTGAAGTCTAAGTCGAAAACACCCACTGCCCGACCCTCATCAATCATCTTCGTCACTTCCTCGAAAAACTCGATCAAGTTAGTGAGGCACTACCTCCCCTTCACAAAACCATGTTGCCTGTCGCTAATGTGTCCACTTACTTCCAAGTGGGAGTAAATCCTGTCTCGAAGAATCCTCTCCAATAATTTCCCTACCACTGATGTAAGGCTCACTGGCCTGTAATTACCTGGATTATTCTTGCTACCCTTCTTAAACAAAGGAACAATATTGGCTATTCTCCAATCCTCTGGGACCTCCCCTGTAGCCAGTGAGGATACAAAGATTTCTCTCAAGGCCCCAGCAATTTCCTCCCTTGCTTCTTTCAGTATTTTGGAGTATATCCCATCAGGCCCTGGGGACTTGTCTACCTTGATGTTTCTCAAGAACTCCAATACCTCCTCCTTTTTGATCTCAACATGACTCAAACTATCTACACACCCTTTCCCAGACTCATCATCCATCAACTCCTTCTCTTTGGTGAATACCGACGCAAAGTGCTCATTTAATACCTCGCCCATTTCCTCTGGCTCCACATATAGATTCCCTCCCATATCCTTGAGTGGGCCAACCCTCTCCCTGGCTACCCTCTTGCTCTTTATATATGTATAAAAAGCCTTGGGGTTTTCCTTAATCCTGCTGGCCAATGATTTTTCATGACCCCTTTTAGCCCTCCTTACTCCTTGCTTAAGTTTCTTTCTACTTTCCTTGTATTCCACACTTGCTTCGTGTGTTCCCAGCCTCCTAGCTTTGACAAATGCTTCCTTTTTCTCTTTGACTAGGCTCACAATATCTCTCGTTATCCAAGGTTCCCAAAACTTGCCATACTTATCCTTCATCTTTACAGGAATGTGCTGGTCCTGAATCCCTATCAATTTACACTTGAAAGCCTCCCACATGCAAGATGTGGATTTACCCTCAAACATCTGCCCCCAATCTACATTCTTCAGTTCCTGCCTAATATTGTTGTAATTAGCCTTCCCCCAATTTAGCACCTTAACTTGAGGACTACACTTATCTTTATCCATCAGTACCTTAAAGCTTACTGAATTGTGGTCACTGTTCCCGAACTGCTCCCCTACTGAAACGTCGACCACCTGACCGGACTCATTCCCCCAATACCAGGTCCAGTACGGCCCCTTCCTTAGTTGAACTATCTACATACTGTTTCACGAAGCCCTCCTGGATGTTCCTTACAAACTCTGCCCCATTCGCGCACTAGCACTAAGTGAGTCCCAATCAATATAGGGGAAGTTAAAATCTCCCATCACAACACCTTGCCAAAATCTGCCTACATATCTGTTCCTCTATCTCTCGCTGGCTATTGGGAGTAAACCCGCAACATTGTGACCCTTCCTATTCCTGAGCTCTACCCATATTGCCTCGCTGTATGAGCCCTCTGAGGTGTCCTCCTGCAGTACAGCTGTGATATTCTCCTTCGTAAGAAGTCTCACAACACCAGGTTAAAGTCCAACAGGTTTATTTGGTAGCAAATACCATAAGCTTTCGGAGCACTGCTCCTTCGTCAGATGGAGTGGATATCTGCTCTCAAACAGTGCACAGACACAGAAATCAAGTTACAGAATACTATTCTCCTTAACCAGTAGTGCAACTCCCCCACCCCTTTTACACCCCCCTCTATCCTGCCTGAAACATCTGTATCCTGGAATGTTAAGCTGCCAATCCTGTCCTTCCCTTAACCAAGTCTCTGTAATAGCAACAACATCATAGTTCCAAGTACTACTCCAAGCTCTAAGTTCATCTGCCTTACCTGTTACACTTCTTGCATTGAAATAAATGCATTTCAGTCCACCAGACCCTCTTTGATTAGCAACCACACCCTGCCTGCTGTTTCTCTGAGTCTTACTGGCCCCACTCCCTGGTTCCCCTTCAGCTAATTCACCTTTGCTTTGGTTCCCTGCCAAACTAGTTTAAATCCTCCCATGTGACACTAGCAAACCTCCCAGCCAGAATATTTATGCCCTTCCAATTTAGATGCAACCCGTCCTTCTTGTACAGGTCCCACCTGCCCCTGAAGAGATCCCAATGGTCCAGATATCTGAAACCCTCCCTCCTACACCAGCTGTTTAGCCACGTGTTGAGCTGCACTATCTTCCTATTCCTAGCCTCACTAGTACATGGCACAGGGAGTAATCCTGAGATTACAACCCTAGAGGTCCTGCTTTTTAACTTTCTATCTGACTCCCTCAACTGCTGCTGCAGGACCTCATCACTCTTCCTACCTATTCCTATCCTTCCTACCTAAGAAAAACCATTCTGGCCACATTAATCTCTGCTGGTGACTGGGGGAATGTACAGCCAATACTGTTAACAGCATCGACAGCAAGAGCAGAGAATACTGGGAAAACTCAGCAGCAGCTGTAGGAAGAGAAAACAGATTTCATGTTTCAAGTCCGTTCATCAGAACTAAAGAGAGGGAGAAAGGTGTTAGATATTAAACCGTAGCAGTGAGAGATTGCATAATAGCATTACCTCCATGGCCTAGTCCTTTCAGCAGAGCGATGTAGTCTAACCCCAGCACCTGGTTGATGTCAGCATCGTCTGCAAGAAGCAAAAGCTTCTCAGTGGCATCCTGAAACATCAGGTTTCTCCCGCTGAAACCGGCCGAGCCAAATAGCTGGAACCGTCGCAACTGCTTCCCGTTTCTCCCAAAGAGATGCTGCAATAAGCACCAAGCCGTTAGCCCCAAACCATTCCCCAACACCAACTGTAACAGAACAATGATCTTACTTCTGGATAGTCTCCTGATCAAGTCTCATTTATTCCAGTGATGTGGAGAGACTGGAATAGCTCTCCTTAGGGCAGAGGAGTTTAGGGGGAGATTCAATGCTGTTGTTCAAATTTTGATAGAGTAAATAAGGGGGAACTGGCAGGAAGGTAGCCCATGGACACAGATTTAAATTAATCATCAAAAAACACCAGGGGGAGTTGAGGAATTTTTATTAAAGCGAGTTCGACAATGCTTTATCTGAAAGAAGCTAATTCGACAGTAACTTTCAAATCAGGAATTGGTCAGATATTTAAAAGGGGGAATCTGCAGGGCTTGGGGAAGGAGAAGGGTGTGGGATTAATTGGATTCTTCTTTCAAAGAGCTGGCACAGCCTTGCTGGCCCAAATGGCCTCCTTCTATGCTGTAAGACTCTACAGGTGTAAAACCTGTTCATGGTTCTACACAGATAAGAACATAAGAACATAAGAAATAGGAGCAGGAGTAGGCCATCTAGCCCCTCGAGCCTGCCCCGCCATTCAATAAGATCATGGCTGATCTGACATGGATCAGTACCACTTACCCGCCTGATCCCCATAACCCTTAATTCCCTTACCGCTCAGGAATCCATCCATCCGCGCTTTAAACATATTCAGCGAGGTAGCCTCCACCACCTCAGTGGGCAGAGAATTCCAGAGATTCACCACCCTCTGGGAGAAGAAGTTCCTCCTCAACTCTGTCTTAAACCGACCCCCCTTTATTTTGAGGCTGTGTCCTCTAGTTTTAACTTCCTTACTAAGTGGAAAGAATCTCTCCGCCTCCACCCTATCCAGCCCCCGCATTATCTTATAAGTCTCCATAAGATCCCCCCTCATCCTTCTAAACTCCAACGAGTACAAACCCAATCTCCTCAGCCTCTCCTCATAATCCAAACCCCTCATCTCCGGTATCAACCTGGTGAACCTTCTCTGCACTCCCTCCAATGCCAATATATCCTTCCTCATATAAGGGGACCAATACTGCACACAGTATTCCAGCTGCGGCCTCACCAATGCCCTGTACAGGTGCATCAAGACATCCCTGCTTTTATATTCTATCCCCCTCGCAATATAGGCCAACATCCCATTTGCCTTCTTGATCACCTGTTGTACCTGCAGACTGGGCTTTTGCGTCTCATGCACGAGGACCCCCAGGTCCCTTTGCACGGTAGCATGTTTTAATTTGTTTCCATTGAGATAGTAATCCCATTTGTTATTATTTCCTCCAAAGTGTATAACCTCGCATTTCTCAACGTTATACTCCATTTGCCATATCCTCGCCCACTCACTCAGCCTGTCCAAATCTCTCTGCAGATCTTCTCCGTCCTCCACACGATTCACTTTTCCACTTATCTTTGTGTCGTCTGCAAACTTCGTTACCCTACACTCCGTCCCCTCCTCCAGATCATCTATATAAATGGTAAATAGTTGCGGCCCGAGTACCGATCCCTGCGGCACGCCACTAGTTACCTTCCTCCAACCGGAAAAACACCCATTTATTCCGACTCTTTGCTTCCTGTCGGATAGCCAGTCCCCAATCCACTTTAACACACTACCCCCAACTCCGTGTGCCCTAATCTTCTTCAGCAGCCTTTTATGGGGCACCTTATCAAACGCCTTTTGGAAATCCAAAAACACCGCATCCACCGGTTCTCCTCCATCAACCACCCTAGTCACATCTTCATAAAAATCCAACATGTTCGTCAAGCACGACTTGCCCCTCATGAATCCATGCTGCGTCTGATTGATCGAACCATTTCTATCCAGATGCCCTGCTATCTCCTCTTTAATAATGGATTCCAGCATTTTCCCTACTACAGACGTTAAGCTGACCGGCCTATAGTTACCCGCCTTTTGTCTCCTTCCTTTTTTAAACAGCGGCGTAACATTAGCCGTTTTCCAATCAACCGGCACTACCCCAGAATGCAACGAGTTTTGATAAATAATCACTAACGCATCCACTATTACCTCTGACATTTCTTTCAATACCCTGGGATGCATTCCATCCGGACCCGGGGACTTGTCCACCTTCGGTCCCATTAATCTACCCAGCACTGCCTCTCTGGTAACATTAATTGTATTAAGTATTTCTCCTGCTGCCAACCCTCTATCGTTAATATTTGGCAAACTATTTGTGTCCTCCACCGTGAAGACCAACACAAAAAACTTATTTAAAGACTCAGCCATATCCTCATTTCCCACTATTAACTCCCCCCTCTCGTCCTCCAAGGGTCCAACATTCACTCTAGCCACTCTATTCCTTTTTATATATTTATAAAAACTTTTACTATCATTTTTTATATTAATTGCTAGCCTAGCTTCATAGTCTATCCTTCCTTTCTTTATCGCTTTCTTAGTCTCTTTTTGTTGTTTCTTAAATTTTTCCCAATCACTTGTTTCTCCACTATTTTTGGCCACTCTGTACGCAGCTGTTTTTATTTTAATACTCTCCTTTATTTCCTTCGTTATCCATGGCTGGTTCTCCCTTTTCTTACAATCCTTGTTTTTTGCTGGAATATATTTTTGCTGAGAACTGAAAAGGATCTCCTTAAAAATCCTCCACTGTTCCTCAGCTATCCTACCTGCCAGCCTGCTCTCCCAGTCTACCTTAGATGACATTGATTTCCCCCAAGGAAGATAGCATCACAAGCTACAACCTTCAGAGGTTTCCTCGATGATATTAATGGTGATCGATGTGCAGGGTGGTTCCCAAGGAATTGAAGTAGATTCTAAGTGAAGCACGCACTGCTTTTAAACAACTTTACTTTACATTATTCTATGAAGTGTGATGGCCATGGAAAATACCGTGTGTTATCATAGGAAGGTTCAATGCGTTCGCATCAAATTGGGAGTGACTGAGTTAATGGGGCGATGAGTTTAATTTTGAGTTGTTTCACAGGGAAGTACACAGACACAATAGGGTTCCATTCCCACAGGAGTCACTTCTGATATTGTCTATCCCCTTTCTTAAGAGCTTTTGTAGATTTTTGAAATCACAATGGACAATTCGTAGAATCATAGAATCCCTACAGCGCAGAAGGAGGCCATTCAGCCCATCAAGCTTGCACCGACCACAATCCCACCCAGGCCCTATCCCCGTAACCCTACATATTTACCCTGTTATTCCCCCTGACACCGAGGGGCAATTTACCATTGCCAATCAACCTAATCTGCACATCTTTGGAGTGTGGGAGGACACCGGAGCACCCGGAGGAAACCACGCAGACACGGGGAGAATGTGCAAACTCCATATAGACAGTGACCCAAGCCGGGAATCGAACCGGGTCTCTGGTGCTGTGAGGCAGCAGTGCTAACCACTGTGCTGCCCCTAGTTAGCAGACCTCTTCCAAAAACATTCTCGTCCAATGAAATCTTGGTGTGCTGCAACAGTCTAGGATTCTCATGTTTCCTGTCTCTCCTACTCCAAGAACATTACACATTTATTAACTTTATTAGGAGGATATGGACATACATAAGTACTCACACAATAATATCACACAATGCGATTTTCAAAATTGACAATGTCATTTCATAACAGTCCTCAGCTGAAGCAGAGACAACAGCATCAGCAACAACAACTTGCATTTATATAGCACCTTGAACATAGTAAAACATCAGGTGCTTGTCAGGAGCGATTATCAAACAACATTTGGCACGGAGCCACATAAGGAGATACTGGGGTAGGTGACCAAAGGCTTGGTTTTAAGGAGTTTGCTCAAGGAGAGGGGCTCTGCAGTTCTGAAAGAAGAATCATATTGAATTCGAAACGTTAGCTCTGTTTCTCTCTCCACAGCTACTGTCTGTCCAGCAGAGCTTTTCCAGCATTTTCTGTTTTTATTTTGAGAGATGTGGAGAGGTTTAGAGAGGCCATTAGGATCTAGGCAACTTGAAGGAGTGGCTGCCAATGGTGAAGCAATCACAACTGAGGATGTGAGAGGCAGAGATTACGGAGAGTGTAGAGCTGGAGGAGGTTACAGAGACAGAGAGGAGTGAGGCCGTGGAGGGGATTGAACACAGTGCTAGATAGATATGGGCAGTGAAGGCTATAAAGTGGGAGACTGGCCAGAGGAGCATTGGAATATTCGAGTCTGTCGGTGACAAAGGCATGAATGAGGGTTTCAACAGCAGATGGACTGAGGTGGGGCAGAAATGGGCGACGGTGTAAAGGTTGATGGAGAGCGTGTGGGCTTAGAAACTCAGCTTGGAATCAAGTAGGGTGTCGAGTTTGTGAACAGTGTGGTTCAGTCTGAGACAGTGGCAGGGCTGGGGATGGAATTCATTACAAGAGAAGATTAATCCCCAAACCAATTCTCACGTTTTAATTGGCTGAAATTGCAGACTATCCAGGACAAACAGTGTGAGGAATCAGAGGCACTGGAGGAATCAAAAGGGGTGGTGGGTGTTCTCAGTGTAGGATCCAATGATATGTTCTTGGAGGACCCAGAAATGTTGCTGAGCAATGGCATTTAGGTGACAACAAGGAGAAGGCCAATAATAAATCCTTGTGAGCTGCAGAAGAAGTGGTGTTGGAGCAGCGAGTAAAATCATTGGAGTTGTACAAGACATTGGAATACTGGTACAGTCCTGGTCACCCTATTATAGAAAGGATATTGTTAAACTAGAAAGAGTGCAGAAAAGATTTACTAAGATACTACTGGGATTTGATAGTTTGAGTTATAAGGAGAGGCTGGGTAGACTGGGGCATTTTTCCTTGGCGTGTAGGAGACTCAGGGGTGACCTTATAGAGGTCTAAAAATAATGAGGGGCATAGATCTGCTAGATAGTCAACATCTTTTCCCAAAGGTAGGGGAGTCTAAAACTAGAGGGCATTGGTTTAAGGGGAGAGATACAAAAGGATCCAGAGGGCAATTTTTTCACACAGAGGGTGGTGAGTGTCTGGAACGAGCGGCCAGAGATAGTAGTAGAGGCAGGTACAATTTTGTCACTTAAAAAGCATTTAGACAGTTACATGGGTAAGATGGGTATAGAGAGATATGGGCCAAATGTGGGCAATTGGGACTAGCTTAGTAGTAAAAACTGGGCGGCATGGACAAGTTGGGCTGAACGGCCTGTTTCCATGCTGTAAACCTCTGTGAGATTCTCCAGCTACAACTCAGAAGCAAGTGAGGGCAGTCTCAGTGAGCTGAGCAATGGAGGAGAGGTGTTAGAAGAGAATGGTGTGGTCAACCATATCAAGAAGATCCACACCATCCAGGCCTAAGCAGCCCGCTTAACTGACACCCCATCCACAAACATTCACTCCCTCCGCCGCCAATGCCCAGTAGCAGCAGTGTGTACTATCTGCAAGATGCACAGCAGGAACTCACCAAGACTCCTCAGATAGCACCTTCCAAACCCACACCATTACCACCTAGGAGGGCAAGAGCAGCAGACACACGGGAACGCCGCCACCTGGATGTCCCCCTCCAAGCCATACACCATCCTGACTTGGAAATATATCGCCGTTCCTTCACAGTCGCTGGAAGTCCCTCCCTAACAGCACTGTGGGTGTACCTACATTCCATGGACTGCAGTAGTTTAAGAACCAAGGCAGCTTACCACCTTCACAAAGATGGGTAATGAATGCTGGCCTCGCCAATGACATTCACATTCCATGAGTGAATTTAAAAAAAGGACAAGGAGGACAGTCATAATCATGTAGTTCATCACAGAAACATAGCAACAGGAGTGGGCAGGCCCTTCGGCCCTTCAAACCTGATTCTCCCATTCAATAAGGTCATGGCTGATCTGATGGTGCTATCAATCCTACTTCCATTTGTGACATCCGGATTCCTATTGTTTCTCATGTCATCAGGAGCAGGGAGCTTTCCCAAAGAGGGCCGATCTTAAACTTCCAACCAGAGGCCAGCTTGCCATTGGTTCAGTGCCCTCCGTCTCTCGCAATAAATGAATGGGAGGATGTGCTTATGGGATTGCCCTAGCCCAAATGAAAGTGCAGCTTACAAGCAATGATCCTCACTGCAAACTAGTGGACTAAACCACAGTTTCCACATTCCCAACAAGGCCCCTTGGAGCCCCAGTCACTGACAGGACAACAGAAAAGTAGCACCAATTTTCCTCCTGTACCAGGCATGGTGGTACAGTGGTTAGCACTGCTACCTCACAGTGCCAGGGACCTGGGTTCAATTCCAGCCTTGGGTCACTGTCTGTGTAGAGTCTGCACGTTCTCCCCTTGTCTGCATGGGTTTCCTCCGGGTGTTCTCGTTTCCTCCCACAGTCCAAAGATGTGCAGGTTAGGTGGATTGGCCGTGTTAAATTGCCCCTTGGTGTCTAGGTTAGGTGGATTAGCCATGGTGAATGCAGGGGGTTACGGGGATAGGGTGGAGGGTGAGGGTGGTGAGTACGATGCTGAGTTGGTGCAGACTCAATGGGCCGAATGGCCTCTTTCTGCACTGTAGGGAGTCTCTGGTTCAGCCTAGGTTCCTCTCTGGAGGATAGGATCATTTAGCAGACTCTAAACACGGTAAGTGATTAACCAACACTCAATACCAGCATTTTCATTTCCTCGACTGACTGTTAATGTAAAAACACAGTGCTTGGGGCAGAAAATAATCCAGAATTGAACATATTGGGTGGCACAGTGGTTAGCACTGCTGCTTCACAGCGTCAGGGACCCGGGTTCGATTCCCGACTTGGGTGACTGTCTGTGTGGAGTCTGCATGTTCTCCCCATGTCTGAATGGGTTTCTTCTGGGTGCTCTGGTTTCCTCCCACAGTCTGAAAGACGTGCTGGTTAGGTGCATTGGCCGTGCTAAATTCTCCCTCAGTGAATCCGAACAGGCGCTGGAGTGTGGCGACTAGGGGATTTTCACAGTAACTTCATTGCAGTGTTAAGGTAAGCCTACTTGTGACACTAATAAATAAACTTAAACATGTTCCCTCTCTTTAGTTCAATGAAGAGTCTCGAAACACTAATTCTGTTTTCCCTCCGGACAGATGCTTCAAGACATGCTGAGTTTTTCCAGCATAAAGCATAGGGAATCCTGCTCTTTATAAGCAGAGGCATAGAGCACAAAGCAAGGATGTTATGATGAGCCTTTATAAAATACTGGTTCAGCCTCAACTGGAGTATTGTGTTCAATTCTGAGCACCACACTTTAGGAACGACATGAAGGCATGATTCATGAGAGTTGGCTGAGTGATGGGGACCTTCAGTTATGTGGAGAAAATGGAGAAGCTGGAGTTGTTCACCTGAGAGGAGAGAAGATTTAAAAGGAGATTCAATAAATGTGTTCAAAATTATTAAAGGTTTGGACACTGTAGATAAGGGGAAACTGGTCCCACACACATTCCTCTTAGAGTGAAGGGCAAGGCTGGCAGTAGTCAGGAACCCTGGATGACTCAGGATATTGAGGCCCTGGTCAAGAAGAAGAAAGAGGCACATGACATGCATAGGCAGCTGGGATCAAGTGAATCTCTTGAAGAGTATAGGGGATGTAGGAGTAGAGTTAAGAGAGAAATCAGGAGGGCAAAAAGGACACAAAATTGTTTTGATAGATAAGGCAAAGGAGAATCCAAAGAGCTTCTACAAATACATAAGGGGCAAAAGAGTAACAAGCGAGAGAGTAGGGCCTCTTAAGGATCAACAAGGTCATCTATGTGCGGATCCACAAGAGATGGGTGAGATCCTAAATGAATATTTCTCATCAGTATTTACTATTGAGAAAAGCATGGATGTTAGGTAACTTGGGGAAATAAATATTGATGTCTTGAGGAGTGTACATATTACAGAGGAGGTGGTGCAGGAAGTCTTAAAGCACATCAAGGTAGATAAATCTGCGGGACCTGATGAGGTATATCCCGGGACGTGTGGGAGGCGAGGGAGGAAATTGCGGGTCCCCTAGCCGAGATATTTGAATCATCGATAGTCACTGGTGAGGTGCCTGAAGATTGGAGAGTGGCAAATGTTGTGCCTTTGTTTAAAAAGGGCTGCAGGGAAAAGCCTGGGAACTACAGGCCAGTGAGCCTCACATCTGTGGTGGGTAAATTGTTAGAAGGTATTTTGAGAGACAGGATCTATAGGCATTTAGAGATGCAAGGACTGATTAGGGTCAGTCAGCATGGCTTTGTGAGTGGAAAATCATGTCTCACAAATTTAATTGAGTATTTTGAAGGGGTAACCAAGAAGGTAGATGAGGGCAGTGCAGTTGATGTTGTTTACATGGACTTTAGCAAGGCCTTTGACAAGGTACCGCATGGTAGGTTGTTGCATAAAGTTAAATCTCACGGGATCCAGGGTGAGGTGTCTAAATGGATACAAAATTGGTTTCTTGACAGAAGCCAGAGGGTGGTTGTAGAGAGTTGTTTTTCAAACTGGAGGCCTGTGACCAGCGGTGAGCCTCAGGGATCAGTGCTGGCCCACTGTTATTTGTCATTTATATTAATGATTTGGCTGAGAATATAGGGGGCATGGTTAGTAAGTTTGCAGATGACACGGTACCACAGTGGTTAGCACTGCTGCTTCACAGCTCCAGGGACCTGGGTTCGATTCCCGGCTTGGGTCACTGTTTGTGTGGAGTTTGCACATTCTCCTCGTGTCTGCGTGGGTTTCCTCCGGGTGCTCTGGTTTCCTCCCACAGTCCAAAGATGAGCGGGTTAGGTTGATTGGCCATGGTAAAATTGCCCCATAGTGTCCTGAGATGCGTAGGTTAGAGGGATTAGTGGGTAAAATATGTAGGGATATGGGGGTAGGGCCTGGGTGGGATTGTGGTCGGTGCAGACTCGATGGGCCGAATGGCCTCTTTCTGTACTGTAGAGTTTCTATGATCTATGATTCTATGATGATGACACCAAGATTGGTGGCATGGTGGACAGTGAGGAAGCTTATATCCAATTGCAGCGGGATCTTGATCAATTGGGCCAGTGGGCTGACGAATGGCAGATGGAGTTTAATTTAGACAAATGCGAGGTAATGCATTTTGGTAGATTGAACCAGGGCAGGACTTACTCAGTTAATGGTAGGGCGTTGGGGAGAGTTACAGAACAAAGAGATCTACGGGTACATGTTCATAGCTCCTTGAAAGTGGAGTCACAGGTGGACAGAGTGGTGAAGAAGGCATTCGGCATGCTTGGTTTCATCGGTCAGAACATTGAATACAGGAGTTGGGACGTCTTGTTGAAGTTGTACAAGACATTGGTAAGGCCACACTTGGAATACTGTGCGCAATTCTGGTCACCCTATTATAGAAAGGATATTATTAAACTAGAAAGAGTGCAGAAAAGATTTACTAGGATGCTACCGGGACTTGATGGATTGAGTTATAAGGAGAGGCTGAATAGACTGGGACTTTTTTCTCTGGAGCGTAGGAGGCTGAGGGGCGACCTTATAGAGGTCTATAAAATAATGAGGGGCATAGACAAGGTAGATAGTCAATATCTTTTCCCAAAGGTAGGGGAGTCTAAAACTAGAGGGCATAGGTTTAAGGTGAGAGGGGAGAGATACAAAAGTGTCCAGAGGGGCAATTCTTTCACACAGAGGGTGTCAATGGACTTTAAAGAGTGTCTGGAATAAGCTGCCAGAGGCAGTAGTAGAGAAAGGTACAATTTATCTTTTAAAAAGCATTTAGATAGTTACATGGGTACGATGGGTATAGAGGGATATGAGCCAAATGCGGGCAATTGGGATTAGTTTAGGGGTTTTAAAAAAAAAAGGCAGCATGGACAAGTTGGGCCAAAGGGCCTGTTTCCATGCTGTAAACCTCTATGACTCTATGGTGGAAGGGGCAGGAACCAATGGACACTGATTTAAGGTGATTAGGAGAAACAGTGACATGAGGAGAAACATTCTTATGAGTGGTTAGGATCTAGAATGCACTGCCCGAACGTGTAATGGAGGTTCAATCGTGGCTTTCAAAATTTGAAGAGAAATAATCTGCAAGGATAAGTGAGAGGAGTAAGACTGGGTGACTTGCTCTTGCAGACAGCCAGCACTGCTGTAACATAGTTATTAACAGACAGATCATCAATCAAATAAAACAGTCCGGATCCTGCCACATAGTAGCAGGTTAATGTACCTGAACTACCCCAAGGAATTTCCGTGTTATCTTTCTGTAGTTGTATCTGGTCACAATGGCATTGCCGGGTCCTCGTCCAAGATTACATTTCCTGAAGTCCTTGAGATCGGCCTGGGTTCCATCAGTGCAAAGCAGTTTGTACTTGGTTGCTTCTGATGCTGAGGAAAATAATTCGACATTTCAAGTGAATCAAGTGAGCTTCACACTTTGACACAGCTGCTTTTGGGACACAGACATAAAGGGTGGACGTCTATGAGAAAAATCCTTAGTGTCCAGCTAGCGTGAAAATAGGAGAGTTGCGGCTCCAATTTTTGGGCAAGATTTACTCCCAATCTTGTGCGTTTGGTGCATGAAAAATTGGACTAGACTGTTTCTAGATACTCGAGGCTGTGGGCAGGGCTTAATTCACCAGCCAGCAGCAAAGGAAGCTATTGAGCCTGTGCAGACCTTTGTGTCTGCACGTACGCAACTGCAACCGCAGAGATTTGACAGAGACAGAGCTGTCAGGACTCTGTTGCTGCAGCCAGGCTGAACCCAGCCCCCCCACCCCGCAATCGCAGGGGCCCGTGGCTGATTGCCACCACCAAACCACCCGAAAATGTGGCCCCCAATTCCCCCCACCGATTGCAGTTGCCAAGCAGTAGCAGGCCCCCCTCCCCTCCCATTCTCTACCAATCACAGGCAGAGTGAGCAGCGGTCCCCCGCCCCGATTGGGCCTGGCCCCGCCCTGGCCCCACCCCTCAAGGCCACGCCCCCTCCAGGCCCTGCCACCACAGGCCTTGCCCTGCCAGTCCCTGCCATCATCGGCCCCACCCCTCCAGGCCCAGCCCTCATAGGCCCCACCCCCTGGTGGGTAGTGCCAGAGTGCCAGGTGAGCAGTGCCAAGGTGTCAGACTGGCAGTGCTCAAGGGGACCCCCCCTTCCCTTGATCTCCTTAGGGGGCCTCAATGGCCTCCGATTCTACCGGCAAGGGCAACACGACTGTTCCCCATTCATGGGGCGCAGATGTTTTCCTCGCCAGAGAGAACTTCTCCCAGCAAGGCCATAAAGGCAAGTGAACCTGGATGATTGAGTGCAGGGCTCACTAATCACATGCTAAACACGATTTAAATAAATTGAAATAATTTATTCAGCCTCTCGCTGGAAATGGGCAAGAGGCTGACCGCGCTGGAAATCCAGTCCTGATACGATCGCGAGAGCCGAGAAATAGTGCGTGATCCTGATTTCTCAACTCTCGTGTGATTTTACCAGCTCGTTCCGAACATCGATGGACAGGGCAAGCCTGGAAAATTGCAGCCATAAATACTGGGAGAGAGGGACAATGAAGCTACTGCTATGAAGAGTGGGGAAAGAGTTTTGTAGTAGCAACCAAGCAGGATGCTGGTGAGAGCTGGTTCTCTGTTTGCAGAGAAGAGGATTGAGCAGATTTTGGAGATTTAATGAACATGGAGTAATCGAAGTGGGCCTTATCGCTAGAAGTCAGTTCTGGAATACTCCGGCTATGTGGAACGATTTTCGGAGGACGCTGGAAGTTCAGACACGGCATTCCAGGGAGAAGTGAGCCTGCTCGAAATCTCGGAGCAACATAGAATAGCACAGTAGTACAGTGGTTAGCACTGCTGCCTCACAGCGCCAGGGACCCGGGTTCGATTCCTGGCTCGGGTCGTTGTCTATGTGGAGTTTGTACACTCTCCCCGTGTCTGCGTGGGTTTCCTCCGGGTGCTCCGGTTTCCTCCCACAGTCTGAAGGATGTGCAGGTTTGGTGCCATGGCCATGCTAAATTCTCCCTCAGTGTACCCGAACAGGCACCGGAGGGTGGCGACTAGGGGATTTTCACAGTAACTTCATTGCAGTGTTAATGTAAGATTACTTGTGACTAATAAATAAACTTGTACTTGATCTTGTAAGGCTACATATCTGTCAGAAGTGTTTTATACAGCAAAAGGAGCTGTAAGATGTATTGCAATTGCATTAATTACTTAATACGAAAGTATCTTCTTTAGTTTGGTGTGTTAATTGGCTGGTAATTAATGTTTGATCTGCATTGCTTTTAGTTTGTTTACTACAGTAAAATGTGGAATCTTGTTCTTCTGTTTATTTCTGTCAATTGATGGGAAGTTCACCTTTTAAAAAGCTATCCATGAGGGTCAGAACAGTTTCCTGAGTAGCACCCGGAAATACTCACAAAACATATTTATACATGGTATCCAGGGCAAGTTCTACTTGTTACAACAGTTAATGCATCAACAGTGAAAACAGTCTCACTTACTAAAGCGTTGCAGCTGTGACAATCGTTTCAAACACCACAATCATTGAGGATAATGCAGGTAACATACTGAATGAGTGCTGAATCATCGACCATACAATCCCCACAGTGAAGAAGGAGGCCATTTGGCCCATCGAGTCTGCATTGACTGAATGCTGAGACACGACTTGCCAGTTTCAGGTCTGAGATAGGTGTTAAATATTACTGTCTTTAGCGCTGTGCATGATTCTTTTTTAATTGCTTGAGACATGGGTGATGCTGACAAGGTCACTTTGATTGTCCATCTCAACGTAACCAGGACATTCAGCCTCAAACAGGTCATATGTGACTGGAATTGTGTTGGTCCAGACCAAGCAGTGGTGGCAAATCTGGAGGATATTGGTGAACCAACTGGGTTACCACAGCAGCTTTCACGGCAATTTTGACCGGTGCCAGCCCTCAAAAGATCAGAAAGGGCAGCACAGTAGCACAGTGGTTAGCACTGCTGCTTCACAGCTCCAGGGACCTGGGTTCGATTCCCGGCTTGGGTCACTGTCTGTGTGGAGTTTGCACATTCTCCTCGTGTCTGTGTGGGTTTCCTCCGGGTGCTCCGGTTTCCTCCCACAGTCCAAAGATGTGCGGGTTAGGTTGATTGGCCGTGCTAAAATTGCCCCTTAGTGTCTTGAGATGGGTAGGTTAGAGGGATTAGCGGGTAAATATGTAGGGATATGGGGATAGGGCCTGGGTGGGATTGTGGTCGGTGTTGACTCGATGGGCCGAATGGCCTCTTTCTACACTGTAGGGTTTCTATGATTTCTAAATAGTGGCCAGAATTTTACCGGCCCACCTGCCGCGGGAATTGGAGCGGGTGAGGGGCGGCACATGGGAAGGTCTGTTGACCTCGAGTGGGATTTTACTTCAGGACGAGCATGGCTGTTAAATCCCAATGTGGAGATGCCGGCGTTGGACTGGGGTAAGCACAGTAAGAAGTCTCACAACACCAGGTTAAAGTCCAACAGGTTTATTTGGTAGCAAATACCATAAGCTTTCGGAGCAATGCTCCTTCGTCAGATGGAGTGGTCTCTGTTCTCAAACAGGGCACAGACACAGAAATCAAATTACAGAATACTGATTAGAATGTAAATCTCTACAGTCAGCCAGGTCTTAAATGCACAGACAATGTGGGTGGAGGGAGCATTCAACACAGGTTAAAGAGATGTGTATTGTCTCCAGACAGTACAGCTTGTGAAATTGTGCAAGTCCAGGAGTCAAGCTGTGGGGGTTACTGATAATGTGACATAAATCCAACATCCCGGTTTAGACCGTCCTCATGTGTGCGAAACTTGGCTATCGGTTTCTGCTCAGTGACTCTGCGCTGTCGTGTGTCGTGAAGGCCGCCTTGGAGAACGCTTACCTGAAGATCCAAGGCTGAATGCCCGTGACTGCTGAAGTGCTCCCCCACAGGAAGAGAACAGTCTTGCCTGGTGATTGTCGAGCGGTGTTCATTCATCCGTTGTCGTAGCGTCTGCATGGTTTCCCCAATGTACCATGCCTCGGGACATCCTTTCTTGCAGCGTATCAGGTAGACAACGTTGGCCGAGTTGCAAGAGTAGGTACCATGTACCTGGTAGATGGTGTTCTCACGTGAGATGATGGCATCCGTGTTGATGATCCGGCACGTCTTGCAGAGGTTGCTGTGGCAGGGTTGTGGGGTGTCGTGGTCACTGTTCTCCTGAAGGCTGGGTAGTTTGCTGCGGACAATGGTCTGTTTGAGGTTGCGTGGTTGTTTGAAGGCAAGAAGTGGGGGTGTGGGGATGGCCTTGGCAAGATGTTCGTCTCGCCAAGGCCATCCCCACACCCCCACTTCTTGCCTTCAAACAACCACGCAACCTCAAACAGACCATTGTCCGCAGCAAACTACCCAGCCTTCAGGAGAACAGTGACCACGACACCACACAACCCTGCCACAGCAACCTCTGCAAGACGTGCCGGATCATCAACACGGATGCCATCATCTCACGTGAGAACACCATCTACCAGGTACATGGTACCTACTCTTGCAACACGGCCAATGTTGTCTACCTGATACGCTGCAAGAAAGGATGTCCCGAGGCATGGTACATTGGGGAAACCATGCAGACGCTACGACAACGGATGAATGAACACCGCTCGACAATCACCAGGCAAGACTGTTCTCTTCCTGTGGGGGAGCACTTCAGCAGTCACGGGCATTCAGCCTTGGATCTTTAGGTAAGTGTTCTCCAAGGCGGCCTTCACGACACACGACAGCGCAGAGTCACTGAGCAGAAACTGATAGCCAAGTTTCGCACACATGAGGACAGTCTAAACCGGGATGTTGGATTTATGTCACATTATCAGTAACCCCCACAGCTTGACTCCTGGACTTGCACAATTTCACAAGCTGTACTGTCTGGAGACAATACACATCTCTTTAACCTGTGTTGAATGCTCCCTCCACCCACATTGTCTGTGCATTTAAGACCTGGCTGACTGTAGAGATTTGCATTCTAATCAGTATTCTGTAATTTGATTTCTGTGTCTGTGCCCTGTTTGAGAACAGAGACCACTCCATCTGACGAAGGAGCATTGCTCCGAAAGCTTATGGTATTTGCTACCAAATAAACCTGTTGGACTTTAACCTGGTGTTGTGAGACTTCTTACTGTTAAATCCCACCCAGAGAATTGAAATTTCCTCACAATTTCAAAACTCCTATAGACGTCATTCTCCAGACAATCAACTGATAAAGAAAGTGCTCCTAACTTCAATAACTGGGTTATGCACCCAATCCCAATTATAATAGAGCAGCCAATATTCTGACCAAAGCATCGATAACTGGTCTAAATTTCACTCTTCAACAATTGGTTGTAAACATCTGAATGCACTGGGGGTTCCTGTCTGTGGTTTATTGTCAGGAAGTTGTGAGCTGTGTGTGTCCAGGTTTCTATTGCTTCAGTAGGCGAGAACCTTAGGCCCAGATGCTGAAGGCAGAAATCCAGACTGTCTTTTACCTCTGCTTCTCTCTCCACAGGTGCTACCTGACCTGCTGAGTGTTTCCAGTGGTCTCGGTTTTTGACAGCTGCTAACGAACCGCATAAGGATGGGTGACCAAAAACTAAGTCAGCGGTAGGTTCTAAGGAACTTCTTAATGAAGGAGAGAGAGGGGGTTCCAGAACTCCAGAAGGTACAGTCACCGAAGGCAGGGATATTTCAATAAGAGATAATTTGCTTTAAAATCTTCCTCAATGACTAATCACACACATTCTGGTCCTTTCTGTAAAAGGTTACATCTGATTTCCTTTCTTACTCCCAGTCTCCTATTTTAATGGATCAATACTGTCAATGCCCATTATAATCTTCAACATTTAAATTGTCATTTTTACATCTTCTCTTTCCTCAGAGAACAAATCCCAAATTCTCCTTTTCACCATCACTTAAATGATCTGAAGATTGCTGTCCCCCAGTCCTGCTCGGAAAGCAGGAATTTCCACCCTCTGACAACCAAAACTGCACACATCTCAAAATGGGGCCTAACAAGGGCTTTCTAGGGCAGGCAGTCACCCTGTGACTGCTGACATTTACTAACCTCTACAGAGAGGAAGTGGTTACAGGGCAACTGTGCAGTCTGCTGTTACAGCTAGTGTACGTGACAAATCTCTGCCTGGAATACTCCAGCACAGGGTTTCCCAAACTTCCAGTCATGGAATCTTATTGGCCTCCCATGAGTACTGACGGAACGCCGGAGAACATCCTTATCATATTGAAAAATCAAACCGCAAAAAAACTATTACTGCGTTATAGGTACAAACATACAAAAGCAAACTTAAAATGTGTTTCTATGTCTTATATGTATACATTTATTAGAATTAAAACTTTTTGTTATTCAACAAATACTTCCAAGTCTTATCTTCCTTTGGTCATTTATAATAAGAGCATCGACTCACTTACCCACACCCCCTCACCCACACCCCCTCACCCACACCCCCTCACCCACACCCCCTCACCCACACCCCCTCACCCACACCCACTCATAGTCACCCACTCATAGTCACCCACTCAGGCCCTCGCCCACCCACTCAGACCCCCGCCCACCCACTCAGGCCCTCGCCCACCCACTCAGGCCCTCGCCCACCCACTCAGGCCCTCGCCCACCCACTCAGGCCCTCGCCCACCCACTCAGGCCCTCGCCCACCCACTCAGGCCCTCGCCCACCCACTCAGGCCCTCGCCCACCCACTCAGGCCCTCGCCCACTCACTCAGGCCCTCGCCCACTCACTCACACCCTCACTCACTCACACCCTCACTCACTCAGACCCCCGCTCACTCACTCAGCCATGGCTCCTCTTGTGCCCTCCAACTCGTGTTCTGGCCTCTCACTTACCTGAGTTTAAAGTATTTTCAGCTCATCCAATCAGAGGCTGATTTCTCAGTTCATTATCTGCTGATAGGCTGACTAGTGTGCCTATCAATGGCCAACAAAGTGAAACAGCTGCCTTTGATTGGGCAATATGCAAGGGGAGCTATTTTTCAATTTAAAATAACCAGACCTATCGCGGAAGGCCCGGGCTCTGTGAATGCAATCTGGGAGCCCCTACTCTCACAAAACAAAACCTTGAAGGAAGTAAAATCAGGTGATATTACTTACCATCGATGTTATCCAGAGCTGTGCTATCCAGAAAGGCAACATCACTATTTTCCTGATCCAAACACCTGCAAGAGAAGGCCAGAATCTAGAAGCATCTTAGAAACTTTGCACTTGCTCTAACAACAAAATAGCAGAAGCACTTTGTGATAGGCAGAGCTAAACGATACCAGAACCAACGGATCAGATCTAATCTCCTGCCACATCCAGTCAAGAATGGTAGTGGACAATTAAAAAACACACTGGAGGAGGAGGCTCCACAAATATCCCCATCCTCAATGATGGAGGAGCCCAGCACATCAGTGCAAAAAGGTAAGGCTGAGGCATTTGCAACAATCTTTCACTGGAAATGCTGAGTGGATGATCCATCGCGGTCTCCTGAGGTCTCCAGCATCACAGATGCCAATCTTCAACCAACTCGATTCCCTCCACATGATGTTAAGAAACAGCTGAAGGCACTGCATACTGCAAAGGCAATGAGGCCTTGACAATTGTACTGAGGACTTGTGCTCCAGAACTAGTCACATCCCTAGCCAGGCTGTTCCAGTACAGCTACGACACTCGCATCTACCCAGCACTGTGGAAAATTGCCCAGGTACGTCCATGAGAAACCCAACCAGCCAATTACCATCCCATCACTTTACTCTTGATACTCAGCAAACTGATGGAAAGTGCCGTTGACAAGTTCTGTCAAGCAGCACTTACTCAGCGGTAACCTGCTCACTGATGCTCAGTTTGAGTTCCATCAGGGTCACTCAGCTCCTGACCTCATTACAGCCTTGGTCCAAACATGGACAAAAGAGTTTAACTCAAGAGGTGAGGTGAGAGTGACTGCCCTTAACATCAAAGCAACATTTGACTGAGTGTGGCATCAAGGAGCCCTCGCAAAACTGGAGTCAATGGGAATCAAACAGCAAACCCTCCGTTCGTTGGAGTCATACCTGGCACAAAGGAAGATGGTTATGGGTGTTGGAGGTCAATCATCTCAGCTCCAGGACATCTCTGCAGGAGTCCCTCAGGGTAGTGTCCTAGGCCCAGCCATCTTCAGCTGCTTCATCAATGACTTTGCTGCTATTATAAGTCAGAAGTGGGGATGTTTGCTGATGATTGCACAATGGTCAGCACCATGCGCAACTCCTCAGATACTGAAGCAGTCCGAGTCCAAATGCAGCAAGATCTGGACAATATCCAGGCTTGGGTTGGTAAATGGCAAGAAACGTCTGTGCTACACATGTCAGACAAAGACCATCTCCAATAGCCATGGAACCATAGAATTCCTGCAGTGCAGAAAGAGGCCAACTGGCCCATCGAGTCTGCACTGACTTCTCCGAAAGAACATCCCACATACACCCTCCCCATAACCTCACACATTTACCATGGCTAATCCACCTAATCTACACATCCTTGGACACTACGGGACAACTTTGCATGGCCAATCCATCTAACCCGCACATCGTTGGACTGTGGGAGGAAACCGGAGCACCCGGAGGAAACCCACGCAGACACAGGGAGAACGTGCAAACTCCACACAGACAATGACCCAAGGCCAGAATTGAACGCAGGTCCCTGGTGTTGTGAGGCAGCAGTGCTAACCACTGTGCCACCATGCCGCCTTGAGGAGAGAACTTAACCATTGCCCCATGACATTCAGTGGCATTATCATCACTGAATCTCCCACTAACAACATTCTGGGGTTACTATTGACCAGAAATTGAACTGGACTAGCCATATAAATACTGTGGCCACAAGAACAGGTCAAAGGTTGGGAATCCATATGGAGAGTAACTTACCTCCTGACTCCCCAAAGTCTATCCACCCTCTACAAGGCACAAGTCAGGAGTGTGACGGAATACTCTCCACTTGCCTGGATGATTGCAGCTCCAACAACACTCACGAAGCTCGACATCATTCAGGACAAAACAGCCCGCTTGATTGGCACCACATCCACTTCCTACATCACTGATGTACAGCGGCAGCAGTGTGTACTACCTCCAAGGTGCATTGTAGAAAGTCACCAAGGCCTCCTTAACAGCACCTACCAAACCCACGATCTCTATCAACTAGAAGGATATGGGGGGACAGCAGAGGCATGGGGACACCACCAACTACAAGTTCCTCTCCAAGTCACACACCATCCTGACTTGGAATTATAGAAACCCTACAGGAGTCCATTCTGCCCATCGAGCCTGCACTGACAACAATCCCACCAACGCCCTATCCCCGTAGCCCCACATCCCCCTAACAGTAAGGGACAATTTAGCATGGCCAATCCACCTAACCCGCACATCTTTGGACTGTGGGAGGAAACCGGAGCACCCGGAGGAAACACACGCAGACACGGGGAGAACATGTAAACTCCACACAGACAGTCACCCACGGCCAAAATTGAACCCGGGATCCTGAAGCTGTGAGGCAGCTGTGCTAACCACTCACCATTCCTGAGTCAAAATCCTGGAATTCCCTCCCTGTCAGCACTGTGTGTTTAGCGATACAATGTGGCCTGCAGAGGTTCAAAATGGCAGCTTCTCAAGGGCATTTAGCGATGGCCATAAAAGAAAATCCGCCACTGCCTTGCTGCAGGTTAATTATAATCTGAGTAACCATTTTAACTTTTAGTTAAGGCACCTCCTTGGGTCAGCTCTGGTTTGATTCACACTGAAGTTGTTATCTGTACCATTCTGCACATCCTTCCAACATTGCACAACCGCTGATGTGAAAGGTCAGCAAGGTAATTTAAACTGTGCTTGCAGTGAATGTTTGGCCTGAGACTGCTTGCTGCACAAGTTGCAGCCAGCAACATCAGTTATTGATAAGATTGGAGCCACGCTTCACTCTCCAATGGATTTGTATAGACACACACAGTATCTCTCTCGGATGGTACATTTTTATGTGGCCATTTTCCCAAGTTCACTCTGCTGCCTTAATGTCCTCAGGAGTGGGTGCGTCTGTCTGCTTTCTCAAGATAAAAGACTGCACTCATTTGGACAATGGCCAAGGAGTCTAGCTTTTAAGCTTTAATTCCCTCAGTAAACATGATCCTGTCAAGGCTGAGGGGATGGAGGAGCTCATAGCATAGAATCCCTACAGTTCAGAAAGAAGCCATTCAGCCCATCAAATCTGTACTGATCCTCCAACAGATGATCTTTCCCAGGCCCACTCCCCTGCCCTATCCCTGTAACCATGGCTAATTCACCTAACCAACACATCTTTGGACACTATGGGACAATTTAACATGGTAAATCCACCTAACCATTTGGTTTGAGGTCATTCCTATGTCACAAGTCTCAATAGGCCCTGATTTTGACATAAGGCTTCACTTCTTATGTTTCAAGATGCAATCAAAACTGCTTCACATTGATACAAAATTGGGAAAGTGTCTTATTCAGCGTGAGTGCATTTATCTGGTTTAGTAGGGCGGAACGGTGGTACAGTGGTTAGCACTGCTGCCTCACTGCGTCAATTCACCGGGTTCAATTCCAGCTTCAGGTCACTGTCTGTGTGGAGTTTGCACATTCTCCTCGTGTCTGAGTGGGTTTCCTCCGGGTGCTCCGGTTTCCTCCCACAGTCCAAAGATGTGCAGGTTAGGTTGATTGGCCATGCTAAATTGCCCCTAGTGTCAGGGGGATTAGCAGGGTAAATATGTGGGGTTACGTGAATAGGGTCTGGGTGGGATTGTGGTCGGTGCAGACTCAATGGGCCGAATAGCCTCCTCCTGCACAGTAGGCATTCTATGAATGACTATTGTATTGGAGATCTGATTCATTGGGTACATAACCATGAGCTTGTAATCTCATGCCAAAGTTTAGATCAGATTAGAACCAACGTTTCAAGTCTGGATGACCCGAGAAATATTGGCTCTATTCTCTCTCCACAGATGCTGTCAGACCTGCTGAGTTTCTCCAGCATTTTCTGTCTTTGTTTCAGATTCCAGCATCCGCAGTAATTTGCTTTTATCTTCTGTGGCTGACAGCTAATTTCTACTGTGAATCTGACCAGAATTCTATCGAGATAGTAAAGGCAGACAACAATCAAATACAGCGGAATAAGATTCAGAATCGTAGTGATGCATGCAGGGACCTTCACTGCCAGGCTCAACCAGAAGCATGCAGCAGTCTATCAGACCAGGTTAACCACCCGAGTTCAGAGATAACCTACCTGAGTGCGCCTTCAGAACCATAGTAAGGCTCGTTGTCAGTGGTTTCACAGAAGTAATTTCTCTCTCTGTTGTAGGATTTCTTGCCCTGGCAGAGCCTGCAGAGGTTGGGGAAGGAAATCCCGGCCCCTGGAGCACAGGCTGTGCTGAAGAACTTACTGGTGGCTGTGAAATCAAAGGAGATGCTATGAATGGCCACCCAGAGGTTTGAACAAATGCATGACCCACAGTTTCCAATCCCAGTCTGGACTAAGGGCAGTTTTGAAAGAATCAATGAGACACAGGTCAATATATCATTAGGTTTGTGCCGGTTAATGTCAGTCTCATTGATGCTACCTGATAGGGCCAGTTGCCTTCAGAGAACCATCTGCAGGATACTCTGCCATGGAGGGCCAGTGTCCTGGGAAAGGTCTACACTTCAAATATCCTTAACTGGCTATAAAATACTTTGGGGCAGCACAGTGGCACAGTGGCTAGCACTCCTGCCAAACAGTGCCAGGGACCTGGGTTCAATTCCCAGCTTGGGTCACTGTCTGTGTAGAGTCTGCACGTTCTCCCCATGTCTGCGTGTGTTTCCTCCAGGTGCTCCCAAAGTTTCCTCCCAAAGTCCAAAGATGTGTGGGTTAGGTTGATTGGCCATGCTAAATTGCCCCTTAGTGTCATGGGGATTAGTAGGGTAAATACTTGGGGTAATGGGAATAGGGCCTGGGTGGGATTGTAGTTGGTGCAGCCTCGATGGGCCAAATGGCCTCCTTCTGCACTGTAGGGATTCTATGACTCTATGACCCTCAAGTTGTACTTTACAAACTGAAGATGGGAACAGAAGGAGGCCATTTACTGGGAGGCTATGGAGTTCCACACTTCAGTGAGATCATGGTTGATCTGTGCTCTTAAAGCACATGGAATTGCAGGCAATGTCTTGAGATGGATAGAAAGCTGGTTAGCAGATAGGAAGCAAACGGTTGGCATAAATGGGACTTTTCGTGATTGGCAGTCAGTGACTAGTGGGGTTCTGCAGGGATCTGTGCTAGGACCCCAACTGTTCACATTATATATGAATGATTTGGAAGAGGGAACTGAATGTATTATCTCCAGATTTGCAGATGATACAAAGTTGGGTGGGAGGGTGAGCTGTGAGAAGGATGCAGAGATGCTTCAGCATGATTTGGACAGGCTGAATGTGGGCATCGGCATGGCATATGCAGTATAATGTGAATAAATGTGAGGTTATCCACTTTGGTAGCAATAATAGGAAGGCAGATTATTATTTGAATGGGTGTAAATTGAGAGAGGTGGATAATCAGCGAGACCTTGGTGCCCTCGTGCATCAGCTGCTGAACGTAAGAGTGCAGGTACAGCAGGCAGTAAAGAAGGCAAATGTTATGTTAGCCTTCATAGCAAGAGGATTTGAGTATAAGGATAGGGATGTTTTGCTGCAATTGTATAGGTGAGGCCACCCCTGAAATATTGTGTGCAGTTTTGGTGTTCTTATCTGAGGAAGGATGTCCTTGCTATAGAGGGAGTACAGTGAAGGTCTACCAGGCTGATTCCTGGGATGGCAGGTCTGTCATATAAAGAGCAACTAAATTGGTTAGGATGATATTCACTGGAGTTTAGAAGAGTGAGAGGGGATCTCATAGAAACTTATAAAATTCTAACAGGGTTGACGGGGTAGATTCAGAAAGAATGTTCCCAAGTGGGAAAGTCCAGAACTAGGGGTCATAGTTTGAGGATAAGGTGTAAACCTTTTAGAACTGAGGTGAGGAGAAATTTCTTCACCCAAAGAGTGGTGAATGTGTGGAATTTGCTACCACAGAAAGTAGTTGAGGCCAGAATGTTGTCTGATTTCAAGAAGAAATTAGATACAACTCTTGGGGCTAAAGGGATCAGGGGATATGGGAAGAAGGGGGTTCAGGTTATTGAATGTGATGATCAGCCATGATCAAAATGAATGATGGAGCAGGTTCGAAGGGCTGAATGGCCTACTCCTGTTTCTAGCTTCTATGTTTCTATGCTGATGAGACCCCAAAAGGCAAATTGGTATACTCATAGAGTCCTTATATGTTGATTGTCAGATAGTTTAGGGAGGACGCTTCCAATTCAAACTGGAGATAGGCATGGATAACATCTTGCCTCCTGTCAGCTTGGTGAACAGATCTTCGATCCGGGGCATGGAGTATCTATGGAGTTTGGAAACCTGATTGACTGTCAGTTTATTGTCCCCACAAAGATTAATTCATTTGTTGGCCTTAAGAACAGGGACTACAGGCACAGTCCATTCTACAAATTGCACCGTCCTTATTACACCCACACTTTCAAGGCACCCTAGTTCAGTTTCCACCTTCTCCAGCATAGAGTAAGGGACTGGCCTGGCTCTCAAGTACCTACGTGTAGCAATGGGGTCAATAGAAATCTTGGTCTTGGCTCCTTCTATTTTCCCCAGGCCCTCCTGAAAAACTCCAGGTTATCTTGGTAACTTTGTACAGTCCCCCCACGCCTCGCCTGGAGATCTCCAACCAGTTGAGCCAATCTGCTGGAGCCAATCTCTCTTCATAAGGCTTGGATTATGCCTCTGTACATCAATGAATGGGGGACTCGCTGATTGCTGTCACTAAGTCACTGGGGCCACTCTGGTGCCTTTTATTTGTAAAAGTTCCCCCATGTAGATGGCTAGCCTGGCCTTTGTATCTTCCAACTTCAGGAGTTGGATGCCTGATTGGAGGTGTTTATAGGTCTGTTCCCCTATAACGGAGACTGCGGCTCATGTATCCACCTCCATCTTTAAGGGATGGCCATTTACTAGAATTTCACCATTATTGGGGTACCTTTTATTGGTACAATAAGATTCAATTGTAATGTTCGTCTCTGGAAGAGGGGATTCCTGCATGGTACACTCAGGCACCAGCCTCGGCTTTCTTCCCAGGCATCACGCATTTGGCCTGTTCCTGAAACATTGTTGTGGCTGTGTCTAATGACAGTGTTTGCAATAATCTGTCATCTGGCAACTACACTTTTCTGGAGTATGTTCTTTAATGCTCTTGCAGTTGGCACTGCTGTTCCTGGTGGTGACATTAAGGTTCCCATATCAAATGCTTCCCTTTAATACCTGATTGACACAAGCACTCTCCGCTGAGGACTGGTTATTTGAGGTCCCTCGCCCTAGTTGGAAGACATTGCTGCCTGATGCTCTTTGTAGCTTCTGAACTACTTTTTTGCGTTCTCAACTGACAAGGCTCTCAGTGGCTTTTTGTGAGTCCAAATTGGGTTCTACCAACAGTTTCTTTTGGATGGTTGGGTCATTTATGCCACGTCCCAATCTGTCCCGCAACCTCATTAAGTGGTGGTCCAAATTCAGTATTCAGCTAGTTTCCCAACCTAGCCAAGAACTCAATGATAGGTTCCCCAGGTGTTCTCCCAGACATGGTGAAGTGGTATCGCCAGAGAATCACTGGGGGCTTTGGGTTGTAGTGGTTTTTTTCAACACCAGGTTAAAGCCCAACAGGTTTATTTGGTAGCAAAAGCCACACAAGCTTTCGGAGCTCCAAGCCCCTTCAGGTGAGTGGGAATTCTGTTCACAAACAGGGCATATAAAGTCACAAACTCAATTTACATGAATAATGGTTGGAATGCGAATACTGACAGCTAATCAAGCCTTTAAGATACAAACAATGTGAGTGGAGAGAGCATCAAGACAGGCTAAAGAGATGTGTATTGTCTCCAGACAGGACAGACAGATGAATGAACACCGCTCGACAATCACCAGGCAAGACTGGTTCACTAATGTCCTTTAGGGAAGGAAATCTGCCGTCCTTACCTGGTCTGGCCTACATGTGACCCAGAGCCACAGCTCTCCTTAACTGCCCTCCAAGGGGCAGCACGGTAGCACAGTGGTTAGCACTGTTGCTTCACAGCTCCAGTGACCTGGGTTCGATTCCCGGCTTTGGTCACTGTCTGTGTGGAGTTTGCACATTCTCCCTGTGTCTGCGTGGGTTTCCTCCGGGTGCTCCGGTTTCCTCCCACAGTCCAAAGATGTGCGGGTTAGGTTGATTGGCCATGCTAAAAAAAAAATTGCCCTTAGTGTCCTGAGATGCGTAGGTTAGAGGGATTAGTGGGTAAATATGTAGGGATATGGGGGTAGGGCCTGGGTGGGATTGCGGTCGGTGCAGACTCGATGGGCCGAATGGCCTCTTTCTGTACTGTAGGGTTTCTATGATTTCTTTTCTACGAAGACTGTTCTCTTCCTGTTGGGGAGCACTTCAGCGGTCACGGGCATTCGGCCTCTGATATTTGGGTAAGCGTTCTCCAAAGCGGCCTTCATGACACACGACGGCGCAGAGTCGCTGAGCAGAAACTGATAGCCAAGTTCCGCACACATGAGGACGGCCTCAACCGGGATATTGGGTTCATGTCACTCTATTTGTAATTCCCACAGCTTGCCTGGACCTGCAGAGTCTCACTGGCTGTCCTGTCTGGAGACAATACACATCTCTTTAGCCTGTCTTGATGCTCTCTCCACTCACATTGTTTGTATCTTAAAGACTTGATTAGCTGTAAGTATTCGCATTCCAACCATTATTCATGTAAATTGAGTTTGTGTCTTTATATGCCCTGTTTGTGAACAGAATTCCCACTCACCTGAAGAAGGGGCTTAAGGCTCCGAAAGCTTGTGTGGCTTTTGCTACCAAATAAACCTGTTGGACTTTAACCTGGTGTTGTTGAACTTCTTACTGTATTCACCCCAGTCCAACGCCGGCATCTCCACATCGTGGTTTTTTTCACCAGGTCTACCAGTACATTAAAAGATTCTGAGTCAAGGGCATCCGGATAGGTCAGACTTCTCATCACACTGAGAGCTGGGAACCTGCATGCTGTTAGCAATATAATTTTTTGCTTTTTGTCTCCTTCAATGTTGCTAGCACAGAAGAGGTCATGCATGTGCTCAGTGTATTGGACCCAGTTTTCCCCACTGATATCATGTTGCTCGAGTTTCCCCAAATTAGGTATCCTTGCTTTTTTTTAAACCAGAGAAATTCTTGACATTCAGAGGTTGTTTGGAGGGAAAGATGGAGGAAAAAAAAGGATATCCCATACTCATCGCCACTGTAGTAATTCAGCCAAACACCAGTTTCCTATCACCAACACCCTTTATTGTCCACCAATGGAAAAGGCCACTCCCACGGCTTACAGTCAGGTAGTCTTCACCTCGGGACCTTCAACTCCGGTCTGGATAAAGTTAAAGGCTTAAAAACACCTGATGGCTGCTCCCCATTCCCTCTGCTCACTCAATAAGGCAGCTCATACTCCACAAAGCCTGTGGGGAGATCTATTAATGGTTCCTCCATGGCTTTATCATAACACATACTTCTGCATCTTTTAAGGGGGAGGAAGGTTAAAAAGTTTAAGCAGAGGAAGAGATAGGTTTCAGAGGAGGAAATAGGGCAGTGAGACTTGTTCTGGATTTTTCCAGCAAAGTGTTGGTATGGACACATGTTTTAACCCCGTGTAGAGCTAGAAAATATTGTTTGGCGGTTGATAGGAACAAAAGCAAACAAATCATTCTCTTGATTTGCGTCATTCCTATAGTACACCATTACCTTGTGGACATCCACTAACTAATATCAGTAATACATTGCGAACAGTATGTTCACAGCAGGCGGCAAGGGACTCAAAACTTGTTTCTCTGCCGCAGGGTGAAAACAAACTGTTCTGCCAAATCTATTCAATCATGCAAACTGTACTTCACTTGATCATGAAAAATCTAAGAGCAATCATTGAGATGCGTCACAAGGTCCTGATTAATTAGCTACAATTTAAGCTTCTGTATAGATTACTTATAATTGTCAATCTAGTAAATGTGGTGGGCAGCCAGGGATGGAATGGAGCGTGTAAATTACATACACATGATGGTCACTAGACTAGGGAAGCTAACAATGAATATATTTTGCTTAACCGTCTCCTGACCTGGTATCACCTTGGCTTTATTATTGGGTTGATCGGCAGGCTGACCTGCTAAACAAACTTTATTTCATAACTAAGACATCACCATAAGACCATAAGACCTAGAAGCAGAATTAGGCCACTCGGCCCATCGAGTCTGCTCCGCCATTCAATCATTTTTTTTCTCATCCCCATTCTCCTGCCTTTTCCCCATAACCCTCACTGTGTGCAAAAGCTGGATTTTGTGATAGGCAATTAATTAGTGACTCAAGAGAGGGACGACTTAAGTTCAGGAAATCAGTTATGTAGAAACAGTTTGGATAGAGGTGAGACATGATAGAGGGAAGAAGTCACTTGTGGGAGTGGTTTACTGCTCCCTCCCTAACAGTAACCATACTACAGGACGGGTTAGCGAGATATAGAGAAATAGTAGGAGCCTGCCAGAAAGGGACGGTAATAAATATGGGAAATTTTAATCTTCATGTCGAGGGGAAAAATCAGATTGGGAAAGGTAGCCTAGATGAGGAACTCATAGAATGCTTTCAGGATAGTACGCTCTGGTACCAGACTGATAAGGAAGGAAAATTAGAGTACAAAAGAAAGATGGTCAGAAATATTAAAACAGATAGTAAGAGTTTCTATGGACATTTCTAAAATAAAAGGTAACAAAGCGAACATTGGTCGTATAGAAATTGAGTCTGGGTAATTAATAATGGAAAACAAAGAGATGGCAGGTGAAATTAACTGGTATTTAGGATTGATCTTCCTCATATCCCAGAAATAACGATAAATCAAGATATAGAACTCAGGAAAATGACAATCACCAGGAAATAGTACTGAGAAAATTATTCAGGCTGCCGGCTGGCAAGTCCCCAGTCCTGATGAACAACATCCTAGGGTCTTAAAAGAAATAGCTAGTGAGATAGTTGATGCAAAACAAGCAAAGCCCTGTGGATGCTGGAATCTGAAACAAGAACAGAGAATGCTGGGAAAACTCAGCACGTCTGAGAGAAAACAGAATTAACGTCTCGAGTCTCTGAGACTCTTAATTGGAACGAAAGAGAGGGAACATGTTTAAGTTTATTTATTAATGTCACAAGTAGGCTTACATTAACACTGTAATGAAGTTACTGTAAAAATCCCCTAGTCGCCACACTCTGGCGCCTGTTCAGGTACACTGAGGGAGAATTTAACATGGCCAATGCACCCAACCAGCGCGTCTTTCAGATTGTGGGAGGAAACCGGAGCACCCGGAGGAAACACACACAGACACGGGGAGAACGTGCAAACTCCACACAGACAGTGACCCGAGGCTGGAATCAAACCCGGGACCCTGGTGCTGTGAGGCAGCAGCCCTAACCACTGTGCCACCATGTTGGATATTATACTGTAACTGGGAGAGATTGCAACAAAGATGCAGCAAACTTAAGAACAAGAGACAGGTGGCCCGGTGTGGAGGTGGGGGTCGAGAGGCATTGAGATAAAAAAAATGTATTGGATATTGAAAACGGGGTTAAGATGGAGGAGAAAGGTCACAGTCTAAAATTGTTCAACTCAATGTTGAGTCCTGAGGACTGCAACATGCCTCATCCGAAGATGAGGTGTTGCTCCTTCAGTTTGCGTTGGGCTTCACTGGAGCATTGCAGCAGGCCAAGGATGGACATATGGGCACGAGAGCAAGAAGCTGAGTTAAAATGGCAGTGACTGGAAGGTTGGAGTCATACTTGCGGGCTGAATGAAGTTGTTCCACAAAATGGCTACCCAGCCTGCGTTTAGTCTCTCCAGTGTAGAGGAGACCACATTGGGAGCAGCAAATACAACAGACCACGGACTATGTGAAAGTTAGAGAAGGGTGGAAATTGGAAGCAAAATCAATAAATGCTTCCAAGTCCAGACGAGAGCATGGAGCGGCACCGATAAAGTCATTGTCGTAATGGACAAAGAGTTGTAGGAGAGGGCCCAAGTAAGGACAAGGAATGTTTAAGACAGGCATAACTGGGGCCCATGCGGGTTCCCATAGCCACACCTTTAATTTGCAGGAAGTGAGACAAGCTAAAGGAGAAATTATTGAGTGACAGAACAAGGGGAGCCAGGCGGAGGGGAGGCTGGTGGATCTGTTGGATTTAATTTTCCAAAATTGTCTAGATTCTGGTGAGGTTCCTTACTTAAGGAAAGATGTAAATGCATTGGAAGCAGTTCAGAGAAGATTTACTAAATTAGTGCCTGGAATGGGTGGGTTGTCTTATGAGGAAAGGTTATGCTTGCACCCGCAGAGTAAGAGTTTAGAAGAGTAAGAGGTGACTGATCGAAACATAAAATCCTGAGGGGTCTCAACAGGGTGGATGTGGAAACAATGTTCCCTCTTGTGGGAGAATCAAAGTACTAGGAGCCACTGTCCACTGTTTAAAATAAAGGATTTAGGACAGAGATGGAGAGAAATTATTTCTCTCCGAGGGTCGTGAGTCTTTGGAACTCTCTTCCAAAAAAGGCAGTGCAAAAACAGTCTTTGAATATTTTTAAGGCAGAGTTAGATACATTCTTGATAAGCAAGGGGTGAGAGGCTCTTTGGGTAGGCAGTTTGGGATTACAAACAAATCAGCCATGATCTTATTGAATAGCAGAGCTGGCTCGAAGGGCTGAGTGGTCTATCCTGCTCCATATGTCCATGATTGTCTTCCATTAGGGACGGCAGGCAAGTTCAGGGGGTGTGGGATCTAGAAGTAGCAAGCCCCATCAAAGGGTGCTCAGCAGCCCTCAGGTTGCCTGCTAACAGGCTGTTCAGAGTGTTCAGTGCTCAGTAAGCAGACATGGATGAATGTCCTCATTGATTTAGCAATACCTCCATGGAGGTTCTGAGAGGGGCGGTGAATGCCTGGAGGAAAATGTTGTTTCTGGAGAGCTGCAGGAGGTGATCTGTGGGCACAGGCGTGGCTGAACACCAGCTGCAGTGCTGCAGTGCAGTGAGCAGGCCATGGACCCAGGGCACAAAGCGATATAGTGGTTTTCTGGGAGCCGACAAGGTGAGTGACATGCAACATCCAGCTGACAGATATGAAGTAATTACATGTTGAGCACACCTCTGAGCAGAAAGCTCTCAAGGCAGGATTGCCCGGGAAAATGAGGAAATGTGTGCCTAGGTCAACTCCTTACTGAAGATGGCACAGTGGTTAGCACTGCTGCCTTACAGTGCCAGGGATACAAAGAACAAAGAGAATTACAGCACAGGAACAGGCCCTTCAGCTCTCCAAGCCTGCACCGACCATGCTGCCTGAATGAACTAAAACCCCCTCGCTTCCGGGGACAATACCCCTCTACTCCCATCCTATTCATGTATTTGTCCAGGCGCCTGTTAAAACTCACTATCGTATTGCTTCCACTACCTCCCCCGGCAGCGAGTTCCAGGCACCCAACACCCTCAGTGCAAAAAAACTTGCCTCGTACATCTCCTTTAAACCTTGCCCCTCACACCTTAAACCTATGCCCCCGAGTAATTGAGTCTTCCACCCTGGGAAAAAGCTTCTGACTATCCACTCTGTCCACGCCCCTCATAATCTTGTAGACTTCTATCAGGTCTCCCCTCAACCTCCATTGTTCCAGTGAGAACAAACCAAGTTTCTCCAACCTCTCCTCATAGCTAATGCCCTCCATATCAGGCAACATCCTGGTAAATCTTTTCTGTACCCTCTCCAAAGCCTCCACATCCTTCTGGTAGTGTGGTGACCAGAGTTGAACACTATAATTCCAAGTGCGACCTAACTAAGATTCTATAAAGCTGCAACATGACTTGCAATTTTTAAACTCAAGGCTCAATCTGGATTCAATTCCAGCCTTGGGTGACTGTCTGTGTGGAGTTTGCATGTTCTCCCACTGTCCAAAGATGTGCAGCTTAGGTGGATTGGCCATCCTAAAATTGTCCCTTAGTGTCCAAAAAGGATTTTAGGTGGATTAACATGGTAAATGGTAGAGACATAGGGCGAAGGGGAGGGTCTGGGTGTGATGCTCTTTCGGAATCAGTGCAAACTGGATGGCACGATTGGCCCCTTTCTGCACTGTAGGGATTCTGTGGGCGGGATTTCACGGCCTCGCTCGAGCGAGACTGGAAATTCCCACCCGAGGTCAGCGGACATTTTGGTTGTCCACCCCTCATCTGCTCCGATTCTGTGGTGGGCGAGGCGGTAGAATTCCGGCGTTTGTTTCTGTGGAAACGACTCCCAGCGCTTTAGTAGGCTGCTGAGTTAAAACCCAGGGTCAGTATGTGTGAATGTACGTCATGATGTTATGACGGGAAGTTCATAGAATCCCTCGAGTGCAGAAGGAGGCCATTCGGCCCATCGAGTCTGCACCGACTCTCCAACAGAGCATCTTGCTTAGGTCACTGCCCGCCCTATCCCTGTAACCCCATACATTTACCCTGCTAATCTACCTAACTCACACATCTTTTGGGCTGTGGGGGAAACCAGAGCACCCGGAGGAAACCCATGCAGACACGAGGAGAATGTGCAGACTCCACACAGACAGTGACCCAAGCCGGGAACTGAACCCGGGTCCCTGGCGCTGTGAGGCAGCACTGCTAACCACTGTGCCCCCGTGCCACGGATTTTTGTGCGGAGGTGGGACTTGACCCTTGAATTTTGTCTCAGGGGATACAGTGATACCAACTTAGCCACAGCTAACACTTAACATGCTGGTAAGCATATGATTTATCACATATTGCTAATAAAGACACAGATAACAAGGTTTGTCCCTCAATCATTTTAACCCATGTAGCTATGTTTAGCAACAACAAAGCAAGAATTCTTGCAACAAGAGGTTCAAGGCTCTTGCCCACGAGAATCATTCATGGTCCCTCCAACAGGGACCAAAATTCATGGCTATGCTGGGGGGATCAGAGGACATTGAAGCCTCCGGGTGGTCAAGGGCATGGGCAGGCCGTGTTCTTGGGGAAGTGCCAGCTTGGCAGTGCCAACCAGGCATCCTGGCACTGCCCACCTGGCACTATAACTGAGCTAGGGGCATTGCCAAGGGGATGAGGCCCGAGTAGGGGTGGAGCCTAAGTGGTATTGGAACAATGACGGGGAGAAGCAAGGGGGGAGCTCTGCACAGGGGGAGGAGCTCTGCAGATGGGGGGTGTGATTGTGGGGGGGTGGGTGGAGGAGGGACCGCCACAAGGAGCAATCGGCAGTGAGGGGAGGGACTGGCACAGGGATCAATTGGCAGGGGGAGGGCCAGATATGGAGCTATCGATAGCAGTGGGGTGGGGGAGAACCGGCACAGGGAGTGATCGGGGAGGGGGAGGGACCTGCACAGGGAGCAATCGGCAGGGGAGGTGGGCAATGTCTGTGGGGGGCGGGAGGGGTGGGGGGGAAGGGGAGGGCCTGGGTGGGATGCTCTTTCAGAGAGTCAGTACAGGCTGGATGGCACAAATGGCTTCTTTCTGGTGTGGAGATGCCGGCGTTGGACTGGGGTAAACACAGTAAGAAGTCTCACCACACCAGGTTAAAGTCCAACAGGTTTATTTGGTAGCAAAAGCCACTAGCTTTCGGAGCGCTGCCCCTCCGTCAGGTGAGTGAGAGTTCTGTTCACAAACAGGGCATATAAAGACACAAACTCAATTTACAAAATAATGGTTGAAATGCGAGTCTTTACAGGTAATCAAGTCTTAAAGGTACAGACAATGTGAGTGGAGAGAGCGTTAAACACAGGTTAAAGAGACGTGTATTGTCACCAGACAGGACAGTTAATGAGATTTTGCAAGCCCAGGCAAGTCGTGGGGGTTACAGATAGTGACATGAACCCAAGATCTCGGTTGAGGCCGTCCTCATGTGTGTGGAACTTGGCTATCAGTCTCTGCTCAGTGACTCTGCGTTGTCGTGTGCCGTGAAGGCCGCCTTGGAGAACACTTACCCGAAGATTAGAGGCCGAATGCCCGTGACCGCTGAAGTGCTCCCCAACAGGAAGAGAACAGTCTTGCCTGGTGATTGTCGAGCGGTGTTCATCCGTTGTCATAGCGTCTGCATGGTCTCCCCAATGTACCATGCCTCGGGACATCCTTTCCTGCAGCGTATCAGGTAGACAACGTTGGCCGAGTTGCAAGAGTATGTACCGTGTACCTGGTGGATGGTGTTCTCACGTGAGATGATGGCATCCATGTCGATGATCTGGCACGTCTTGCAGAGGCTGCTGTGGCAGGGTTGTGTGGTGTCGTGGTCACTGTTCTCCTGAAGGCTGGGTAGTTTGCTGCGGACAATGGTCTGTTTGAGGTTGTGCGGTTGTTTGAAGGCAAGAGGTGGGGGTGTGGGGATGGCCTTGGCGAGATGTTTGTCTTCTTCAATGACATGTTGAAGGCTCTGGAGAAGATGTCGTAGCTTCTCCACTCCGGGGAAGTACTGGATGACGAAGGATACTCTGTCCGCTGTGTCCCGTGCTTGTCTTCTGAGGAGGTCGGTGTGGTTTTTCGCTGTGGTGCGTCGGAACTGTCGATCGATGAGTCGAGCGCCATATCCTGTTCTTATGAGGGCATCTTTCAGCGTCTAGAGGTGTCTGTTGCGATCCTCCTCATCTGAGCAGATCCTGTGTATATGGAGGGCTTGTCCGTAGGGGATGGCTTCTTTAATGTGTTTAGGGTGGAAGCTGGAGAAGTGGAGCATCGTGAGGTTATCCGTGAGCTTGCGGTACAGTGAAGTGCTGAGGTGACCGTCCTTGTGTCCAAGAATGCAACTGATTCCGGAGAGTGATGTCATCATATAGTTGTTTCAGTGATTGTTCACCATGAGTGCAAAGGAAGAAAATGTCATCGATGTATCTAGTGTATAGTATCGGTTGAAGGTCCTGTGCGGTGAAGAGGTTTTGTTTGAACCTGTGCATGAAGATGTTGGCATATTGAGGTGCGAATTTGGTCCCCATGGCTGTTCCGTGTGACTGGATGAAGAACTGATTGTTGAAGGTGAAGACATTGTGGTCCAGGATGAAGCGGATGAGTTGTAAAATTGCATCTGGAAACTGGCAGTTGTCGGCGTTGAGTACTGAGACAGTTGCAGCAAATCCATCGTCATGGGGGATGCTGGTGGAGAGTGCCGAGACATCCATTGTGACGAGGAGTGCTCCTGGTTCAACTGCTCCACATGTGCTGAGTTTCTGTGGGAAGTCCGTAGTGTCGCGACAAAAGCTGGGGGTTCTTTGTACAATGGGTTTCAGGATGCCCTCGACGTAGCTGGAGAGGTTCTCGCACAGGGTCCCATTGCCCGATACGATGGGACGGCCGGGTGTGTTTGCCTTGTGTATCTTTGGGAGGCAGTAGAGATCTCCAACGCGGGGAGTACCGCTCAACCGGGATCTTGGGTTCATGTCACACTATCTGTAACCCCCACGACTTGCCTGGGCTTGCAAAATCTCACTAACTGTCCTGTCTGGAGACAATACACATCTCTTTAACCTGTGCTTAACGCTCTCTCCACTCAAGTTGTCTGTACCTTTAAGACTTGATTACCTGTAAAGACTCGCATTCCAACCATTATTTTGTAAATTGAGTTTGTGTCTTTATATGCCCTGTTTGTGAACAGAACTCCCACTTACCTGACGAAGGAGCAGCACTACGAAAGCTAGTGGTTTTTGCTACCAAATAAACCTGTTGGACTTTAACCTGATGTTGTGAGACTTCTTACTGTTCTTTCTGGTCCCAGGGCACAGGAGATCTCCCAGTACACTGGAATATTGGGACGCCTGTGCAATGGCACCCCAAGTGCTCTGCAGCCGGCTTCACCAGCGAGCTTAGGCTCTGTTCCCCCTAGTGGTGAGAATCTGTCCAACAAAGTGACAAAGTGCCATGAGACTGCATTTTCAAAATCACTGAAAAAATGGGTCTGAAACTCTCCTGTTTTCTTGCTTGTTCAGCATTTGAATTTTTTGTAAGATCTCACCCAAAGGAATCTTACTACAGAGTATAGACTGCAGAAATACTAGTTTAGGGAAGCTCCATGCTGGGAATCAGCCTTTCAATCTTTACCTTTTTATATCTGGACTCATTTCAATGGGTTGCAGGAAATTAATAATTAATCCAAGAATTATAGAAATCTGTTGAACTGGTTTCAGTTAATCTGGTAAATAGGCTTCCTGTAAGCCAATGCCACACTATCCTCAGTTTCTTTCCAGCCAATTAAAATTTTACATATATGCATTTTTCTACTTAGAAACAGATTCGCAATGTGCAACTGCAAAATCAGTCCTCTATTTAGGAACTGATTTGCTTAATTGCACCAAGAGCACATGCTACTTGATTGCGCTCCTAAAACAATGATATCCTTCCCTCGGTAAAACGACCCACACTGTACAAAGTACTCCAGGTGTGGTCTCACCAAAACTCATTAAAATTACAGCAAGACTTTCTTAGTCTTTGTACTGCAACCACTTTACAAGAGGCTAAGATAGGTACATCCTCCTTTTTTTTTAAATGTTAGGAAGTAGCAATCAGCTCCTTAGGAATTGTTGGCTTTGGGTCAATTTTTCCAGTATCACTTCTTCACTAAAAGTAATTACTTTAAGTTCCTCTTTCTCATTAGAGCCTTGGTTCTTCATTTGTTTAACCAAATATTTTTTAAAATATCTAGTATCTCCTTATTCCCCATTATAATTTCTCAATTTTCTGCCTCTAAGGATCTCATGTTTACTTCTGCTAAACCCTTCCTTTTTATTTGTTTGTCAAAGCTCTTACAAGCTCTGCCTTTTACAATTGCTCAAAAATAGTAGCTGATAGGAGAAATGGTCGATAATTTTAAGAAGCGACTGAACAGGATGCGGAGTATCTTCACAGGATGTAGGCATCGCTGGTAAGGCCAGTATATATTGCCCACTCCTAACTGCCCTCAAGGTGGTGATGTTGAGCCAACTTCTTATGCCAAGGTGATGATGTGTGTCTTGAAGAGGATATTGCTGGTGAAGGTGTCCTCATGCATTTGCTGCCCTTGTCTTTCTGGGTTGTAAAGGCCTCGAGGTTGAGAGATGCAGGGGAAGGAGCCAATGGCTGCAATGCATCTTGAAGATAGCACTCCCTTAAGCCACTGCACACTTCTGGATGAGTGAGAGGAGTCACTGTGGGGCTAGATAGCCTACCTTACACTGACTTTAATGAAGGAGGGGAGGATCGTGGTATTGGCAGGACGGTCACAGGGATGGAAATCAACAAGGGTGAGACAGAGCACAACAGAGCAGCACAAAGCATGTCACTCTTGTATGGGTGTATTGGAGGAGGCACCCTCCAATACACCCATTGGAAAGGCAGCTGTTTGGAATTCGCTTCCTAAACCTTCCTCCTCTGCACGTCTCCCTGCTCCTTTAATAGCCTGTGAAGTTTCATTGCCTTACAGGTGCTCTAAAATTGCAAGTTGTTTTGTGCAGAAAGAATTGAAACGCACTGCACTCCAGTACCCATTTCCAGGGAATTTGGAACAGTACAGTTAGCCTTTGTACATCATTCCAGCAACAAGGATCTTTCACATAACTTTCAAGATAGATGTTGCAAAAATGGATTTGGAAACTGGGCAGGAAAAATTCGCAGTATTCTTAAAATTGAAATCAAAACAGCCACCATTGTTTGTTTCAGAGTATTGATCCAGCTGGAATCTTCAATGTGTTTGACAGCCTGTTACTGCTTTTATCTGGATCATTTGGACTTATGCCTAGACAATAGTGAGTCACATTATGTAAAAGCACACTCTGGCGACACTGGTCTCTCGGAGCCTTTTTGCTGCCAAGATGGAAAACTGACAAGAGAAAGAAAATGTCTCCTTCACCATTGCTCTATGCACAACATCAAAGGCCAAAAAGTGAATAGTCCCTTAACTCTTTGAGCACAACCACAGAATTTAAACAGTACAATAAAAATGCTACTTCCTAAATTTATAAAGAGATCATCAATGATTCAGTTTATTTATCTAATATAACAATGGAATTTTCACAAATAGAACATCTTTTGCATCCCAGAATGTTTCATAGCAATAAAGTACTTTTGAAGCGTAGTCACCCTCTGTAACATAGGCACATGCAGCAGTCAATTAAGGGCGGCACGGTGGCTAGCACTGCTGCCTCACAGCGCCAGGGACCCGGGATCAATTTCTGCCTTGGATGACTTTCTGTCTGGAATTTACACGTTCTCCTCATTTCTGCGTGGGTTTCCTCGGAGTGCTCCGGTTTCCTCCCACAGTCCAAAGATGTGCAGGTTAGGTGGATTGTGTGTGCTAAATTACCCCTTAGTGTCAAAAATTGTGTTGATTAGCCATGGTAAATGTGTAGGGTTATAGGGTAGGAGGTTGGGCCTGGTAAGATGCTCTTTTGTTGCAGACCCGATGGGCCAAATGGCCTCCTTCTGCACTGTAGGAATTCTTTATGTATATTGAATGATTTGGACACAGCAAGGTCCCACAAACTGCAATGATATAAACACGCGGATAAACTTTTTAAAGTGATGTTAAACACCACAATTCAATCACCTACTCATCAGTTGGCTCTCAATTCAAGGATGAGGTCTATTCAGAGCTGCAAGTTTCTGTCACAGGTCTTCATGTGACTGAGCAGGCCGATTTCCAACCTGCGGATCTTTGGGATCATGGGGAAAGGTATCCCATGAGATAGTGGGACCCAGAGTGCAGCATCGCTTTTCTTTCCTTCTCTGCTGCCATTCTGGACCCTGGTTTTAGCCTGCATGTAACTTGATTGAATGTGGGGCTTTGGGCTGCCATCACGAGCTTGGTGGTCAGATTTTGATGCAAGTTCAAATCACAATGACCAGGACTCATGGACACAATGACCAATGACTAAGATCTTGCCATTGCTGTCTTCCACCTTCACAGCCGGTGAGATGTTAAGTCTTCTTCCATTGCCTGTTCTGCCTTTAGGGACATTTTGGACCACATTTTGTCTGGCACCCTACCCCCCAACCTTACCACCACAGGCAGCCTGACCCAGGAGCAAAGAGCTCCCGATGGCATCGTTCAAGGGATTGTAGGACAGATCAAGACCCACTATGACAACAAGGTGATGATCCACAGGGAAGGTCACCCATTAATCTTCTACATACAAACTAAATCTATACAAACTGACCTCGTATTTTAATCTTTTTAGGCAAATCTGAAATGCCTAGAACTGGACACGTTATTGTACAAAACACTGTATAGCTGTAATATAGCTCTTTGTATTCCAGTCCTGCTAAGATAAAGCCAACATTCCATTAACCTTTGAAATTATTCTTAGTTTTTCTCCACAAGATTTCTGTGATTTTTGTAGGTAAACCCTTAACTTTGCTTATCCACAGTTCCTGGCTTCTCACCATTTAGAAAATACTCTGATCTCTATTTCTTAGATGTAAATCAATGATCCACATTTTCCCACATTGAACTTCATTTATCCACTCACCTAATCCATAATGTCCCTTTGCAACTTGCTGCTCCCATCAACATTATTTGCTGGGCTTCCTAATTTAGCAATATGCTTTTCCATCCCTTCATCCAAGTCATTTACATATATAGCCAACAGTGGGGTCCCCGGTACAGGCCACATCCAGCCAACTTCACAGGATCACAGAATTGTTATGGTGCAGAAGCAAGCTATATGGCCCCATTATGTTTGCATCGGCAACTCACCTACCTCCACCTTCACCCCATAACCCTGCACATCCTTCTCTTTCAGATAATAGTCCAATTCCCTTTTAAATGCTTTGATTGAAACTAACTTCCCCATATTCTCCCACAGTACATTCCAGATCTTAACCACTCGCTGCATAATTAAAGTGGCACAGTGGTTAGCACTGCTGCCTTACAGCGCCAGGGGCCCAGGTTCAATTCCCAGCTTTGGGTCACTGTCTGTGAAGTCTGCACGTTCTCCATGTGTCTGCGTGGGTTTCATCCGGGTGCTCTGGTTTCCTCCCGCAGTTTGAAAGTCGTGCTGGTTAGGTGCATTGGCCATGCTAAATTCTCCCTCAGTGTACCCAAATAGATGCCGGAGTGTGGCGACTAGGGGATTTTCACAGTATCTTCATTGCATTGTTAATGTAAACCTACTTGTGGCACTAATAAATAAACTTTAATTATGTTTCTCCTCCTATCACTTTTGCTTCTTTTACTGATTACTTTAAATACAAAGAACAATACAGCACAGGAACAGGCCCTTCGGCCCTCCAAGCCTGCACCACTCATGTGCCCAACTAGACCATTCGTTTGTATCCCTCTATTCCCAGTCTGTTCATGTGGCTATCTAGATAAGTCTTAAACGATCCCAGCGTGTCCGCCTCAATCACCTTGCTTGGCAGTGCATTCCAGGCCCCCACCACCCTCTGTGTAAAATACGTCCCCCTGACATCTGTGTTGAACCTTGCCCCCCTCACCTTGAACCCGTGACCCTTTGTGTTCGTCACCTCCGACCTGGGAAAAAGCTTCCCACTGTTCACCCTATCTATGCCCTTCATAATTTTATACACCTCTATTAGGTCGCCCCTCATCCTCCGTCTTTCCAGAGAGAACAACCCCAGTTTACCCAATCTCTCTTCATAGCTAAGACCCTCCATACCAGGCAACATCCTGGTAAATCTTTTCTGTACTCTGTCCAAAGCCTCCACGTTCTTCTGGTATTGTGGCGACCAGAACTGGACGCAGTATTCCAAATGTGGCCTAACCAACGTTCTATACAGCTGCAACATCATGTGCCAACTTTTATATTCTATGCCCTGTCCAATAAAGGCAAGCATGCCGGTATTCACGAAGGAGAGTCGGTAGGAGAGTCGAAGCAGGTCGGTATTCACGAAGGAGAGGGGCGTGTTAACCGGGAGTGTCTCGGAGGGAGGTGTTGACCCGTTAGAGAAAATCTCCATTACAAGAGAGGAAGTGTTAGGTTTTTTAGGGAACATTAAAACTGACAAAACCCCAGGGCCTGATGGCATCTATCCTCGACTGCTCAGGGAGATGAGAGATGAAATTGCTGGGCCTCTGACGGAAATCTTTGTCGCTTCTTTGGACACGGGTGAGGTCCCTGAGGATTGGAGGATAGCGAATGTGGTCCCGTTGTTTAAGAAGGGTAGCAGGGATAACCCAGGAAATTATAGGCCGGTGAGCTTGACGTCCGTGGTAGGGAAGTTGTTGGAGAGGATTCTTAGAGACAGGATGTATGTGCATTTAGAACGGAACAATCTCATTAGTGACAGACAGCATGGTTTTGTAAGAGGGAGGTCGTGCCTTACAAATTTGGTGGAGTTTTTTTGAGGAAGTGACAAAAACGGTTGATGAAGGAAGGGCCGTGGATGTCGTCTATATGGATTTCAGTAAGGCATTTGACAAAGTCCCACATGGCAGGTTGGTTAAGAAGGTTAAGGCTCATGGGATACAAGGAGAAGTGGCTCGATGGGTGGAGAACTGGCTTGGCCATAGGAGACAGAGGGTAGTGGTCGAAGGGTCTTTTTCCGGCTGGAGGTCTGTGACCAGTGGTGTTCCGCAGGGCTCTGTACTGGGACCTCTGCTATTTGTGATACATATAAATGATTTGGAAGAAGGTGTAACTGGTGTAATCAGCAAGTTTGCGGATGACACAAAGATGGCTGGACTTGTGGATAGCAAAGAGCATTGTCGGGCAATACAGCAGGATATCGATAGGCTGGAAAATTGGGCGGAGAGGTGGCAGATGGAATTTAATCCGGATAAATGCGAAGTGATGCATTTTGGAAGAAATAATGTAGGGAGGAGTTATACAATAAATGGCAGAGTCATCAGGAGTATAGAAACACAGAGGGACCTAGGTGTGCAAGTCCACAAATCCTTGAAGGTGGCGACACAGGTGGAGAAGGTGGTGAAGAAGGCATATGGTATGCTTGCCTTTATAGGACGGGGTATAGAGTATAAAAGCTGGAGTCTGATGATGCAGCTGTATAGAACGCTGGTTAGGCCACATTTGGAGTACTGCATCCAGTTCTGGTCGCCGCACTACCAGAAGGACGTGGAGGCGTTAGAGAGAGTGCAGAGAAGGTTTACCAGGATGTTGCCTGGAATGGAGGGTGTTAGCTATGAGGAGAGATTGGGTAAACTGGGGTTGTTCTCCCTGGAAAGATGGAGAATGAGGGGAGATCTAATAGAGGTGTACAAGATTATGAAGGGGATAGATAGGGTGAACGGTGGGAAGCTTTTTCCCAGATCAGAAGTGACGTTCCCGAGGGGTCACGTGCTCAAGGTGAGAGGGGCGAAGTATAACTCAGATATTAGAGGGATGTTTTTTACACAGAGGGTGGTGGGGGCCTGGAATGCGCTGCCTAGTAGGGTGGTGGAGGCAGGCACGCTGACATCGTTTAAGACTTACCTGGATAGTCACATGAGCAGCCTGGGAATGGAGGGATACAAACGATTGGTCTAGTTGGACCAAGGAGCAGCACAGGCTTGGAGGGCCGAAGGGCCTGTTTCCTGTGCTGTACTGTTTTTTGTTCTTTGTTCTTTGTATGCCATATGCCTTCTTGACCACCCTCTCCACCTGTGCTGCCACCCTTAAGGATCTGTGGACCCAGGTCCCTCTGTGTGTCTATACTCCTGATAATCTGTGCTCTCTTGTTCTCAATCCTTTCACAAGTGGGAACAGTTTCTCCCTATCCACTCAGTCCAAATCCCTCGTGATTTTGAATATCTTTATCAAATTTCCTCTCAAGCTTCTTTCCTCCAAGGAAAACAGTTCTAACTTCTCCAATCATCACAACTCAAGTTCCTCGTTCCTGGAAACATTTTGGTGAATCTTTCCTGTACCCTCTCTAATAACTTCACATCCTTCATAAAGTGCGGCCCCCAGAACTGAATGCAGTGCTCTATCTGAGGTTGAAGTAATAACTTGTACAAATTCAATGTAACTTCTTGTTCTTGTACTTGATACCCCTATTAATAAAGCCTAGAATACAGTGTGCTTTATTAATTGCTCTGCTACCTTTAATGATCTATGCAAATATCCATTCAAGTCCCTCTGCTCCTGCACCCCTTTTAGAGTTGTACCCTTCATTGGCACGGTAGCACAGTGGTTAGCACTGTTGCTTCACTGCTCCAGGGACCTAGGTTCGATTCCCGGCTTCGGTCACTGTCTGTGTGGAGTTTGCACATTCTCCTCGTGTCTGTGTGGGTTTCCCCTGGGTGCTCCGGTTTCCTCCCACAGTCCAAAGATGTGCGGGTTAGGTTGATTGGCCATGATAAAATTGCCCTTAGTGTCCTGAGATGCGTAGGTTAGAGGGATTAGTGGGTAAATATGTAGGAATATGGGTGGGATTGTGGTCGGTGCAGACTCGATGGGTCGAATGGCCTCTTTCTGTACTGTAGGGTTTCTATGATTCTATTCTATGATTTTATATTGTCTCTTCATATTCTTCCTACCAAAATGAATCATTTCACATTTCTCTGCATTGAACTTTATCTGCCACCTCGGCCATCCCCTCATTCCACCAAGTCTATGGCTCTTTGAAGTTCTACACTATTCTCCATATATTCACAAAGCTTCCGAGCTTTGTATCATAGAATCCTACATTGCAGAAGGAGGCCATTCAGCCCATCGAGTCTGCACTGACCACAATCCCACCCAGGCCCTCTCCCCATAGCCCCATGCATTTACCCTAGCTAGTCCCCCTGACATGAAGGGTCAATTTAGCATGGCCAATCCACCTAATCTTTGGACTATGGGAGGAAACCAGAGCACCCGGAGGGAACCCAGGCAGACACGGGGGGAATGTGCAAATTCCGCATAGACAGTGACCCAAGTCGGGAATCAAACCCAGGTCCTTGGCATTGTGAGGCAGCAGTGCTAGCCACTGTGCCACCCACACGGAAACTGTGCTCTGTACACCAAGGTCTAGGTCATTGATGTATATCGGGAAAAGCAAGGGTCCCAATACTGGCCCCTAGAGAACATCACTACAAACTTTCCTCTAGCCTGAAAAACAGTCATTAACTCTTTGTTTCCTGTCACTCAGCCGTTTCCATATCCATGTTGTCCCTTTTAATCCATGAGCTAAATTTGCTCACAAGTCTGTTATGTGGCACTGTATTAAACACCTTTTGTAGGTTCATATGCATCACATTAACAGTGTTACCCTCATCAGCCCTCTCTGTTACCTCTTTAAATAACTCCAGTAAATAGTTGTACATTACTTTCTTGCGTACATACCTATTATCCTTTCCCTCTGCCTCCTAATAACTTCCATCTGAAGCCAATGTGTTGTCTCCATCATTATCCACTTCTATATTTGTTATGATTTTCACAGTAACTTCATTGCAGTGTTAATGTAAGCCTACTTGTGACATTAATAAATAAACTTTAAAACTTTAATAGTAACTGATTATTGGACTGTGATAACCCCCATGAGGTCTATGGAGAATTACTGAATGATCTCCCTGTGGGGCTCGTTGAGTAATGGCCTCCCCAACTGGAACTCATTGCCTAAGCCTTTTATGAGGCATGTCCAGGACTGGGCTTACTGAACTGCAGTCCCAGGCAAGCCTAATGTGTGTACACTACGGTAGTGGTTTTACTTTGCATTCTATAATAAACTATGTTCCTTTCCAGTCGGGCTTCTTGAGTCATTACAGGAATCTTGTCAAATGCCTCTGGAGGTCCATATAAATAATATCAAAAGACACCTTCTCATTAGTGACTTCCCACAAAGTTCAACTAGGTTTTCGAGATATGATTTACATTTTAAAAATCTCCGTCCCTCACTGATTGTATCGTTTTTCCAAATGCTCAGTCTGTAACAGATTCTAGTAGTTTCTCCATAACTCACATTAGACTGATTAACCTGTAGCTTCTTGGTTTATCTATCTAACTTTTCTCTTTGGGGTGGGAGAGAGGTAGAAATGTAATGGATTTTATGCTGTTGTAAAAGGGGGAGGGGAAAGTCGGGCAAAATAGAACACCAGGGATAGGTTAGAGGCAAGAGAGATTAAATGATAAAGGTGTCTTGGAACACAAGACGAAAGAAAGTGGCAATGATTTATTAAAGTCTAAAATCCAAACACTCCTTCCAGGTGAAGCAACAATTTTTTTGTACTTCTTTCAATTTAGTCTACTGTATGTGCTGTGCACAACGTGGTCTACTCCACGTTGGGGAGACCAAATGCAGATTGGGCGACCACTTTGTGGAACACCTTCGCTCAGTCCACAAGCATGACCCCAACTTTCCTGTCATCTGCCATTTCAGTTCACGATCTTGCTCCCATGCCTACATTTCTGTCTTTGGCCTGTTACAATGTTCCAGTGAAGCCCAACTCAAGCTGGAGGAACAGCACCTCATCTTCCAACCAGACACATTACAGCCTTCTGGACTCAACATTGGGCAGAATTTTCCTGTTCCATCCACCACAGGAACCATGCAAAGGTCTGTTGACCTTGGGAGGAATTTTCTGAAAATTGGGACGAGCACGACTGGAAAATCCTGCCCATTAAGTTCAACAATTTCAGACCACAAACTATGTCCACAATTTTGAATTTTTTCCCATTCTGTATCTTGTTTGCATGTTTTCCTTTCAGAGGGCTGACCTTTATTCAGCTATTAACACATTCTGCTATTTTGCTTTCAGACAGTGCTGACCTTTATTCAGCTATTAACACATTCTGCTATTTTCCTTTCAGACAGCTCTGACCTTTATTCTGCTATCAACATCTACTCTGGACCAAAGCTTTAGACTTTAATACCAATACCATTACCACTCCCTTTGTCTTCCACGTGTTCCATGACATCTTTGTCATTTAAAGATGCGCGGCTTTGATGGATTGGCCATGCTAAATTGTTCCTTATTGTCAGGGGGACTAGCCAGGGTAAATGCATGGGTTATGGGGATAGGGCCTAGGTGGGATTATGATCGGTGCGGACTTGATGAGCCGAATGGCCTCCTTCTGCACTGTAGGATTCTATGAATCTTTCCTGCCTCTAACCTATCCCTGACCCTCAATTTTGCTCCACTTGCCCGTTCTCCCCTTTTACAACAGCATAAAACCCACACATTTCTACCACTCCTTAGTTCTGAAGAAGAGTGATTTTGGACTTGAAATGTTAACTCTGATTCTCTCTCCAAAATGCTGCCAGACCTGCTAAGTTTTTCCAACATTTCTGTTTTTATTACCTAAATCTAAATTTTAATTCACGACTCATCTTTCTCCTCAAACCTGATATTGAATTCTATCATATCATAATCACTGTTACCTAGGTGTTCCTTCAACATTAGAGTAATAACTAATACAGTATCATTGTTCATGACTAAATCTAAGATGATCAGTTCTCCTGTTGGTTTCAGAACATGTTGGTCCAGAAAACTGTGTAGATAGTACTCAACAAATACGCTGCCTTCGGAATTCAAGCTTTGCTTCTTCTATGCCAAAATTAAACTGTTCTGAATTGTAACTAGCTTCTCTGATTTCCACATAAATGTATCACGCTCCGTCAAGTATCAGATACAAAATGTGGCACAGATCAAAGCATCACACCCTCGCAAAAACATTAAAAGTAAATGTTCCTGAAAAAAGAGACATGTAGCTGAAGCTTTTTGGCTTGCACTCATCAGGACAAACACAAGAAAGCCAAGGGACAGTTGCCAGGAGTACTGCCTGTGTATGACCCTCTCCCCCTTGGGGGCTAAACTCATCTGTACGTCCCCAGTGCAGACCATTCGCTAGACCCCATCGGTCCAAACCTGTTGTTAAACCCCACCAACATGACATGGGGGGTTTCCTTATATGGGGGTGTGACAATACAGTGGGGAAGCCCGCTAATGATATTTAATTGTATAGTAATGGAATTCCCAACCTTTCATGGCAGGAACCACACTATATTTTTCGTGGAGGGTGGGAACTATGTCAACAGGAAATCCAGCTGGCATAAAGGCATTTTGGGGACATCCGCTGGATTCTCTGCCCCCTTTCCCACCTGCTGAAAATGGGGAAATTCCCACTTACTCTCTTTGAAGAAACCAAAGCTGTCAATCAGGCTTAGAGTCAATGTCAACATTGCAGTTAGGAATAGTGGTGAGATGCATTCAAGCGTGAAAGGAAATGCAAATAAACTGGAACCTGAGTAGAAATCCATCAAGCTATCAATGGAACCCGCTTTCAAAGCAATGCACTTTGAAATCGACAGAGATCAAAGGTTTCCAATGGAATAGAGAGGGGTTCAAAGGTTTCAGCTTGCTAGGAAGCCTCAGAAAATTCAAAGCTATGTGAATACATTGGGGCTGAATGCACAGCTGCGCAGAATCGAGTCCTCTCCCCATGTGAAATTGACATCTCTCTGACAGAGGGCTTCAAAGGGGTCTGCTCTCACCTTCAGCTTCTGACACAGTGAAAGGTCTGCTGCAGAATGGAGTGCTGCCCTGATATTAAAGGCTGCCAGATGACCGGGGGCATGGAGATTAAAGTGACCTGGTCATTTCAAAATTTCCACAGCTGACAGGGCTGTCTGAAATCACCATGAAATCACCATCAAAGGTGAGCTTCAGGTCTGCCAGGTCTAGAAGGGGCAACCCAGCCAAATGACCCCCATCCTGGGGGACAGTGGCAAAGGTCAACCCTTTTCTCACAGCCCGAGCCCACCGAACCCCCAGGAGCCTTGTGGGACCCATCCTCTGCAGTCTGGCAGTGGCAGAGGGGCAAATTATCACTGAACGTACCTCCTTGACCACCTCCCCCCCCCCCCCCCCCCAGGGCCTAAAGTGCCAGGCTAGGGCGTCAGTGCCAGGGTGCCAGGGGTAGTGCATCGTTGACATTGCCAAGGAATGTGGCCTAAATGTGGGCTTGAATGGGGGGTCAAAGAGGGAGAGGGGGGCTTAGTGGGGTCTGGTGGGGGAGGAGGCTGAGTAGGGGGTCTGATTGGGGAGGGGCACAGTGGAAGGTCTGAGGGCAGGGGGACTGATTGGAGTTAGGGTGGGGAGGGAGGCTGTGGGAGGTCTGAGTAGGGAGGGGGCTGAGTGGGGGTGGTTCGGAGGGGAGTGGGCAGCTGACTGGCAGGTTTGAGTAGGGAGGGGGCTGAATGGGGGGTTTCGGAGGGGAGTGAGCAGCTGACTGGCAGGTCTGAGCAGGGAGGGGGCTGAGTGGGGGGATTTCGGAGGGGAGATGGCAGCTGACTGGTGGGTCTGAGCAGGGAGGGAGCTGAGTGGTGAGTCTGAGGGGAGAGGGGAGCTGACTGGGGGGTCTGAGTGGGAAGCGGGCTGAGTGGACCTGTGGGGAGTTGGAGGGGGGAGGGTGGCCTGAGTGAGTGTCTGAGGGCAGAGGGGGGCTGAGGGGGGGATCGGGTTGGGTCACCCTCATGCCTGCATGGTGTGGTGAGGGGGAGTGACCTGTGATTTGAGTAATGGGAGGGAGGATGCCCATGAGTGGCTGGTGGTGCTACCCTGGATCCTGGTGTCCACGTTGGTGATGACCAGTACCTAAACCCACCTGGTGCAATTCCGACTGAGGGAGCTGGTGAATGGGCTGTCAAACCGCTAATTACAATTAATGGGTTTGCATAATAATTGGCTTGCCACCCACTCTGGGGGGAGTCTGGTTGGGGCTGGCAGGGTGGGTCGGGTCTGGTGAATCCCGATAGCCCTCATGCCCAATGGGAATCCCACTTCCAGCCCCGACACCTGATTCGGCAATCGGGATTCCTGCCATCGGTGATGCGGCCAGTGAATCTCCCCCAAGGTCTCCCTTTAACACAGAGTTGAGACGATATCTTTTTTCTCAGGATCGTTAGTGTTTGGAATTCTCTTCCCCAAAGAGCCGTGGAGGCTGGGTCATTGAATCTATTCAAGACAGAATTAGACAGGATTTTGATAGACCAGGAAATCAAGAATTATGAGGTCAGACAGGAAAGTGGCATTTCGAACACAACCAGATCAGTTACGATCCTATCAAATAGCAGAACAGGCTTGAAGGGCCGAATGGCCTACTCCTGTTCCCAAATCCTAAGGTCCTATGATGAAGTTCTGAGGCCAGAATTGAATATGGGTCCCTGGCGCTATGAGGCAGCAGTGCTAACCGCTGTGCTACCGTCTCAATCGACTCAACCAACTGAATCTCTCCTCTGCAGTCCCGCCATCCCAGGAATCAGTCTGGTGACTTTTGCTGCACTCCCACTATAGCAAGAACAACCTTTCTCAGAAAGGGAGACCAAAACTGCACACAATATTCCAGATGTGGCCTCACCAAGGCCCTGTATAATTGCAGCAAAACATCCCTGCGGTTATACTCAAATCCTCTCACTATGAAGGCCAACATACCATTTGCCTTCTTCACCGCTTGCTGCACCTGTATGCATACCTTCAGCAACTGGTGTAGGAGGACATCAAGTCTCATTGCACATTCCCCTCTCTCAGTCTATAGCCATTCAGATAATAATCTGACTTCCTGTTTTTGCTACCAAAGTGGATAACCTCACATTTATCCACATTATACTGGATCTGCCATATATTTGCCCATTCACTCAGCTTGTCCAAATCACGCTGAAGCATCTCTGCATCCTCCTCACAGCTCACCCTCCAACCCAGCTTTGTGTCATCTGCAAATTCGAAGATATTACATTTAGTTCCCTCATCTAAATCATTAATATATAATGTCAATAGCTGGGGTCCCAGCACTAATTCCTGCGGTACCCCACTAGTCACTGTCTGCCATTTGGAAAAAGACCTGTTTATTCGTACTCTTTGTTTCCTGTCTGCCAACCTAAAATTAAATTACAATTATCTGTAACAGTAAAAGAATCCTGGATGTATAACTCATGGAACAGATGTTGTAACTTGAAACTCTCAACTTGTTGTGCCTTGTGTCAAAGTGGGCTGTATGTGAACAAAAATAGCACATCTACCCTTTTTAATAACATTAATTTTGTAAAAGGAGATGCCTAAAAAGACTAGAATTAAAATACGGAAGACAAAATCAAGGATTATAAATTTCTCCAAGGAGTAAACGGGAGCACAAGTAAAAGCAAAACTTGTCCAAGGGGGCAATTTTCCAAGTTTGTGTTATCTGCTGGGAGCCTGGCCTGTGATTTCCCAAAGTGTCCAAGTCCCTGTTGATGGCATAACTCTGGAAAATTGGCCTTTTACTGAAAGGAAGAATCTGCATATGTTGGCTGGATTTTTCCAATTTTTTTCAAAGTGCTGGCTCGGGCGGGAAAGGCAGAGAGAAGCCCAATGGCTGCCTTGCCGGGTTTTCCTGCCATATTTTCAAACACTCTGTGAAAAACAATGGATGGGGCGGGTGTCACAGTGTCATGCTGGCAGGGCGGGCTCTGATTGGGCCCATCCCTCAAACAATTTAGGCTTTTGAATGATCAAAATAAAAAAAAGACTCACGCATGGAACTCCTCACCGCCCCCCCCCCCCCAACTGAACTCTCAACCTCCACCACAGAACACCCCCCTCACCCCTGCACCCTGCGAAACTACCCCCCTCCCCTCCACCACCAATACAGAGCTTCCCCCACATTCACAGAAACTACCCTCTTCCCCACCCCTAAGGAATACCCCCACCCTCGCACTCTCCCTGGCATTTTCCTCATCACTTCCCCCAGGATCCTGCCCCCTGGCACTTGCCCCGGGGCTTGTAACCAGCTATGCAGCTCCAGCGGGCTCTGTTCACATCGTGGGAGGCAATTGAAAGTGTGGAGACTCCAGAGCCATGGCAATGTGATTGACTCTCAAATGCCCTCCAAGGGCAACTGGGGATGGGCAATAAGCCAGCCAGTGACACCCATGTCCCACAAATGAAAACAAAATCAGGCATAAAGACCTGATAATGAGATTGAAATTGATGTAAATGGAGATTGACACTTTTAAAGCCGACATTCCTGTTATGTCACTGGCAGGGAGCAGGGACAATTGAGCGGGGAAATCCCACTGGTGTAGAAGCCATTTTGGAACTTCTGCTCTATTCTCTGCACCTTTCGCCATGAAAATCCTAGCCATTGTCTTTCATGATCTCAGTGTGTACCAAAGAACTTTACAGCCAATGAAATGCTTTTTGAAGTACAGGCATATTTATAATGCGGAGAAACAGCACAGCAATTTGCACTCAGTGAGGTCACACAAATTGCAAAGTGATAATGACTGGATAATCTGTTTTTAAGTGTTGTTGAGGGATAAGTGTTGTTGAAGGATAAATGTTGTCCGGGACCCCTGCACTTCTTCAAAATAATGTTGTGGAATCTTTTACATCTTGTTATGTTGAGACTCAACATAACAAGATGTTATGCTTGTTATGAAGAGCATAAATAAAATGTGATGACATCTGCATGCAGCTATATGTTGCCTCCCTGTTGGATTAGTTGTGCTAAGTGCCTTTTGGCTAAGATCAAGTGTAGTATGGTCGGCCGCCCATGGTCGGCCGCACTTGGTCGAGGTCATTAGGTTACACTGAAGCTTCATATGTTTCATATGAAGCAATTTTTAAAGCGGCATCTCGGCCTTTTGGCTAAGATGCAAATGAGCTCAAGTCTTGGAGGAGGAACCTCCCCCTTCTCCAATCAGCTTGGCTCATGTAGATCAGGCCCAGGACAGGGTGGTTTGGTCGCTCGCCCTGTCTTGTCAGCCTGGATCTGAAATGTCTCAACTTGTTGAGACTCTGAATTGGATTTGATTTGATTGAATTGGAAAAGTATTAAAAAAAAGTTGTGCTAAGTGAAATGTCATTTGGCAGAATGCTTCATCACCAGAACTTACAAACAAGCACCAAGACCTGGCTTGGCTGGTGGTGAGAAGGGCACTCCCCGTCAGATCCTTTATGCACGCCCGAGGTCTCAACCTCACCGCACGCTGCCCTCGAAGCGGCTGCGGTGCTGATGAGACGGTCGCACACCTCCTTGTGGAATGTGCCTTTGCAAAGAAGGTCTGGAGTGAGATGCAGTGGTATTTGTCGCGGTTCGTCCCGAGCAGCTCGGTGACGCAGGACTCCGTGCTCTACGGGCTGTTTCCAGGGACGCACACCGAGACAAATATCAACTGCTGCTGGAGGGTCATCAACTCGGTGAAGGACGCGCTTTGGTCCGCCCGAAACTTGCTGATCTTCCAGCTGAAAGAACTGTCCTCGACCGAGTGTTGCAGACTGGCACATTCCAAGGTCCAGGACTACATGCTCAGTCCCTGAGGTCCCAGCGTCCCGCGCTCAAGCTTGGGGCAGCCGCCGCAAAGGCACAATGGGGAAAGGCCACCGTGTAAAGCGTCTCAACCGAGGCAGACCGAGGGCCCGATAACTGCAGAATACCCTCGGCCTGCGTAACTGTGTGCCAATCTGAAAAATAACGGCACACAGTAAACTCTGATGATGTACATAGTTTTAAGTAATGAAATGTAATGTTTTGTAAATAAGCACTGTATTGTAGGGTAAAAATGATTCATTTTTTGCACTGTTTGTAACTTTTGGATCTGTCATTTGCAATGTCTTATTTGAGTTTTTTTAAATAAATAAAGTATATTTTTGAAATAAAAAAAAGTTGTGCTAAGTGTATCGCTTCTCAGCCTTTTGGCTAAGATCAAGTGTAGTATGGACAGGCTGCACTTGGTTGAAGTCATTAGGTTACATTTTAGCTTCATTTGAAGCAATTTTTAAAAGCGGCATCTCGGCCTTTTGGCTAAGATGCAAATGAGCTCAAGTCTTGGAGGAGGTGCAATGCCTACTCCAATCAGCTTGGATCATGTAGATCAAGATGTGGAGATGCCGGCGTTGGACTGGGGTAAACAGAGTAAGAGTTTTAACAACACCAGGTTAAAGTCCAACAGGTTTATTTGGTAGCAAATACCATTAGCTTTCGGAGCGCTGCTCCTTCGTCAGATGGAGTGGAAATCCATCTGATGGATTTCCACTCTATCTGACGAAGGAGCAGCGCTCCGAAAGCTAATGGTATTTGCTACCAAATAAACCTGTTGGACTTTAACCTGGTGTTGTTAAAACTCTCATGTAGATCAAGCCCAAGACAGGAGGTGAGAGCCCTGTCTTGTCAGCTTGGATCGGGAATGTCTCACTTGCTGAGACTCTGAATTGGACTTGATTGAATTGGATTTTTAAAAAAAGTTGTGCTAAGTGTATCCTTGCCCACCAGGGAATAATAATTGTAATATTATTTGGGCAGAATGGGTGAGGGTAAGTCCTACAAATGTCCATGTGGAAAATGTGCCCTTATAAATAAAGTACAGGGGCATTTACACTAGATCTTGGTGTAAGGTGCAAATCCCAAATGACAGCCTTAATTAGCAGATCCTGACTCCAAATGTGTACTCAGTTTGATTTGATTTATTATTGTGGTGTGTATTCGTAGATAGTGAAAAATATTGTTTCTTGCGCGCTATACAGAAAAAGCATACCGTTCATAGAGAAGGAAAGGAGAGGGTGCAAAATGTAGTGCTACAGTCATAGCTAGAGTGTAGAGGAAGATCAACTTTCTGTACATAGAGTGAAGTAGTTGGCATCGACACTACAGGAGTACTGCAAATGCAATCCTGGGACTAAAATTCAAGGTCCACATTTAAGACTGAAACTTAAAGAAATGTTTTCGCTCGGATTAAACAACACGGTATGGAGCAATGCAAACAGTACAAGAGTGTGTCCTACTCCTTGAAGTTGAAGACTGACGACCCACTATTTGCCTTGAGTGAATGTAGACTTTTAATAGCATCAGGTGTCAGGTCACTATGAAAGGTTTAAAGCAAATTGGTCTGGACTTTCCAGGCAATGTGTCTTTGACTGTCCCATTCGAAAGACATAAAGGAAAAAACAAATGGATGCAATGCAGACTTTAACACGCCTCAGTCACAGTTAAAAGATGTTATTTTCTGTAGACTTCAATACGATACCAACTTTAAAAGGATTCTGCAGCAAAGATCACACACGGGTGATCAGGAGCATTTTCTCACTTTTACTACAGCTAATTCAACACAGCCCAGCACCAGCCTGGAAACCTCCTGGTCAGTGCATGTCTCAGGAGCAGATAATCCATCCTTCAAATTCAAACACTGGAAAGTGGGTTACCTTCGATCACAGTTTGATTCTCGTGCCAGTGGAGGTAATTCCGAGATAGCAGGAATCCTAGGGGAATGTTCCAGCCTGCTGTTCGTCTAGCACCATTGTGGCAGCTTCTCTTTCCTCTTAGCTGCCGAATATCCAGGCTTTCATTTCGCACGACTGCCACAGAATACAAACAACCTCCTTGCAGACAGAACAGGAAAGAAGATAGTTAAATGTCAGACTATAAGATTGACAGCTAAAATCCTGTATGTTCTTTGCGTGAGGGGAAGGAATTTCTGTATATTGGAAATGGTTGATGAAATATTTTCTTACTCGATGCTGATATCAAACCCTCATAAGTCAGGCTCAGTCTGGGTTTAGATTTGGACGTGTTTTAATTAACTGTTGCTCAGTGTGATATTTTTCCCAGACCAAAACTAGAAATAAAGCATGGAACAACAACTTACATTTATATAGAGCGTTTAATGTAATGAAACGCCCCAAGCCGCTTCACAGGAGAATTATAAAACAAGGTGTGACACTGAGGCACATGGGGATATATTAGGTCAGATGACCAAAAACTTGCTCAAAGAAGTGTCTTAAAGAAGGAAAGTGAGGTAGAGAGGGCTTGGGGCCCAGGCAACTGAAGGCACAGCCACCAATGGTGAAGCAATTATAATTGGGAATGCGCAAGAAATCAGGATTAGAGGAGCACAGATACCTTGGAGGTTTTTTTTATTAACTGGATATGGGCATCGCTGGGCCAGCACTTATTGCCCATCCTTAATTGTCCCTTGAACTGAGTGGCTTGCTGGGCCATTTCAGAGGGCAGTTAAGAGTTATTGCTGTGGGTCTGGAGTCACATGTGGGCCAGACCAGGTAAAGACGGCAGATTTCCTTCCCTAAAGGACATTAATGAACCAGATGGGCTTTTACGACAATGGTTTCATGGTCATCATTATAGACTTTAAATTCCAGCTTATTTTAATTGAATTCAAGTTTCGCCATCTGCTGAAGTGGGATTTGAACAATGCAGTACCCTATGTCTCTGGAATACTGGTCCAGTGATAATACAAAAACGCCATCATCTCCCCTTTGTGGAGCTGGAGGATGCACAGAAGTAAAGTGGAGTGAGACCATGGAGGGATTTGAAAACAAGGCTGAGAATTTTAAAATCAAAGCATTGCTTGACAAGAGTCAATTAAAGTCAGCAAGCACAGAGATGATAGGCCAACAAAACTTGCTGCAATGAAGACACGGGCAGCAAAGTTTTCAGATGACTTCAAGTTTGCAGTGGGTAGAATGCGGGAGACCAGCCAGAAGTGCATTACATGCATACAAACATATAGGCCATTCAGCCCCTCGAGCCTGCGCGCCATTCAATAAGATCATGTCTGATCTGATATAAATCTGAATTGGAATATTCAAATCGAAAAGTAGCTAAGGCATGGATGAGGATTCCAGTATCAGGTGAGCTGAGACACAAGCAAAGTCAAGAAATGTTACGAAGGTGGAAATGAGCGATATTAGAAATGACACAAATATGATATTGGAAACTTATCACAAAGATCAAATGTGACAACAAAGTAATGAATAGGCTAGCTTAACCTCAGACTGTTGTCCAGGCAAGGGATGGAATCAGTAGTTAGGAATGGAGTTAGGAGTATGGACCACTGCCTATTATAGATACTGCAGAACCCACCCTGACTATACAGGGAGTGGAAAATTCTGTGTATTAGATATTGAATAGAGTTCACCCTCACTGTATGCAGGGTATAGATACAGATTCTCCAACCCCACCCGCGGCTGGGATTCTCCGGTCCCACTGCAGGGAATGGAGATTTGGCCGAGTGCCAAATTCTCTGGTGTCACTGGCAGTGGGAGCGGGGTGGGCGAGACCAGAGAATTCCGGCCACAGTACTGCAAGAGCTCAGCGAGCTGAAACTTGCCAGCTCTATTAACTACAGATACTCACCATCCTGATACATTTCTTTTGCCACAACAGTGAGATCATAAAATTTTGCAGCAGTGTAGACGTCACCGGCATCTAATGAAATGGCATCTGCCTTGTTTCCCTGCAAAACATATAGTTTGTTTACTCTTTTTAGAAGCCATTTGGCTAGTGATTTGTCTTGAGAAGTGATGCAAATTGGGCCGTATCAGATTGACCACATACGCAGCACCTGTTATTTAATTCCATTCCAGTCAATGGGACTGAGTATCAGGCCCTACATATAATGGGTGGCCGATCAGATGCTTTCCATTTTGTGTCACCACCTGAGGCCTGAAGCCAATTTCTAACCCACTATGTCCGAGCAACTGGAAAATTTCATTGATATCAGTCATCGTTCAATGTGTGGCACTTCTGCTTCTGTTAAAAGATTGTGGATTCAAACCCCACTCCATGGCTTGAAGAGATAATCTAAGATGACACTTTAGGCAGTACTTGACAGAGTGCGATGTTGTTGGAGATGCCATCCTTCAGCTGTGCCATGGACAAACCTGCCATCTACCTGTTTCCAGTGAAAGTTAAAGATTCAATGGTGCCATTTGGAGAGGTGAAGGAAGTTCCTTCCACTGTCCAGACCAACATTCATCGAGTCAAGCACCACCAAGAGAAGAGTAACCGGACACTCATCTCTTTGTTGTTTTTGAGATCTTTACTTAGAAACATAGAAACTAGGAGCAGGAGTAGGCCATTCAGTCCTTCGAGCCTGCTTCATCATTCAATATCGTCATGGTTGATCCTCGATCTCAATGCCATGTAGCCCATACCCCTTGAAGCCATTAAAATCTTTTAAAATTATCGATCTCTTTCTTGAATACATTCAGTGACTCGGTCTCCACAGCCTTCAGTGGTATAGAATTCCACAGGCACACTACTCTTTGATTGAAGAAATATTTCCTCATCTCAGTCCTAAATGGTCTACCCTGTATCCTGAGACTGTGCCCCCTGGTTCTAGATTCCCCAATCAGGGAAAACGTCCTCCCTGCATCTGGTCTGTCCAGCCCTGTCAGAATATTGTACGTTTCAATCAGACCTCCTCTCATCCTCTAAACTCTAGTGAATGTAGGCCCAGTCAGACCAATCTCTCCTCATAGGACAGTCCCGCCAACCCTGGTATCAGCCTAGTGAACCTCTGCTGCACTCCCTCTACGGCAAGTATATCCTTTCTTAGGTAGGAGGATTGTAGACTCTTTGAACTAGATTGCTTCATTATGACAGTCGCCATCTACAAAAATAAGTTGTTTTATGTGCAGCATTGTAAAACATTTTATAAGATGTCACATATAAATACTTTATTAAGGAAACATGAACTGATGGCTGTTCATCCAGAAGGAACTCGTCAAATGTAGACAATAAAAATATAACAAAACTTACTCCAACTTATAAATCAAAGAAAAGGTTTAATAAAGAAATGTCATTACTCCAAACTTGAGACTTCACCCTGGGCCATTCCAAGCTCCCCACAATCCCCAACAGGTTCCAATTTGTACTGAGTCAGCAGGTCATCTGATCAGCACATCATTCTGTCATTGGTTACATGGTTTACTGGGTCAGCTGACACTTACAGCTTGTTACCATTGGTCACATTACAACAGATCCATTGTTATCACTGGTTACATTCTAACAATGGCCTCACAATTGATCTTTCCTTCCTTACCCGTATCTTCTTGATGCAATCCTTTATATTGTGTGCTTTAATGCATGACAACTTTGTGAATGAATTCTTTGTTGTGGGAGGTAACACTGCTTGGAGTGCCTTGGAAAGTTCAGCACATTTTCTCTGTTCCATCTCTGATAAGTTGCACCACCTGAATTTCTTTGCTGCAAGTTCAAAACAAGTATTTACATCAGGAAAAGCTTAGCGACTCAATTCAAAATGGATCTGAAGTGGTGAGATAGAGATGGAGGTGAGATAGAGAAAGTGGTGAGATAGAAATCATAGAGATGGAAGCTGGAGCATTTTAAAAATTTATTTACAGGATGTGGGCATTCACTGGCTAGGCCTGCATTTATTGCCCATCCCTAATTGCACTTGAATTGTCCATTTTAGAGGGGATTTAAGAATCAAGCACATTGCTATAGATCTGGAGTCACATGTAGGCCAGACCATGGTGGCATGGTGGCACAGTATTGTGGCAATTCTCGCTGGAGCCTGTAGGCAAAATTTAGGGCAGCACAATGGCACAGTGGTTAGCACTGCTGCCTCACAGCGTCAGCGACCCGGGTTCGATTCCCGGCTTGGGTCACTGTCTGCACGTTCTCCCCGTGTCTGCGTGGATTTCCCTGGGTGTTCCAGTTTTCACTGAATCCAGCAGTGCAGAAGGAGGCCATTCGGCCCATCAAGTCTGCACCGGCCACAATTCCACCCAGGCCCTATCCCCATACATTTACCCTGCTATTCCCCCTGACGCTACGGGGCAATTTAGCATGGCCAATCCACCTAACCCGCACATCTTTGGACTGTGGGACTGGGAGGAAACTGGAGCACCCAGAGGAAACCCACGCAGACATGGGGAGAACGTGCAAACTCCACATAGACAGTGACCCGAGCCGGGAATTGAACCCGGGTCCCTGGCACTGTGAGGCAGCAGTGCTAACCACTGTGCCATCATGCCGCCCTAAATTTTGCCTACAGGCTCCAACGAGAATTGAACTCGCGACCCCTGGTTTACAAGACCAGTGCTCTAACCACTGAGCAATAGAGCCAAATGTTCCCACAGTCTGAAAGATGCGCTGGTTAGGTGCATTGGCCATGCTAAATTCTCCCTCAGTGTACCCGAACAGGTGCCGGAGTGTGGCGACGAGGGGATTTTCACAGTAAGTTCATTGTAGTGTTAATGTAGGCCTATTTGTGACACTAATAAATGAACTTGAAACAAATTTCCTTCCCTAAAGAACATTATTGAACCAGATGGGTTTTTACGACAATGGTTTCACGGTCATCATTAGATTTCTAATTCCAGAATTTTATTGAATTCAAATTCCATCTGCCGTTCTGAGATTCAAACCCAGGTCCCCTGAGCATTGCAGTGACAATATCACTCAACCACCACCTCCCCATGCCAATAAGTGTGACCTGATTTAAAAGTTGAGACAGTCTGGCTCTCACTTTTTGTGGAGATCTCACTTTTTGTCCAGTCCAAAACTTTTGCCAAGGTTAAAAACACTGATATGCATAAAGTGGGTCCTTACACTCAGCAATCGAGCTTACTATTCATTTGCCTATGTCAAGTCTGGTCTATTGGTTCATGTGTACAGTATCTTTTTAAAGACAGTCAGAAATATTATATTTATTTGCCAGCATTGGGTTATTAAAATTAAGTGGTTCTGTCCTTGAAACCAACCATTCAGTGCAGAACCAATTTTCGTTTTGGAGTGAGAATTGACACACTATTGAGGCCAGTGTGTCAGTATTAACCTCACAGAACCATAGAATTCATAGAAACATTATGGCACAGAAAGAGGCCATTCAGCCCATCATGTCTGTGCCAGCAATTCCAAGGAGCGTGTGGAAAAGCGGGAAAACAGACAAAGAACCCGGAAAGGTCAGGAATGTAAAATTCCTACTGATCTTAATGGTGGGGCCACATTAATATCTTGCAGCTCCCCCAACCTGGCAGGCAGCCAAATGGACAGCCTGATGGTAGGCAGAATGAAGAACTAGCAGCAAGAGCTATGGGTCATTGGGGATATTTGGTGACAGATCAGTAGGATGGGGAAATGAACACAAGACCAGGAGAAGGGAGAGAATTGACAATTAGGAGGAGGAGAGGTCAGCATTCGGCAGGGCGGGCAAGTAAGGAGGAGCAGGAGATCATGTTGGTGGGGGAATGGAACTGGGGGGAGGAGAGAGAGATCTTACCCCGATGGAGCAAGTGATTGGGAGTGAGGGATGGGGTGAAATCCTGAGTGCGAGGTTGGTGATGGGGGTTGGGAGGAGGGCAGTTCGGGGCTGGGGGAACGAGGAGATCAGGGTTGGGGAAGAGGTTAGAGATTTCAGCTGGGGGGAGGGGAGGATTGGGCAGGAGAATGGAAGAGATCAGGGTTAGGGAGGGGAAGATATTGGGTCTGAGGGGTGGAGAGACTGGGCTGTGGGGTGAGTGGGAGACTGGAGGTAGCTTCGGACTTAATTAAGTCGGTGCTAGAAGCATTCCTGCTCTTCTTAGCCCACCAGCAGTGCTGTAATAGTGGAAAGCCTGCTGAGCCAGTGACTCTAGCCTTTATTGCCTGTTGGGCTTGCTGAACTTTGGGTCACCTGCACAGCAGAAGCACAGGATTTTACGGGCCAATGTTAATAAGCTTGTCAATCAGACATCCCAATGTCAAACAGCAAATAAATGGCAAAAATCCTGTGCATGGCAGGCTGGGTTCACCTTCCATGCATTTCACTTTTTAACCCCCTCCATCCCACCAATTATGGAAGGGTTGATATTGAGGAGTTGGAGATGGGGCAGAAGTTGAAAATTTCTAAACCAGATCTGAAATGACAGCAAACCCCTCCCCCCCCCAACCACAATAGGATTTATCCAGCACAATACAGTGAGTGGGAGAAAACCACATAACTCACATTATGCGATTCATTCAACCCAAGTGATTTACAGCAATGCAGTCTCCAGGTGTGATTGATGGGGGAATTACCCAATCATATCCATTCTGACCATGACTTACAGTGCCACTGAATGCAGCCTTTTGTTTTTGGAAGGAATGGCAGTCATTTAAACCCAGCATAGAAACACAGAAACCCGAAGCAGGAGTAGGCCATTCGGCCCTTCGAGCCTACCCCGCCATTCATTTTGATCATGGCTGATCATCAAATTCAATATCCTGATCCCCCATTCCCCCCATAATCCCTTGATCCCTTTTGCCCCAAGAGCTATATCTAATTTCTTCTTGAAATCAGACAACGTTTTGGCTTCAACCACATTCTGTGGTAGTGAATTCCACACATTCACCACCCTCTGGGTGAAGAAATTTCTCCTCCCCTCAGTCCTAAACGGTTTGCCCCTTATCCTCAAACTATGACCCCTAGTTCTGGACTCCCCCAACCATTGGGAACGTTCTTTCTGAAGCTACCCTGTCTAACCCTGTTAGAATTTTATAAGTTTCTATGAGATCCTCTCTCACTCTTCTAAACTCCAGTGAATATAATCCTAACCAATTTAGTCTCTCCTCATATGACAGACCTCCATCCCAGGAATCAGCCTGGTAAACCTTTGCTGCACTCCCTCTATAGCAAGGACATCCTTCCTCAAATAAGGACACCAAAACTGCACACAATACTCCAGATGTGGCCTCACCAACACCCTATACAATTGCAACAAAACATCCCTATCCTTATACTCAAATCCTCACACTATGATGGCCAACATACCATTTGCCTTCTTTACTGCCTGCTGTACTTGCACGTTTACTTTCAGCAACTGATGCACAAGGACTCCAAGATCTCACTGAGTATCCACCTCTCTCAACTTCCATCCATTCAAGTAATAATCTGTCTTCCTATTATTGCTACCAAAGTGGACAACCTTACATTTATCCATATTATACTGCATCTGCCATGCAGATGTCCACACACTCAGCCTGTCCAAATCACGCTGAAGCATCTCTGCATCCTCCTCACAGCTCACCCCCCCCACCCAACTTTGTATCATCTGCAAATTTGGAGATAATACATTCAGTTCTCTCTTCCAAATCATTCATATATAATGTGAACAGTTGGGGTCCCAGCACAGATCCCTGCGGTACCCACTGGTCACTGACTGCCAATCGGAAAAATCACTGAATGAAACTACTGAGCAACCTACACTTATACAGCACGAGTCAATGTGGAGACACAGCCTTTCCCACGGGAACACTTCACTAACTCCAGGGGAGTTTTGTGCTGTTTAAAACTCCAAAGCCTCAGCAATGTCCAAGTGTTTGCAAGAGCACTGCAGGATTTAAGCACCTCAGCCTAGGAATGTAGAACGTGGAAGGTTCATAGGATCATAGTATCCCTACAGTGCAGAAGGAGGCCATTCGGCCCATTGAGTCTGCACCGACTGTCTGACAGAGTATCCTAACATGGCATACCCCACGCATATACCCTGTTAATCTCCTTAACCTATGCATCTATGGAAACTAAGGGGCAATTTAATATGGCCAATCAACCTAACCTACAGGACTGTGGGAGGAAACCAGTTCTTGAACTCCTACTTCTCAGGGCTATTGTTACAGTTTTGCATTGCAGGGTTAGCTGGAACTGAGTGGGGTGAATCATCAATACTGCCCTTGGGCAGTGCAGACTTACCTGCCTGCCTCAGGTTTAGGTGATCAAGGACCATGCAAGGCTGAATTGGTTCTGAACTTCCACCACCAGGCATGTCATCTTGGAGCCACCTCAATCCCAAAAATACCCACTCCTCTCCCCGCAAGGAGCAGAATCACTTGTTGGGAGTGTGTTTCAGAGGCAGCATCAACCACAGAACTTTGATTGCCCTGTTATCTGTGTGAGTGAGAAAATATATTTGTGCCCAGTCTTCAGGAGATTTTTGCAAATATTGATTGTCAGATCAGTGTCTAACTCGCATGTTATTTACAGGTAAAAGCACTGTGGAGTGGATACAGAAGTTGCTGCTTTCCATGCACTGGGAATAGTGTGTTTTTGAGAATCAGGTAAGTTGGGGGTGATGTCATGTTTGAATGAACTTTTGGCGGGAGGGGAGGGAATCTGCCTAAACTGGATTGGTGGCCAACATATGCTAGCAAATAGTCCTAAACTAGTTTTTGAGTAGTGTATTGGGCGGAATTTTCCCATCCCTCCGGCCATGGGAATCGTAGCGGGCGGGGGAGGACCATGCAAAAGTCCATTGAACTCAGATGGGATTTTCTGGCCTTGAGGCGAACGTGACTGGAAAATCCCACCCATAAATTGTTATACCCTCTGACCATAAGATCCTGTGGTCGTCACATCTGATTTGTTTAATTCACCTTAGCTGCCTTCTTGAAACACACTGCAGTTGCATTATCCATCAGGACCTATCTCAATAGTTGGTGCTGTTAGCATGGAGCTCTCACTGGGAACTGGTTGTGGAGGACCCTGAATGGAAAATCCTGGTGGGTCCAAATATCCAGGCTACACTTGGAACCAGCGTCAATCTGTAAGATGTACCATGCTGTGCGAGCAGGTAGATTTTGTGCACCAGAGGCTTGTTAGTTTTTGGTAGTGAATATCAGCTCACTGCTGTAAGGCTACGAGGGGTGAAGTTACACTCTGAAATGAAGTGCTTTGATAATGGAATTCTCCAACTGTTCATACCCTCCACCGCTGCCGGTGAGAACGGAGAATTTGGCTCTCAGCTAAATCCCCATTCACTACAGCGGGACTGGAGAATCCCAGCTGCGGGCAAGGTTGGAGAGTTCGGCCTAGTCTGTGATCACTGGCTGTCCTCAAGACATCATTGGCAGCAATGGTCAGTGACCTTGTTAAAAATAAAAGTTCAAGTTGTTTATCACCATTTTTATCCATGTCAGTTCTAGCTCAATAGTAGCAAAGTCACCTCTCAGTCAGAAGGTCATGTTTTCAAGTCTCATCCCAAAGTTGAACATAAAATCTAGGCTGACACTATAGGCAGTGATGAGGGAGTGTTGCACTGCCAGATGAGGTGTTCAGCCAAGGCACTTCCAGTCCTCACCAGTGGATATCTTGCTGCAATTGTATAGGGCCTTGGTGAGACCACACCTGGAGTGTCGTATGCAGTTTTGGCCTCCTTATCTAAGGATATACTAGCCATAGAAGAATTGTAACAAAGGTTCGTCAGACTGATCCCTGGGATACAGGATTGTTCTATGAGGAGAGATTCAGGAGACCGGGCCTATATTCTCTAGAGTTTAGAAGAATGAGAGGTGTTCTCACTGAAACATACAAAATTCTCACAGGACTCAACAAGGTAGACACAGGAAGGATATTTTCCTGATTGGTGTTTCTAAAACCAGGGAACTCGGAATAAGAGAGGCCATTTAGGGCTGAGATGAGGGGGAGTTTATTCACTCAGAGCGTGGTGATTCATTGGAATTCTCTACCCCAGAGTGCTGTGGAGGCTCAGTCATTGAGCATATTCAAAACAGAAATCGATAGATTTCAAGATACTAAAGATACTAAGGGATATGAGGATAGCACAGAAAAATGGTGCTGAGGTAGAGAATCAGCTGTGATGTAGTTGAATAACCTACTCTTGCTCCTATGTAAAAAATCCCAATAGAATACCATGGAACCATAGAATCCCTACAGTGCAGAAGGAGGCCATTCAGCCCATCGAGCCCACACCAACTCTCCGAAAGAGCATCTTACCAGCCCACCCTACTCTGTAATTTTGTGCATTTTACTATGGTTAATCCACCTAATCTATACATCTTTGGACATTAAGGGGCAATTTTGCATGGCCAATCCAGCTAACCGCACATCTTTGGACTGTGGGAAGAAACTGGAGCACCCGGAGGAAACCCACATAGACATAGGGAAAACGGGGAGTGGGGAAGTTCTCCCCCCACCCCGCTGGTGTCCTGGCCAATCTATATCACCCAACCCACAGATTATCTGGCCACTGTACATTTGGGCTTTGCTGCGTACCAATTGCCTGATGTGTTTCCTACATTACAACAGATGCTACACTCCAAGAGTGCTTCATTGGCTGTAAGGTGCTTTGGGACACCCAGAGTTGTGAGAAAACTAGTATCAGTTTTCTATTTTATCACTTAGACCATCCACCTCCCTTATGGTAATGAAAACTGCCTTTATAAATATGTCACACTGTCACACTTGACCTGGCTGATTCCCTCTTTACTGCCAACCCCAGAAACTGCCAGGAGAAGGGTGGTAGCACATTCTAGGCAGCAGTAATAAGCCCACTCATTGAAAGGTCGGAGGGGGAGGGTTGAGTAGTGGGCACTCCTCATTCCCTTTAGACCAAGGAAATTGATATAAAAAGCCTTGCAAATGGCACACCCTTCCCATGCACTCTCATGTAATTTTATGAGTCATGATAATGAGTCACACTTTGTATGTTAACATATTTATAATGTTGATGTTTGTGCCAATATTCTCAATGCTATGTGTACGGCCACATCTGGCTGCCATGTTTCTTGGTAAAATGCCTCAGCCTCCAGATTAAAGGTGGGACTGTTGTATCTGCCTCGTGTCTCCCATATCCTCCACTTACAGTAAAACTCATGGTTAGAAATTAGAATATCAAAGAGTGTAAAGAAACTAATTTTTGAAAGAATGCAAATTTAGAATATACTTTCAGGTCCTGTTTCAGTTTCTGCCTACAACACCAGCTTTATTCCCCTTCCCACTGCTCAACTCCCAGTCTGCCTGTGATTCTGCTCTGATTATATTTATGCTTTGTAATGCCCATTCATACTTTAAATCTGAAGTTCAGCCCTTGTCCCACTCCCGCCACTGACCCATTTCCACTTCTGGTTGCCTTCCAACTCGGCAACACTTTTACCATCGCCCTGCTCCAACCTCAGCCCAAATTGCTTTTCAGCCTTACTTTACACTAACATGCCGGCCGCTCCCGGTTCTGGTTCCAGTCTCTCACATTATGAACAAATGCATAACCCACCCCAATGCTTTCAGACCTTATTACCTTCCTCCTTATTCTCCCTGATTTTAGAAAAATTAGAGGCAATCTCATTGGAACAGACAGGATTCTGAAGGGGTTTGATAGGTTAGACACAGAGAGACTGTTTCGACTGGTCGGGAAATCTAAAGCGTGAGGCTCAGTCTCAGGATAAAGGACCAATCATTTAGCACTGAGTGAGGAGAAATGGCTTCATTCAGAGGGTTGTGAATCTTTGGAATTTTCTAATCCAGAGGGTTGTGGAATCTCCATCGTTGAATATATTTAAATCTGAGATGGAATTAAGGGATAAAGGGAATGGATGGGAAAGTGGAATTGAAGCCCAAGATCAGCCACGGAATGGTGAGGCAGGTTCAATTGGCCGTATGATCCACTCCTGATTCTATTCATTGTGTTATTGTGAAACACCTGCCTCCAAAGTGTCCCAAGACCCCTTTCCCCACTCCCCTGAGTCCTTCTTCCTCAAAATATTTTAATCAGCCTAGATATTATGATAATTGTACCCAACCCAATGCAGTGTTAGGTTCAAAGTGTCGGAGTATAGAGGAAAACTTCAAACTGTTACAGTGCAGTAAAAGAAATTAATTCATCTATATTCAAGGAAAAGACAGATAAAGCATTGGAATTTAGACTTCCTTCATTCACCTATGGTGGCTGAGAACAATTTAAAATGTCCACCACCCAACACACAGAATGCTGCTGATACTTTAATACACTGGACATAGTCCTTTTTTAGGGTGATTCCCTTTTGATTCCCTCCATTTTAGACCTGTTCTGTTTTCTGTTAATTATGGCAGGATGATTGTTTCCAGGGCAAATAATCTACATTTCTTACCAAGGCTAGACACAGGAAGATAGATGAAAAATCATCAGAACTGTTCTTATTGTTGGGGAATGGGCAGGTAAATGCAACTAAATAGCACGAGATCTCAAACAATGATGAGACAGAGTACAGGAATGAGATAGAGAATCTGGTGAACTGGTGCAGCAACAATAATCTCTCCCTCAATGTCAACAAAACGAAGGAGATTTCATCAACTTCAGGAAGCGTAGTGGAGAACATGCCCCTGTCTACATCAACGGGGACGAAGTAGAAAAGGTCGAGAGCTTCAAATTTTTAGATGTCCAGATCACCGACCTGTCCTGGTCCCTCCACGCCGACACTATAGTTAAGAAAGCCCACCAATGCCTCTACTTTCTCAGAAGACTAAGGAAATTTGGCATGTCAGCTATGACTCTCACCAACCTTTACAGATGCAGCATAGAAAGCATTCTTTCTGGTTGTATCACAGCTTGGTGTGGCTCCTGCTCTGCCCAAGACCGCAAGGAGCTATAAAAGGTCGTAAATGTAGCCCAATCCATCATGCAAACCAGCCTCCCATCCATTGACTCTGTCTACACTTCCCGCTGCCTCGGCAAAGCAGCCAGCATAATTAAGGACCCCACGCACCCCGGACATTCTCTCTTCCACCTTCTTCCTTCAGGAAAAAGATACAAAAGTCTGAGGTCACATACCAACTGACTCAAGAACAGCTTCTTCCCTCCTGCTGTCAGACTTTTGAATGGACCTACCTTGCATTAAGTTGATCTTTCTCTACACCCTAGCTATGACTGTAACACTACAATCTGCACTCTCTCATTTCCTTCTTTATGAACGATATGTTTTGTCTGTATAGCGCGCAAGAAACAATACTTTTCACTGTATGTTAATACACGTGACAATAAAAAATCAAATCAAATCAAATTAAAGCACCGGAGAAATGAATGGGAGGGCATTTGACTTTAAAAGGAATAACATATTTAACAGTTAAACTCTTGAATGAAGCAGCCAGCATTATATTTACTAACAAGGAAATTATCACTCCATTGTGCTGCTGGAATAATGCTCCATTCATTAGAATTTAGACTTCCTTCATTCACCTATGGTGGCTGAGAACAATTTAAAATGTCCACAACACACAGAATGCTGCTGATACTTTAATACACTGGACATAGTCCTTTTTTAGGGTGATCTTTTGATTCCCTCCATCTTTGCCTCGTATTTTTTCTCGCTTTTATCCTTCCCTTTTCTGACTGTTAGCATAACTAAAGTTTATTTTAAGTTTATTTATTAGTGTCACAAGTAGGCTTACATTAACACTGCAATTAGGTTACTGTGAAAATCCCCTGGTCGAGTACCTGTTTGGGTACACTGAGGGAGAATTTAGCATGGCCAATGCATCTAACCAACACGTCTTTTGGACTGTGGGAGGAAACCAGTGGAAACCCACACAGACACAGGAGAACGTGCAGACTCTACGCAGACAGTGACCCAAGGCCGGAATTGAACCCAGGTCCCTGGCGCTGTGAGGCAGCAGTGCTAACCAGTATGCCACTGTGCCACCAATCTAGAAGAACCAGCCAAGAGTTTCCTCCATAGCCACCCAGTAAACAATGATGCCTGCTGCCCGGGAGTGACTCTCCCTCGTTGAGTTTTTCTCCACTCACCCCATGTCTGATTCCCAAGGCTCATGCAAGGGTCGGATCAGACTGGGGCTCTCTGACCTCTACCTGTCCCTTCTACTGTGCCACCCCACTCATAGACATTCTGAATTATGAGGGGTTTTGATAGAATAGATGAGGAAATCTGTAGGCCGGAATTTTCCAGCTGCTCATGCCCCGCTGCTGTTGCAAGTGAGGACAGAGAATTTGGCGCTCAGCAAGATCCCCGTTCACTGCAGCGGGATCAGAGAATTCTACTGGTGTGAACGGCCCGAAAATTCCAGCCATAGGGTCAGTAACAAGAGGACTCGGATTTAAGCCAATAACATTCAGAGAGGGAGTTGAGAATTTTTTTGACACATCGGTTGGGATTTTCCAGCTGCCTTGCCCCAAAACTGGAAAATCCTGCTTGAAATCAACAGACCTTTGCATGGTCCACCCCCCCAACCCTCCCCCGCCCCCCCCCTCCCCCCCACCCGCTATGATTCCCATGGTGGCTGGGACGGGAAAAGCCCCCTCAGCGAGTTGCTATGATCTGGAATGTACTACCTGAAATAGTAATTTTCAAACGGGAACTGAACATACACTTGGGCCAGAATTCTCCCACCCGGCCCACCACTGCAATTGTAGCGGGCAGGTTGTGGACAATGTGAAGGTCCATTGACAGTCGGGCAGGAATTTCCGGTCTTTAGACCAGCACGGCCGGAGAATTCCACCTTGAAAAGGAAAAAAATTACAAGGCATAGGGAAAAGAGAAGGAGAAAATGGTACTGCTCTACTGAAGAACCAGAACAGACACAATGGCCGGAATTTACCGACACGCCTGCTCCGATTCCAAGGGCAGGCGAGGCTCAGAGAACAGCATTCTCTGTTGGTCTCGGACGGGATCGTACAAACCTCGGGCGAAAGTGCCAGTAAAATTCATCCAATGGGTTGAGTGGTCTCCTGTGCTGTAAGATTCGATGTTAACACCAATGCACTACCTAAGGAAATGTCAGGCCAGATTCGGCCCAAGGTGGGGCTTGAACCTCGGTCTATCTCTGCAGAACCCAGTATGCTAAACCTCAATTTCACTGCAGCATTCCAGCAAAAAACCCTTTAAGTCTGAGAAACAAAGAGGATTTATATTCACACACCACCTTTCACAATCTCAGAATAGACAAAAACCCTTTTCAGCCAATTCAACACTTTGAAGTGTAGTCACTGTTGTAAATTACATTGATGTGGAGATTATTATGCAGTAAATTACATTGTCAGAGTACATTACACATTACAACAGAACTTCCATTTTTATAACGCCCTTGACATGATAAAATGCTCCAATGTGTTTCACAAGAGGAAAATAAAGCAAAACTTGACACCAAGCCATATGAAAAGGTACCAGATAAAAGCTTGGTCAAAGAGGTAGATTTTAAGGAGTCTCTTAAATGAGGAAAGAGAAATAAAGAGACACAGAGGTTGAGGGGTGCAATTCCTGAGTTTAGGCAGGTGAAAGCATGGATGCCAATGGAAAATTGGGGATGTTCATGAGACCAGGATTTGAGGAGCGCAGAGGTCTCTGGAGGGTTGTGAGGTGAAAAGGGGAATACAAGGCCAGGAAGGGGAGAGGAAACAAGGACAAGAATTTTTAAAACCAGGTGTTGTTTAACCAGAAGCCAAAGAGTTCAGGGGCAGCATGGTGGCACAGTGATTAGCACTACTGCCTCACAGTGCCGGGGATCCGAGTTCGATTCCCAGCTTGGGTGACTGTCTGTGCGGAGTTTGTACGTTACCCCATGTCTGCGTGGGTTTCCTCCAGGTGCTCCGGTTTCCTCCTACACTCCAAAAATGTGCAGGTTTAGGTGGATTGGCTATTCTAAATTGCCACTTAGTGACCCAAGATACGTAGGTTAGGAGGATTAGCGGGGTAAATACTTAGGGTTACGGGGATAGAGCGGGGGTTGGGTCTGGGTAGGATGTTCTGTTGTACAGTCGGTGCAGACTCCTTTTGCACTGTAGAGATTCTATAACATAGGGATGATAGGCGAGTAGGACATAGTGGGAGTTAGGACATGGACAGCAGAGCTTTGGATGACGTTGGGTTTATGAAAAATGGAGTGTGGGATAACAGCCTGGAGTGAGTTGGAATAGTCGAATCCAGGGGTAACAATGGCGGGGTGAGGGCTGCAGCAGCAGAGACAGGGCGAGGTGGAAATATGTGACCGGAAACTCATCTCAGGATTCAAATGTGACACCGGGTTGCAAATAGTGTGGTTCAGCTCAGACAGTTGCCAGAGCAAGGGATGGAGTTGGTGGCTAGGGAACTGAAGATAATGGCAAGTAAATTACACCATGTAGTACATTACCAATATATTACACAGAGAAGTGCACTAGCAATATATTATGCAGTGAAATACATTACCAGAACTGGCTCGCGTGTTCGAGTTGTACAAGTTCAAGAGAGAAAACTTACCAAAAGCAATTGTGATAAAAGAGATGAAAACAATTGCTCCCTTCATGCTGAAACCGCCAATGTTTCTCTTCACTACTCACGATCAATCTTCACGCTCCTGTGACAGATTGCAGCAAATGCAATGTGCGGTGTGAGGTTCGACTCAGAGAGCTGCACACATTCCCATTAGGACACAAAGAGCATTCCAGACTGTACCTGGCAATAACTGGGTCCAAAGCAAGTTTAGGGATGGGAAGTAGCGCCCTATCCTTCACTGACAAATGACATTCGGAAGCTGCTGGGAACGGGATTTGAAATCACAAATCTTCATATGGAAATAATTATCTCTCTTTTTCTTTATTACAACCAGACTGTGGTCAGGGGTTGAAAGGGATGGAAACTAGCAATACTGTATGCACTTGTCAAAATCTCAGCACGGGTCTGCTTTGCAGCATTTTAACTGTTTCAGGATGATGGTTCCAATTACAGAAATTTGGTGGATAAAAAAAAAACAACCTGCCAAAGAAAGTTCAAAGCTATGCCAACCCCTTCCAAAGAGGGCATAGCGAGACTTGAAGTCAAACAGTTGGAAGGTTCCAGGTGCAAAGGCCTCTGGTTTCAAGGAAGATTACCATTTGCTATTTTGCTTGGTATTTCGTACACCTTTCTCAGGTGCCTCCTCTGAAGGCAGTATGAGTTTTTCTAACCATTCCATACAGCTCATTCCTCTCACACTTCACCCACCCAAGGCTTAGAAGAATCCCTGCGACTCAATGACCAGAAGTGAATACTGTCAAGAAGAAAGGCTTGCATGTATATCACAGTTCTCACAACCTCAGAATGTCCCAAAGCCTGTTACAGCTGATTAAATACCATTATCACGTAGTCATTGTTGTAATGTAGGAAATGAGGCAGCCAATTTACACACAGCAAGATCCCACAAACAGCAATGTGATAGTGGCCAGATGTGCAATATTTTGTGCTGTTAGTTGAAGGATAAATCATACCAGGGAAAGCTCCCTGCTGTCCTTTGTATTAGTGTGATGGACTCTTTTGCATCCATCGGAGAGGGCAAACAAGGTCCTTGGTTTGGCATCTCATTTGAAAGAAGGCGTGCCTGACAATACAGCACACTCTCGGTATCGTAGAATCATAGAATCCTATAGTGCAGAAGTTTATTTAAGTTTATTTATTTATTAGTCACAAGTAAGCTTACACTAACACTGCACTGTGAAACTCCCCTAGTCGCCACACTCCGGCGCCTGTTCAGGTACACAGAGGGAGAATTTAACATTGCCAATTCACCTAATTTGCACATCTTTGGACTGTGGGAGGAAACCGGAACACCCGGAGGAAACCCATGCAGACATGGGGAGAATGTGCAAACTCCACACAGACAGTGACCCAAGCCGGGAATCGAACCCGAGTCCCTGCTGCTGTGAGGCAACATTGCTAACCACTGTGCCACCGTGCCATCGAGTCTGCACCCAGGCCCTATCCCCATAACCCCACACATTTACCCTAGCTAGTCCCCCTGACACTGAGGGGCAATTTACCATGGCCAATCTACCTAACCCGCACATCTTTGGACTGTGTGAGGAAACCGGAGCACCTGGAGGAAACCCACATAGACATGGGGAGAATGTGCAAACGCCACATAGTCACCCAAGCCGAGAATTGAACCCGGGTCCCTGGTGCTGTGAGGCAGCAGTGCTAACCACGGTGCCACTGTGCCACCCCTGCCACCGTGCCGCCCCTGCCAGCGTGCCGCCCCACATACTGCATACAGATGTTAGCCTGGGTTTTGTACTTAATTCTCTGGAGAGGGACCTGAACCCTCAAACTTGTGATTCTGAGATAATTAGATGTGTTTCTAGAGAAGCGGGTTTGATGGATATGTTTTGTGGTATTGAAGGCATACAGCTATGAGACCACTGAGGATCGGTTGACAGATCTCAGCTCTTGTAGGGTGCCATTGTGACTGGGATGCTGGAAAGACGATTGAAGAGGAATATTATGACCAGTCCCCAGGTGAGGTTTCCCAAATTTGTTAAACCGGATGAGATTCCTCAATTTGGGACCCTCCATCCCATATCTCGGGAATTATCTCAGCACAAGCCCACAATTTGTTTAAATTCCGGACGAGCGCTCAAATCTGTTAATGTCCATTTGGGATACATCCAAATTGTGATGCCTTGGTGAGGAGGGATGAACCCTTTCTTCATTCAACCCCCTCTGTTGATCACAACAAGATAAATCTAAAAAGGATCTCAGTGCTCGGTGGGTGGTGCCAGGGTTCCAGGTTGGCAGTGCCAGGGTCTCAGGCTGGCAGTGCCAAGATGGCACTGCTCAAGGGGCACTGTCTGCCCTTGCCTTTGCCCCCGACCACCCAGGGAGTTTCAATGGCTTCTGGTTCCACCAGTGATACCATCTCATCTGGTCCCCGTTGGTGGGGACCATATGTGATCCTCACCGGTGAGGAACTCCACCAGCAAGGTTGTTAAGGTAAGTGAGCCCAGACAATTGCATCCCGGGATCAATAATAATATTAAAATTAGCCAATGAATATTAAAATCAATCTTGCGCCCTTCCCGGCAGAACAAAGCCGGTAATATCACATGAGGCGAGAAACCAGGCACGAGCCCAGTTTTTCAGCTCGCCGCACCAATTGACCAGTGTGACGAGCCGGTAACATCTCCGCCCAGTCTTTTGCATGTGGCATGAACTATTTCATTACCTGAGGAGTTACAAATGGAACTGAATACTCCTCAATCATTGGTGAACATCCCCACTTCTGACCTCATGAGAGAGGAAAGGTTATTAATGAACTAGCTGAAGGTGATTGGGCTGAGGACACTGTTCTGTGGTGATGTCCTGAGGCTAGGATAACTGGCCTCCAAAAACCACAAGCATTTTCCTTTGTGTGAGCTATGATACCAGCCACTTACCTTAACAACCTTGCTGGTGGAGTTCCTCACCGGTGAGGATCACGTATGGTCCCCACCAACGGGGACCAGATGTGATGGTGTCACTGGTGGAACCAGAAGCCATTGAAACTCCCTGGGTGGTCGGGGGCAAAGGCAAGGGCAGACAGTGCCCCTTGAGCAGTGCCATCTTGGCACTGCCAGCCTGAGACCCTGGCACTGCCAACCTGGAATCCTGGCACTACCCTCATACCCATTAATTTCAATTTAACTAGAGCTGACCTTTGGGCAAACGCTGCCTTGATGCCAAAGGCAATCAACTCTCCTCTCACCCTCAACTCTTCTTTTTCTGTAATTGGAACTATGCTGTCCTGGCAGAACCCAAACTGAGCAGTGGTGCGGGTACTGGTGACTAAGTGCCACTTGATAGCACTGTCAATCCCTTCCATCACCTTGCTGATGATTGACAGTAGACTGATGGAGCGGTAATTGGGCAGATTGGATTTGTCCTGCTTTTTGAGGGAAGGACATACCTGAGCAATTTTTCACTTTGTCAGGTAAATGCCAACAATACTGGAACAAATTGGTCAGGGACACAAGTCTTCAGCACCACAGTCAAGAAGTTACTTAACTGGAAAGAAATGTAGGTGAGAGAGCACGGGGTGAGGGTTAGAACGTTAGCAACAGATTTTTGGATGGCAAGTTGTAAGTTGCCATTGACAAGTTACGAAGCAACAAAGGCAGGGATGAGAGTTCCCATTGTATATGAGTTGGGGCAAGGGCAAAGCTGGGTACAGCATTATGGAGATGGACATTGGCAATCTTAGTGTTGGCATGGATATGAGAACAGACAAAGTCTGCCTCATACCACTAGGTGCAGGAAGAGAATTGGAATGGAAAGCCCAAGACCAGGTTAGCAAAACCAATCAGATTGCAGCAATGTGATTGCAATGGAAGAACACTAATGAGAGGATCAGCTTGTATTTCTTGCTATAGGAGATTGGATTATCAATGCAAATCAGTCATGATTAGCTGTATTCATCAGTCAGCAAATCATCTCCTAACTCTGCCTAGCAGTCTGAAACATAATTATGAACAATCCATTCACTCTTTTAATTCTTCAATTCACGTGGAGATGATGTTTCCACTTATGGAAGAGTCTAAAAATAGAGGCATTAAAAATAAGATAATAACTAATAAACCCAAGAAAGGGTTCATGAGACACTTCTTTCCCCAGGGAATGGTCAAAATATTGAACTTGTTTCTATGCAGAGAACCGGTGGCAAATTGCACAGATGCCTTTAAGGGAAAGCCAGATAATTGCAAGAAAGGGACAGAAGGATAAATGAAATGTGGTGGGAAGAGATTTGTGTGGAGCATAAACACCAACATAGACCAGTTGGCAAGATCAGGGAATCAGCTCTTGTACCATAAAAGCAGCTAAGCCAATTATTTTTTTTGTAAGATGGGATAATATTAAAAAAAGGCCCATAATAATATCAAGAAATGGCCAAAGGCACTTGTAATGTCCTAACTATGTTACGGTTTGTGGGTTTTAACAGAAAAATAAAAGACTTGGTTTGCATATGTAGATTCAAACAAACACACAACAGGTTTTATTGAGGAGCTGCTCGCTGCACTGCATCAAGTACAAAACTGAAAGTAAAACAGCAGCCTGAGCACAAACCCTCATGACATCACCATCAATCATGTGATCAGCTCTTAAAGCAACCTGCACCTTTTAAAAATCTATAACAGCATTGGATATAGCAAAGGCAATGGGCCCTGAGACTATTTCAATAATATTACTTAAGACTTGTGCTCCAGAACTTCCCACGTTCCAGTACAGCTACAACAATGGCATCTACCTGGCATTGTGGAAAATTGAGCAGGTATGTCCTGTACATAAAAAGCAGGACAAATGCAACCCCGCCAATTACCGCCCAATCAGCCTACCCTTGATCATCAATAAAGTGATGGAAGGGGTCATCAACAGCACTATCAAACAGCACTTACTCAGCAATAACCTGCTCACAGATGCCCAGTTTGGGTTCCACCAGGATCACTCAGCTCCTGATGTCATTACAGCCTGGGTTCAAACATGGATAAAAGAGCTGAATGCCAGAGGTGAGGTAAGAGTGACTGCCCTTGATATCAAGGTCACATTTGACTGCGTTTTATATCAAGGAGCCCTAGCATAACTGGAGTCAATGGGAATCACAGGGAAAACTGTTCGCTGGTTAGAGTCATACCTGGTGCATAGGAAGATGGTTGTGGGTGTTGGAGGTCAGTCATCTCAGTTCCAGGGCATTACTTGGAGTTCATCGGGGTAGTATCCTAGGCCCAACCGTCTTCAGTTGCTTCATCAAAGATTTTCCTTAATGATAAGCCAGACGTGGGGGTGTTTGCCGTTGACTGCACAATGTTCAGCATCATTTGTGACTCCTCAGATACTGAAACTGTGCATGTCTAAATCCAACAAGAGAGGATCTAACAATCACCCCATTGATATTCAATGGCATTGCCAGAAACTTAACAGGACCAGCCATATAAATACTGCGGCTTCTCCAGCAAGTCAGAGGCTGGGAATCCTGCAGCGATTAACTCACCTCCAGACTCCCCAAAATCTGTCCAAAATCTACAAGGCACAAGTCAGGAGTGTGATGAATACTGTTTAGTTGGCTGGATGAGCTTGAACAACAATCAAGAAGCTTGACATCACCCAGGACAAAGCAGCCAACTCGGTTAGCACCCCATCCACAAATGTTCACTCCCTCCACCAGCGACGCACGGTAGCAGCAGTGTGTACCATTTACAAGGTGCATTGTAGGAACTCACCAAGACTTCTCAGACAGCACCTCACAAACCCACGACCATAGCATCGAAAAAAACAAGGGCAGCAGACACATGGGAACATTGCCACCAGGAAGTTTCCCTCCAAGATACTCATCATCCTGACTTGAAAATATATCGCTGTTCCTTCACAGCCACTGGGTCAAGATCCTGGACCTCCCTCCCTAACAGCACTGTGGGTGTACCTACACCACATGGGCTGCAGCAGTTCAGAAACAGCTCTTCACCACCTTCTCCAGGGGTGGACAACAAATGCCGGCCTAACCAGCGAAGCCCATATCTCTTGAATGAATTAAAGAAAATGATCCAACGGAAAAGTAAAATACTGCCGATGCTGGAAATCAGAAATAAAAACAGAATGTGCTGGAAATATTGAATAAGTCTGGCAACATCTGTGGAGAGAGGCTATTCAATGGTATTTGTCTACTGCACGCTCCCTCTAAATTTTCTCTGTACTGGGGAGGCTTCCCATTCTCAGAGCTCTCCCAGTTAGTCAGTGGACAGTTTACATTTCAGCAGTCGTGACGTACACTATGCGAGAAATTTGTCACAATGCCTGTTTCTTTTAGTATGCAGTGTGCTCTGTGGCTGCAGAAGGAATTTTGGTATGAGTGTGCAACCCTTGCAGCAGGACATAATGGGAATTGCCCATGACATTCTCCACCACGTGAAGAATGGTCGAAATTGATTTGGTCAATACTCTGAAAGTGGCATTTTAACATGAGCTGTGTGGCACCCTAATGAGGTGAGGGGAGATAGGGGAGAAATAATCAAATTCACATGAACAAATCATGCTTACCCTTGTAGTGATCCCTCCCACCCAAAGTCTCTCTTTTCCCGTTTCGTCCAAACTGAGAAATTTTAACTCAGTGGAAGGCGATTAAAGGAGGACTCAGATGGAAGGTAATTAGCAAAAGAATCAGAGGGGAGAATTAGGAGTTTTTTTGACATTGGGTGGTGAGAGCATACTCAAAAGTAACTTTTGAAGAGGAATTCTGAAAAGTACTTGAATGGAAAAGTTTTATAGGGCATTGGGGAGAGCGCAGAAGAGTGGCTCTAATTGGTAACACTTTCAAAGAGCCAGCACGGTCACAATGGGCTGAATGAACTCCATCTGTGCTATAAAATTTAAGCAATAAAGATTATTTCAATGTGCATCCTTTCCTGTGAGCAATTTTAGGTTGGAATATTTTAGTTTTAAATAATCATGGAACTTCCCAAAGCATTGTCCATAGATCAACAGCCTGATAAAATAAACTGAAGCTATAACTACAAAAGAGAAGTGACCAACACAACAGCACCAAGGTGACTGAATGAAGAGCTGTGATGCACCGCTGTGACCTCAAATCCACTCTACAGCATGGACAGATTGCTCTCCTTTTAAAACTGGGTTTCAGCTGAGGCTCAAGGATAGCAGTCTTACCTCTGAGTCAGAAGATTGTGAGTTCAAGCACCCCCCCTCAGAGACTTGAGCTTGTAAACTAGACTGGTCGTACTGAGGCAACACTGCACTCTCGGAGCTGGTGAAATGGTCTTTGGATGAAATGTTAAATCCCTATCCCTATCTGAAATGTCTGGTGTTCTTCAGCATTTATAAGATAAATAAATATAACACCATTACTCTCGATCATCAGTAAAGTGATAGAAGGGCTCATTGACAGTGCTATCAAGCAGCACCTGCTCAGCAATAATCTGCTCAGTGACGCAGTTTGGGTTTTGCCAGGGTCACTCAGCTCCGGTTCTCATTGCAGCCTTAGTTCAAACATGGACCAAAGAGCTGAATGCCAGAGGTGAGGGGACAGTGACTGCCCTTGACATCAAAGCCACATTCGACCGAGTGTGGCATCAAGGGGCAAACTCTCCACTGATTGGAGTCATTCCTGGTACATAGAAAGATTGTTATGGTTGTGGAGGGTCAGTCATCTCAGCTCCAGGACATCTCTGCAGGAATCCCTCAGGGCAGTGTCCTAGGCCCAACCATCTTCAGCTGCTTCATCAATGACCTTCCCACCGTCATAAGGACAGAAGTGGGGATGTTCGCCGATGATTGCACAATGTTGAGCACCATTCGTGACTCCTCAGATAGTGAAGCAGTCCATGTTCAAATGCAACAAGACTTGGACAATATCCAGGCTTGGGCTGACAAGTGGCAAGTAACATTCGCGCCACACAAATGCCAGGCAATGACCGCCACCAATAAGAGACACTCTAACCATGCACTTTGACATTCAATGGTGTTACCATCACTGAATCCCCCACTGTCAACATCCTTGGGTTTACCATTGACCAGAAACTCAAATGGACTCACCATATAAACACAGTGGCTACAAGAGCAGGTCAGAGGCTAAGAATATTGCAGTGAATAACTCACCTCCTGACTCCCCAAAGCACAAATCGGGAGTGTGATGGAATACTCCCCACTTGCCTGGATGGGTGCAACTCCAACAACACTCAAGAAGCTTGACACCATCCAGGACAAAGCAGCCCGCTTGATTGACACCACATCTACAAACATTCAATCCCTCCACCACCAATGCTCAGTAGCAGCAGTGTGTACTATCTACAAGATGCACCGCAGCAATTCACCAAAGATCCTTAGACAGCACCTTCCAAACCCACAGCCACTTTCACCAAGAAGGACAAGGGCAGCAGATAAAGTTTCCCTCCAAGCCACTCACCATCTTCACTTGGAAATATATCGCCGTTCCTTTGCAGTCGCTGGGTCAAAATCCTGGAATTCCCTCCCTAACGGCATTATGGGTCAACCCACAGAACATGGACTGCAGCGATTCAAGAAGGCAGCTCACCACCACCTTCTCAAGAGCAACCAGAGATGGGCAATAAATGCTGGCCGGCCAGCAACACCCATGTCCCATGAATGAATAAAAATAAAAGTTCATGAGCATTCAATGCTTATCTGACTTCAAATGGTGTAATTTGGAATGAGTATTCATTCACAAAATTAATGTTCCTTCATAATGAAAAAAATCCCTTTAATGAGCATTATTAAAAGCTCTCAAGACTACTTGAAAGGCGTAACTGCTTGTCAAGGTCATGGAAGCTGTCTTCCTCATTTGGAAGCAATCATTAGTAATTGGAAGCACTTGGGAATTCAAGGGAATAATGTCTTCGCCAACTCTGGGGAAAAGGACACTGTGCCAAGGGTAGGGGAAGTGGTACAGTAAAGAAATAGTCAACGATGTAATTAACAAAGTAAATGTAGCACCACTGAGAAGTAAATTTAAAAGTATATTAGGGATTAAGAAAGCTAACTACTCATCAAGGCTCTGTGACAGCACCTTCCATACCCATGACCTCTATCACCTAGAATGACAGGGGAAGTAGACGCATGGAGACATCACCACCTACAGATTCTTCTGCAAGCCACATATCACCCTAACTCGCCATTCCTTCACTGCTGCTGAGTCAAAATTCTGGAATTGCTTTCCTGAATGCCCCCTCTAATTGGCCACTGGTCTTGAATACCTGATCTCTGAGACCCAGGAGCTGGGTGGGCAATGTGGCCCTGGAACCACAAGATGATTCATATCATCCTCCACAACCTGCAGCTCACGCCGTCAGCAATGACAAGGAGCTCAACTGGCTGCCGGAGGAATCACCATAGCTCAGGCTAGGGTCCTCACCAACATCCAGGTCTTGCCTAGCCATCCCAACAAGGTTTATGCCTGAAGGTGAAAGATCAGAAAAAGATAAAGTGAATTCATTTTTAAAAGAAAACAATACATTGCCCAATGCAGTGGCCCAAAGGCATTTAAGTCTGTAAGTGGAATATGTTGCTTATTTGGAACTGAAAAACAATAAATTAGAAATTAAAGTTGCTTCCTTTTCATTTTTACATTTTGTTCAACTGTTCATAGTTAAGCTGCTTTATTTGTTATACTTAAATTGTGTTATTGAATAAAGTTTATTTTACTATAAAAGATCCCTAATTTGTCAGTGGAATTACTCTGGAGCGAATCATCCTACCCTCACATTTATGTCAAAATAGAAAAATTGTTGGGGTCTAGTCTGGTGTCATCAGGTAACTTGGAGTTCTGGTCCAGCACCCTAACAAAAGGGAGAGACGCCGGTAAGGTGTTTTCCCTGGTTGGGGAGTCTAGAACCAGGGGACATAATTTCAAAATAAGAAGGAAGCCACTTAATACCAAGATAAGAAGAAATTATTTTACTCAGAGAGGCGTGAATGTTTGGAATTCTCTACCCCAGGTGCTATGGAAGTTCTGTTTAAAGTAGAGATTTACAGACTTCTAAATACCAATGACATAAAGAGATATGAGGATAGTGAGGGATAAGGACATTGAAGTAGATGATCAGCCATGATCTTATTGAATGGCGGAGCAGACTCGATGGGCTGAATGACCTACTCCTATTCCTATGTTCCAGCACTGGAGTGTCAGACTAGATTTCATGCTTATAACTCTAGGGTAGGGCAACACAACAACGCACAACCTCTCAGAGACATGGGTGCTATCCACTGAACCAAGGCTGCCACCTTTATAACCACCTGGGAGTTAGCAAGTGCCAGCAAATGTCTAATCAAAGAGACTGGCTGTAGGAAGTTATCTGATGTAACCTCCTGTAACATGTTAGGATTTGCAGCCCTACTTGGAACTGGAGACATTTGTTTTGTGAAGGTCCTTGTTGTTATCCAAACTAATAGGGATGGAACATCTGGTCACAGATGTCGCAATTCAGTTGACCCAGATAGACAAATTTCTATTCCAAACAGGGGATTCCAATGTGCCAGATCACTTCCCATAGCACAGAACTGATGAGTGAAGAAATATTTCATGTTCATCCAGGAGTAATAAATATTTGCCCGAATTATTGTGTGCATTTGCCAAACAGCAGATTGTGCTTGTGAGTGAAAATATTAGAATTTTAGCAATGCTCCAAAGCATTAAAGGGAATCACTATAGCAGCTTAGTTAAAATTAACATCTTATTAGGTAAATATGCTGGATTGAGTCTTCTAATTCTTTCTTCCCACACCAATGGCAATGAAGCTGACAAAGAATGTGTTAAATCTATATCTTTAGATAATTTTTCCTGGAACACGCCATCAGCCACTGTAGCTTGAGGGGCGCCACTCCACATCAGACATGTCTGACCAGGAGATTCTCCTGTTCTCACTCCTGCCATGGTCACATTGGTAGGATTTACAGGTTGATAACCGGGTTACACACAACTTCCTGGCCAGTGGGACTCGAACGCAGAGCTTGTGACCCAGAGGCAGGGACAACATCCACAGTGTCACAAGACCTCTCTGGATTGAGTAGGACAGAGCCAAACAAAACACAAAGTCTCATTATTACTTGATCTCAGCCAAGCTTTGTTGGAATCATCGTCTAAGAGTCACTGCACTAAAGAAGGGAAAGCCAACTATTCCCATTCCTTACGGCTATCCAAGAGTGGAATTACATGGAATATACTGAACAGAAACAGGCCATTTGGCCCAACCAGTTTGTGCTTGTCTTTACAATCCACATACATTTCCATCAACCGATCTCAGCATTTCAGCATATTTATTTTCTTTTCTCTCATGTATTCATCCAGTTCCATTTTGAAAGCATCTTAGTCATTTGTCATTATGGTAATGAGTTCCACATTCTAACCATCCTTTGAGTAAAACTTCTCCTTACTTCTCGAGTGAATTTATTACTAATTATCTTGGGTTGAATTTTACAGCCACCTTGCTGGTGTATTTGAAGACATAGAATGTAAAATAAAGCTCATGGCCAGCCTGCTGCCCTCCTGCCCACTCTGACCTCTCCCGCATATTACCAAGGCAGGTAAGGCATCAGCCATCACCGCTTCCCCCACCCAACACTGCTCTTATACCTATTGAGGCCCTTAAGTGGATAACTAACCGTCATGGAAGGCCCTTATTCCATATCTGCCACAATTCCTTTGTCATCAGGGAAAGGTGAAAGCAAAGCAAGAAGCCCAGCAACTTTGATACTGCGGATAGTTATCAGACAAGAAAGCGGGGGCTGCCTCCCTTGCTCATTGAGGGCATCCCCTGAGATGGTACCCCTCTTTGTCCATCCCCTCCCCACTGCTTTTCTCCACACCTCCTTTGCAGGGTCTCCCAGCCATGCCCCTCCTCCCTCGTCCTCGTCCTCCCCACCCCACCCCCCTCACCCCATCTCCTAAACCCTACAGCTTGCTTGAAGTCCACGAAACATTTTCACTTCTTGGTGGAGACTGTCTCTAGCTCCAGCAGCGGTCATTAGTTCTGGGATGCTCAAGCTTGAGGTGGAGGTGCCATTCTGCACTCATCAATGCTGCCCCAGTGTGTTATCGCTGTCTTCTCCATTTCAAAATGGATTGCATGTGAATCAGTGAAAGAGTACAGATATTCACATTGGTGAGGTGCCAACCAACTTTTAGTTTGAGAGGATGAGTAATTTGCACTATTTTCCTGTGCTGGTGCAGGTTTTGAAAGCCTTAGAAAAATTCACTTACTTTGAGAGTTTGTGATCACTGGGGAAAACCCGATGAGGAGTCGGGGAAATTCTGAAAACTATGGGTAAAATGTTTCCAAACCATCAAATGACACAATTCAATGCTGCATTGAAATCTAGACATGTTTTAAAGCAGTGATTCAGCATAAGGCTCTGTTCTGCAAAGGTAAGTTAACCATTACACACCTATCATTGTGTAAGTGTTGACATGCATTACAGTACCTTTTCCATTGGATAAAGTGTCAGAATGCATTCAAAAATGTAGAAATATGTGTTGGTAAACTCTCTGTGTCATGCTTGTCAGGAATTTAAATATGCATACAGCTTCGACTGTCAGAAAAAAACCTTTTGTGTTTGAAAGGAATAAGAAATTTGAATATCTGTACTCATTCACTGATTCACATGCAATCCATTTTGAAATGGAGAAGACACCATTTGTTCTTTCAATTTCAGGCTCTGGGAGTTGTAACAATATTGTGATAGCCGTGTCCATTATGAACGTTTGACTGAGTCTCAAATGCTTCGGGCTGGTTGACACTGCAGTCCAGGGGGATGGACAGAACATTTTATCAGCTTGCTATAATAGTCAGCATTTGATATGCTTTCAGAGTACATGGTTGTCTGTCTATACAACTTAAAGGTCACTTAAAGGTTTTTTTCAATGGAAAAATCCATTCGTAGTATCAATAACAGATCTTTGAATGAAAGTTTGAATACAGTGCCCCGGGTTTAGTTTCTTTACAGCTGCATGCAAAATAGTTCCCATTAACAAGGGAGGATACAGGGGGCATAGGGTGGCATTTGGGGTCTGAGGGGGCATGGAGTTCTGAGGAGGCATGGAGAAAACATGAGGGGACTTTGAGGGCATGAGATATCTGAAGTGACATGGAGATGGCATAGGGGATCTGTGGGGCATTCATGGCATTGGGATCTGAGGGGCACAGGGAGTGGGTGTAGGGGATGAGGGGAGGCCGAGGTTTAGGGAGCCATTGAGTTTTTATTTTCTGAGCTGTGTGATTATTCCATTTTTCCTACCAAAATCATCTCCTTAAGTCCAAATCAATCATGTAAATGATGACTAACAATGGTCTCAGTTCTGATCCTTATGCTGCTCCGTACCTTCCTCCAGTCAGAGTAAGTATGCTTTACCCCTATTCTCTGCTTTGATTTTATAATTAATTTCCTATCCATTCAGCTATTTGCGTCCTCGCTACACATGCTCTCATATTTTTCATGATTTGATTTGATTTATTTTTGTTACATTTATTAGCATACAGTGAAAAGTATTGTTTCTTGCGCACTATACAGACAAAACATACCGTTCATAGAGAAGGAAACGAGAGAGTGCAGAATGTAGTGTTACAGTCATAGCCAGGGTGTAGAGAAAGATCAACTTAATGCAAGGTAAGTCCATTCAAAAGTCGTAGCAGGGAAGAAGCTGTTCTTGAGTCGGTTGGTACGTGACCTCAGACCTTTGTATCTTTTTCCCGAAGGAAGAAGGTGGAAGAGAGAATATCCAGGGTGCGTGGGGTCCTTAATTATGCTGGCTGCTTTGCCGAGGCATCGGAAAGTATAGACAGAGTCAATGGATGGGAGACTGGTTTGCGTGATGGATTGGGCTACATTCACGATCTTTTGTAGTTCCTTGCGGTCTTGGGCAGAGCAGGAGCCGTACCAAGCTGTGGTATAACCAGAAAGAATGCTTTCTATGGTGCATCTGTAAAAGTTGGTGAGAGTCGTAGCTGACATGCCAAATTTCCTTAGTCTTCTGAGAAAGTAGAGGCGTTGGTGGGCTTTCTTAACTATAGTGTCAGCATGGCGGGACCAGGACAGGTTGTTGGTGATCTGGACATCTAAAAACTTGAAGCTCTCGGCCCTTTCTACTTCGTGATTTGATTTAATATTGTCACGTATTGGGATACAGTGAAAAGTATTGTTTCTTGCGTGCTATACAAAGCATACCGTACATAGAGAAGGAAAGGCGAGAGTGCAGAATGTAGTGTTACAGTCATAGCTAGGGTGTAGAGAAAGATCAACTTAATGTGAGGTAGGTCCATTCAAAAGTCTGATGCAGCAGGGAAGAAGCTGTTCTTGAGTCGGTTGGTACGTAATCTCAGACTTTTGTATCTTTTTCCCGACGGAAAAAGGTAGAAGAGTATGTCCGTGGTGTGTGGGGTCCTTGATTATGCTGACTGCTTTTCCGAAGCAGCGGGAAGTATAGAAGAGTCAATGGATGGCAGTTTGGTTTGCGTGATGGAATGGGCTTTGTTCACAACCCTTTGTAGTTTATTACTGTCTTGGACAGAGTGGGAGCCATACGAAGCTGTGATACAACCAGAATTAATGCTTTCTATGGTGCATCTGTAAAGGTTAGTGAGAATCGTAGCTGACATGCCAAATTTCCTTAGCCTCCTGAGAAAGTAGAGGCGTTGGTGGGCTTTCTTAACCTTAGCATGGGCATGGAGGGACCAGGACAGGTTGTTGATGATCTGGACACCTAGAAACTTGAAGCTCTCGACCCTTTCTACTTCACCCCCATTGATGTAGACAGGGGCATGTCCACCACTATACTTCCTGAAATCGATAACTATCTCCTTCATTTTGTTGACCAACCCTGTGGTACCCTTTTGAAAGCATGTGCTAGAATATGTGAACGTGCAGATTGGACTGGGACTAATTGGATAACTCTTCCAAAGAACAGACACAATATGCCACATGCCCCTTTCTATGCTGTATGATTCTATGAAATTCTACATATATTCATACTGACAACCTGAGGCATATACAAAGTGTTGAAGAGTTGTGACACTGGATTAAGTCAGGGATTGAGAGGTTCTTCAATAGCACCTTCCAAACCCGCAACCTCTCCCACCACGAAGGACAAGGGGACTAGATGCATGGGAACACCACCACCTGCAAATTCCCTGATAAGCCACACACCACCCCGAGTTGAAACTATATCGTTGTTCCTTCACTGTCGCGTGGTCAAAATCTTGGGATCCCTCCTTAACAGCACTGTGGATGTACCTACATCAAATGGACTGCAGCAGTTCAAGAAGGTGGCTCATCAACATCTTCTCAAAGGCAATTAGAGATGGGCAATACAAATGCAATACCCACATTCCCCCTAAGAATAAAAATACCCACCAAAATGAATTATCAAATTGACTAATGAATAAGAGCTACAGGACCTGATAAAATTGTACGTAAATAAGAGTCAGTACCTTCAGGGAAAAAGGTGTACTGAGCAAATAGGAACATCGAAGGAGATGCTAAACCATGACCTTTTGATGCTGGATAGAAAAGGTCATATGTCGGTAGACAAAGGTGATTGTGGGTTTTATTGCAGTGGGGAATTGAGTATTATAATAAGGTTCTGGTGTTGGTTGGGCCACAGTTAATAGTATTGGCGGCATTGTTGCTCCCACTTAGAGGAGGGAAACTGCAGAAAGGGAATAGTGAAAATCCACATGGAATACTGGGAGGTTATGGAGTAAAACTTCCCATCTGTCGCTCCTTGGCACACATTGGAAGAAAATATTGCAAAATTGCTCACTCTCGGCCAAATGCTGTACAACTGAGACTGGGAGTGTGTGACTTTGGGAAGTGCTCTACTAGTGCACGCCAAGGTTGGCTCGTTGGAATTAGTTATTACGTAAGACTTTAAAAGTTGTGAGGTAGAAATTCAAAGACACTGTGCTTGTTTAACAGGTATAAAACGGACACAAAAACATCCAATATGGTGGGCTGTGAGTGTGCACACATCCTGGGCCTGAATTTTAGGCCTCACCAGGGCTAGGATTGGAGGTGACCAGGAGCTGAAAACAGCTGCACTGGCACATGCTGGTTCTATGATTTCATCCTGAAGGATGGAGGGGTTCGGCAGGACTACCTGCCCACATGCCACTCGGATTTTCCAGAAAGCCTGCAGGCTTCCACAGATGGGGGCTGCTAGTTTAGATGCCTGGAGATGGTCTTCTGGAGACAGAGCCAGGAGGATCGGTGGTGGCGGGCAGGCAGACCCGCCCTGTCAATGGGTACCACAGCAATCACAGGCTGCCCTACGGAGGGGCTCCCACTCTCCACCCACACAATGATGGCCTCATTACTGGGTCAAATTTTTAAAAATTCGAGAGAGGGCACCTCCCTTTTTGGGGCACTGTCTCTCTGAATTACCTGCGGCACAGTGTCACTATGGGTGGCATGGTGGTTGGCACTGCTGCCTCACAGCGCCAGGGACCTGGGTTCGATTCCCGGTTTGGGTCACTGTTCGTGCAGAGTCTGCACATTCTTCCCGTGTCTGCGTGGGTTTCCTCTGGGTGCTCCGGTTTCCTCCCACAGTCCAAAAGGCGTCTTGGTTAGATGCATTGGCCATGCTAAATTCTCCCTCAGTGTACCCGAACAGGCCCCGGAGTGTGGTGACTAGGGGATTTTCACAGTAACTTCATTGCAGTGTTTTCTCGTGACACGAATAAAAAGATTCCTTTCCAGCCGGAAGGCATCTGGTTGGCCCTCCAGCTTTGAGATCTTGCCTGCCGGAGTTACTTGGATGTCGAGTCCTCTCTCTAGTCACTAGTTAGCCATCCCGGGGGAAAATCACATTGGATGTTTGCCATTTGGTGCAGCTTTCCAAACCACATGTCAGCCTAGCGAGGTTCAGCAGTCCACAGGTCTGCCTGGAGCACTGGCCCCCCAGCCCACTGGATGGAGCAGAGGAACTGGCACCTGGCTGGTAGGGCTACCTTTAGCTCTTCCCCATCTCTGAGCCCAGCCTGCTGAGTGGGAAATGTGCTGCCACCGTATTGGCATAGGCATCGATAAAGACGTGCAGTGTGAAACAGGTACTTGCCACTTGCCATATTCCAAGCGGTTTGGAGCTGTCACTGGCAGTGGTGCAGAAACGTAATGGAGCCATGACACTCTCTGCCAGGCTAGAGAAGAGGCCAGGTACTTCTGTGTTTTTGCTTCGCTTACTCACCAGCTGCCTTATGCAAACAAATAATTACCCTTTTAATTCCAACAGACTTGTTTTGGCCTCTTGTTCAACGTATTATAAAAGCATCAGGGAGGAAGGGATCTTGCAATACGCTTGATAGATTCTGCAGATATTTCCTCCCAGAGGAAAAATTAAAATTTAAAAATGAATATCAGAAACCAAACTATGGCTTTTCTTTCAAAACAAAGGGTAGCAGTTCCAGGAAAATGCCAGTGAAATGTTTATTGTGCACAGTAATGGGCAGGCTGTTCAAATACATGCAGGAAGCACGATCAGGAGGAAACTGACATTTTTCATTTGTTCTCCGGATTCCGGCGGGGCCGAATCTTTGGCTGCCCTTTAAAGCTATTGGTGGGCCACCTCCACAACTGCTGCTGTCGTTGTGGTGATGGTGCTTCAGCTATGTTGGCTGGAATTAATTAGTTGCAGAAAATAATTTGCATTATAAATCTTCATAGCGGTTAGACATAAAAATGCTGAGGTTAAAGAGATGTCCACAAATAATCTATCCAGATGTTAAGAACATAGGAACAGGGTATAGGCCCATTAAGCCGCTTGAGCCTGCTCTCTCATTCAATTAGATTTTGGCTTGAACATGTTCAGCTTCCACACATTCACTGTCCTCTGAGTGAAGAAAGCCTAAATGGCTTTCCCCTAATTTTGCGGCTGTGCTTCCTGGTTCTAGAGCAGCCAGAGAAAACATGCTTTCTGCATCTACCCTGTCGAGCCTGCTAATAATTTTGTAAGTTTCAATGAGGGCAGAAAAGTTCGTGACCAACTTCAAGCATTGATCTGGCAGTGGGAGCCAGCGGCAAAATGCGATGAGAGGAGGTGGCGGCGAGGAGAGGCTGCGCGGGGTGGGGGGGGGGCGGGATGCGTGTTTGAGCCTCGGCAAAAGCTGAGTGTGTGTGAGGATGAGTGTGTGTGTGTGTGTGCAAGGATGAGCATGTGCGTGTGTGTATATGTGTGTGAGGATGTGCGTGTGTGTATATGTGTGTGAGGATGTGTGTGTGTGTGCGAGGATGTGTGTGTGTGTGTATGGGTGTGTGAGGATGTGTGTACGTGTGTGTGAGGATGTGTGTGTGCGTGTGTGTGAGGATGTGTGTGTGCGTGTGTGTGAGGATGTGTGTGTGTGTGTGTGTGAGGATGTGTGTGTGTGTGTGTGTGAGGATGTGTGTGTGCGTGTGTGTGAGGATGTGTGTGTGTGTGTGTGTGTGTGAGGATGTGTGTGTGTGTGTGTGTGTGTGAGGATGTGTGTGTGTGTGAGGACGTGTGTGTGAGGATGTGTGTGTGAGGATGTGTGTGCGTGTGTGTGAGGATGTGTATGTGTGTGTGTGTGCGAGGATGTGTGTGTGTGAGGATGTGTGTGTGAGGATGTGTGTGTGAGGATGTGTGTGTGTGTGTGTGTGAGGGTGTGTGTGTGTGTGTGGATGTGTGTGTGTGAGGATGTGTGTGTGAGGATGTGTGTGTGAGGATGTGTGTGTGAGGGTGTGTGTGAGGATGTGTGCGAGGATGTGTGTGTGGATGTGTGCGAGGATGTGTGCGAGGATGTGTGCGAGGATGTGTGCGAGGATGTGTGCGAGGATGTGTGTGTGTGTGAGGATGTGTGTGTGTGAGGATGTGTGTGTGTGAGGATGTGTGTGTGTGAGGATGTGTGTGTGTGAGGATGTGTATGTGTGTGTGTGTGTGAGGATGTGTATGTGTGTGTGTGTGTGTGTGTGTGGATGTGTGTGTGTGAGGATGTGTGTGTGTGTGTGAGGATGTGTGTGTGTGAGGATGTGTGTGTGTGAGGATGTGTGTGTGAGGATGTGTGTGTGTGTGTGTGAGGATGTGTGCGAGGATGTGTGTGTATGTGTGTGTGCGAGGATGTGTGTGTGCAAGGATGTGTGTGTGCAAGGATGTGTGTGTGCATGTGTGCGAGGATGTGTGCGTGCGTGTGTGTGTGCGAGGATGTGTGTGTGTGTGTGTGCAAGGATGTGTGTGTGCAAGGATGTGTGTGTGTGCGAGGATGTGTGTGTGTGTGTGTGAGGATGGATGTATGTGTGTGTGTGTGTGTGTGCAAGGATGTGTGTATGTGTGTGTGCGCGAGGATGTGTGCGTGTGTGTGTGTGTGTGTGAGGATGTGTGTGTGTGCGCGAGGATGTGTGTGTGTGTGTGAGGATGGATGTATGTGTGTGTGTGCAAGGATGTGTGCATGTGTGCGAGGATGTGTGCGTGCGTGCATGTGTGTGCAAGGATGTGTGTGCGAGGATGTGTGTGTGCGCGTGTGTGTGTGTGTGTGCGAGGATGCGTGTGTGTGAGGATGTGTGCGTGTGCGCGAGGATGTGTGTGTGAGGATGTGTGTGTGTGAGGATGTGTGTGTGCGAGGATGTGTGTGTGTGTGTGCGAGGATGTGTGTGTGTGTGTGTGCGAGGATGTGTGTGCGTGTGTGCGAGGATGTGTGTGCGTGTGTGCGAGGATGTATGTGTATGTGTGTGCGAGGATGTGTGTGTGCGAGGATGTGTGTGTGCGAGGATGTGTGTGTGCGAGGATGTGTGTGTGTGAGGACATGTGAGTGTGTATGTGTGTGAGGATGTGTGTGTATGTGTGTGAGGATGTATGTGTGTGTGTGTGCGCGAGGATGTGTGTGTGTGTGTGTGTGTGTGCGCGAGGATGTGTGTGTGTGTGCGAGGATGTGTGTGCGTGTGTGCGAGGATGTGTGTGTGCGAGGATGTGTGTGTGCGAGGATGTGTGTGTGTGTGTGTGCGAGGATGTGTGTGTGCGCGAGGATGTGTGTGTGTGTGAGGACATGTGAGTATGTATGTGTGTGAGGATGTGTGTGTGTGTGTGTGTGTGTGTGTGTGTGTGCGAGGATGTGTATGTGTGTGAGGATGTGTGTGTGTGTGTGTGTGTGTGTGTGTGGATGAGACCATAAGACGTAGGAGCAGAAGTAGGCCATTCGGCCCATCGAGTCTGCTCCGCCATTCAATGAGATCATGACTGATCTGAAATAATAATCCTCAACTCCACTTTCCTGCCTTATCCCCTTATCCTTGATTTCCTTACTAATTAAAAATCTGTCTATCTCAGCCTTGAACATACTTAACGACCCAGCCTCTACAGCTCTCTGCGGTAAAGAATTCCATAGATTCACTACCCTCTGAGAGAAGAAATTCCTCCTCATCTCTGTCTTAAATGGGCGACCCCTTACTCTGAGATTCTGCCCTCTGGTCCTAGACTCTCCCACAAGAGGAAACAAGCTCTCAGCATCCACCCTGTCAAACCCCGAGAATCCGATATATCTCAATAAGGTCACCTCGCATTCTTCTAAACTTAACCTCTCCTCATAAGAGAATCCCTCCATACCTGGGATCAACCTAGTGAACCTTCTCTGGACTGCCTCCAATGCCAGTGTATCTCCCCTTATAAGGGGATCAAAACTGTTCACAGTATTCCAGGTGTGGTCTAACTAGTCCCTTCTATAGTTTTAGCAAGACTTCCCTACTTTTATACTTCATTCCCTTTGAAATAAAGGCCAACATTCCATTTACCTGCAGAACTCTCACGCTAGCTTTTTGCGATTTATGCACGAGGACCCCCAAATCTCTCTGTGCTGCAGCTTTCTGCCGTCTTTCTCTATTTAAATAATATTCAACCCCTTTATTCTTTCTACCAAAGTGCATAGTTTCACATTTTCCACATTATATTCCAGCTGCCATGTTTTTGCCCACTCACCTAACCTGTCTGTATCTCTCTGTAGATTCTGTCATCCTCCCTGCTTGCCTTCCACCTATTTTTGTGTTATCTGCAAACTTGGCAAGAGGACACTCACTTCCCTTGTCCAAGTCATTAATATATATTGTAAATAATTGTGGCCCCAGCACTGATCCCTGCGGCACTCCACTAGTTACAGGTTGCCATCCTGAAAATGTACCTCTTATCCCAACTCTCAGTCTTCTATCAGTTAGTCAATCCTCTATCCATGTTAACATACTACCCCCAACACAATAGGCTCTTATCTTATTAAGCACCTTTTGTGCAGTACTTTATCAAACACTTTTTGGAAATCCAAGTATATTACATCCATTGGTTCTCCTTTATCTATCCTGCTCATTACCATCTCAAAGAATTCTAATAAGTTTGTTAGACATGATTTCTCCTTCATGAAGCCAAGCTGACTCTGCTTAATTATATTAAACACTTACGGTAGCACGATGACACTGTGGTTAGCACTGCTGCCTCATAGTGCCAGGGACCTGGGCTTGATTCCGGCCTTGGTAACTGTCTGTGTGGAGTTTGCACATTCTCCCACGTCTGCGTGGGTTTCCGCCAAGTGCTCCGGTTTCCTCCCACAATCCAAGGATGTGCAGTTCATATGGATTGGCCATGCTAAACAGCATGGTGGCAGGCAGGCCTGGGTAAGATGCTTTTTTGGAGAGTCGGTGCAGACTCGATGGGTCAAATGGCCTCCTACGTTGTAGGGATTTTATAGTTCGTAATGCTCTGCTATTACAGCCTTTATAATGAACGCTAACATTTCCCCAATGATAGAAGTTAAGCTAACTGACCTATATTTACTTGTTTTTGTCTTATCTTGGCCATTTTTCAATATTCTGGGACTTTTCTAGAAATTAAGGATTATTGGAAGATTGCTACCAGTGCATTCACCAGTTGTGTAGCTACTTCCATTAATATCCTGGGATACAATCCATCAGGGGACTTATCAGCCTTTAGGCCCATTAGTTTCCTTAGTACTTTTTCTCTAGTGATTGCATTTATTTCCTCCCCACTTCTGCTCCTTGATTATTTAATACTTTTGGAATATTATTAGTGTCGTGTGTGTGTGTGTGAGGCAAGTGTATGTGAGAGATTGAGTGTGAGTGACAGAGAGAGGTGAGTGTGTGAGCAAGAGGTGTGAATGTGTGTGAGAGAGATGGGTGAGTGTGTGTTAGAGAGAGGGTGAGTATGTGAGAGAGTGATGAGTATGAGAGAGTGTGGTGAGTGTGAGCATGTCAGAGAAAGTTGAGTGTGCGTGAGGAAGAAGGTTGAGTGTGTGTGATAGTGGTAAGTGTGTGAGAGAGGAGTGAGTATGTGTGTGAGGGGGCGCAGGAGTTTGAGAAAAGGGTGAGTGTGCATGAGAGAGGGTTGGGTGTATGTGTGTGAGAGAGGGGTGAGCATGTGTGAGAGAGAGGGATGTGTGTGTGTGCATGTGAGAGTGCATGTATGTGTGTGAGAGAGGTGTGTGTGTGTGAGAGGTGTATGTGTCCAATATGAGAATCAGTTATGCAGCATCACTCCTCCCACTAAAAATGACCAAAGCTAAAACTTCATTTTGTTAATAAGAGAACTTTTAAATTATTACCAGATTATCCCTTCCTAAAGTGGGTTCTACTTCCAGGGATTAATGTTAAGGGGCTTGGCCAGGGGTTAATGTTAAGGGGCTTGGCCAGGGGTTAATGTTAAGGGGCTTGGCCAGGGGTTAATGTTAAGGGGCTTGGCCAGGGGTTAATGTTAAGGGGCTTGGCCAGGGGTTAATGTTAAGGGGCTTGGCCAGGGGTTAATGTTAAGGGGCTATGGGAAGGTGGCTTGGCCAGGGGTTAATGTGAGGGTTAATGGAGCTGGAGGATGTATTAGTGACTGTGTGCCTCTTCCTCATTCCTAATAAACGCACAGATATCGCTAGAAAAGACTTGTTTACATTGGATTTCTGTGTTCACACCAATTTCACAGCAAAAAGGGGCAGCGACATTATGAGAATGTTTGGGGTTCGCTGATGCTTTTGTCAGGTCACTAGGAGTTCCGCAGCTTGCAAAGATTGGAAAACGCTGGTCTAGTGAACCTCTGCTGTACTCCCTCTTGTGGCAAATATATTCTTCCTTCAGAAAGGGGACCAAAACTGCACACCATGCTCCAGGTGTGGTCTCACCAAGCGTCCATGCAATTGAAGAAAGACATTTTTACTCCTGTACTCAAATCCTCCTCCAATAAAGGCCAACACACAATTTGCCTTCCTAATTGCTTGCTACACCCGCATGTTGTCTTTCAGTGACTTATGAACAAGGATACCCAGATCCCTTTGGATAGCAACACTTCTCAATCACTCATCATTTAAGAAATACTCTGTATCTCCATTCCTTCAATCAAAGTGGATACTTTCACACTTTTCCACATAATATTCCATCTGCCATGATCATGCCCACTCACTTAGCTGTCTAAATGCCCTTGAAGCCTCTTTGCATCATCCTCACAACACACATTCCCACCTAGTTTTCTGTCAAACTTAGAAATATTTTGTATTGATATCCTTGTGCTATCTACATGTAACACAAGGAGATATGTCTAAGGTAGTACTGTGCAGAGTGCACGATCTTACTGGCCGTTCATGCCACAGTCACGATGCAGTGAAGTCGGAGAATTTGGCGGCCAGCCAAGTTTCAGTTCACTGCAGCAGTTTGGGAAAATCCCGCGTGAATGGCCATAACATTCCAGCTAGAGACTGTGGTTTCTGGTCACATGATGACACTCAGATACTTGGCTGATCTGCATGTTGAGCTTCTTAAAGGAATGCTGCTCTTAAAGCGATATCACAACACATTTAGCCCCACTCTGTCCACACCACCCTCCCCACCCCGTCCACACCATCCTCCACCCACACCAACCATCCCACACCCTCCCCCTCCCTATCCCCATCCCACCCTCTGGAGCCCCCACCTCCCAGGCTGTCCGGAGAGGGCGGAAAAAATCCAGTCCAAGGAGTGATGCATTGCTGTTGTTGGGTGTGGGGTGCTGTGACATTCACCCCCGCAAGGGGCCAGCACCTATCCAAGAGGTTGTTGGTGATTGTCAATGGGAGTTTTTGATTAACAGCAAGTAAGAAATGTCAGGTTTTTTAAAGAAAGGTTGGTCGATGTTAATGTTGAAACATACAGTTGAAATGTTTGCGATGATGAATTGACAGAAGGTTTTCCTGTCATTCCAGATATAACAGCTTAGTGACCGGTCAGCGAGCGAGAGGCATCATCTGTATCTGCTGGCTGCTCTCCTTTATGATTGGCCTGACCCCGATGCTGGGCTGGAATAAATCCAACTGCCAGCTGAAGATGAATGTGAACAAGACGGACGAGTGCAGGGAGGGGATGGTCGCCTGTCTCTTTGAAGAGGTGGTTACCATGGACTACATGGTGTACTATAATTCCTTTGCATGTGTCTTGATGCCCTTGTTGATAATGTTTGGGATTTACTTGAGGATTTTCATGGCCATTCGCCATCAGCTGAAGCAAATCATTGATATAGATTGTGGACAGCTGGGGCCCAAGTACTCAATCTTACAGTACCCAATAGTCACAGCTTGTCAACCTGAGAATGGAGATCTATTCCTACTGTCTGCTTTCCATTAATTAACTAATCTTCAATCTATGCCAGTATATTACCCCCAATCCCATGTGCTCTACGATTCTAGATGCTAATTGGATCAATTGAGGTTAAGTATATAAAGGTAGAGGGTATTGATTAGATGGTTACTTGAGCACATATAAAGAGACACTTCTTGGGCTGGATTTAATGGATGGGAAAATGGTGTCAAGCCCATTTAATTGTGGGAGAGGCCATGCATCAATCTCTCAATGAATGCTGTGATGAAATGGGAGAGCAAAAGAGACTGGGGATTATTGGTCTGCAGTGGTGGGATTTGTTTCACTGATAAGATAATTGACTCCCATTATGCTGGAGCCCATTGCAATTTAGTGGTGATTTAGTAAAATTGGGGGCTGTATGGCTTTCATACTCACTCGGATGTTGCCCAGCAAGCCATGCCTGGTTTACCAGGAGCATCCCAAGGGATCACTTGTTATTGGGCAAAGCCACCTGTCTGCCCTTGCCTCTGACCCCTCCTTATCCCACCCGTCCCACAAACGCCCAGTCCGTGACTCTTCCTGCCACCTCTGGCCTGGAATCCCATGATGATTTCCAGCATCTGCAGTATTTGCTACTGAACGAGAGAATTGTTGGAGAGGCACGAAGAAACATGTAAAAGAGAGAAAAGAATGGAAAGACTTACAGAAAGAGTGGGAAAAGGGGATGGTCAAACAGCCACAGAGGCTGTAATGAGGGGAGTGCAAAAGTTGTACAGCCATACAAACAGAAAAAAAGACTGAAGAAATTGGATTGAGAGACAAACGGACAGAATTACAGGGAGTGAAAGCCATTTTTCTCCATGAACCTTGCCACATAAGGCCACACAGCTAGAAAAATTGTTGGAGCAATCTTTCCACAAGGAACAAAATGTTTTGTGTTTGTACTCAATACTATGAACATCAAGCAGCATTCTTCTTCACCGTTTAAAGTTCATTTATTAGTGTCACAAGTTGGCTTACATTAACACTGCAATGAAATTACTGTGAAAATCCCTGAGTCTTCACTCTCCGGCACCTGTTCGGGTACACTGAGGGAGAATTTAGCATGGTCAATGCACCTAACTAGCACATCTTTTGGACTGTGGGAGGAAACCGGAACATCCTGAGGAAACCCACGCAGACACGGGAGAATGTGCAAACTCCACACAGACAGTGACCCAAGCCGGGAATCAAACCTGGATCTCTGGCGCTGTGAGGCAGCTGTGCTAACCACTGTGCCACTGTAGCTCTGCTTTCCATTCAGCTATTTCTAATTTTGTTATCTCTCAAAACTTTTTTCCCTAAACCTTTTCCCAACTCCCCCCAAAATCTTTCTCCTGCATGACAGCAAAAAGTAATTCTCTGAAACACACAGCATTCTTCATCCAGTCCATACTCCCATAAAATAAAATATATAGCATGTTATACAAAGAAATTTCAACATGTCCAGATATAATCACAAACTTACACATTTTTCCCCATTGGCCCACATGACCAAGAGCCATGAAAACATCTCCAGTCTCGGTACTGTTAGCCTCTTTCTAAAGCAATGATTCTCTTTGTTTCCCTGTCTTGAATCTTTTCCTCCTCCTTCAGTGTAATACTGAGGGAGTGCTACATTTTCAAAAGTACTGTCCTTCAGACAGGCCACGAGGGAGTCTCAGCAGGGCGTTCCTAACCCAGGTTAAATTGACCCTCTGTCATTGTGCGCGCTTCATCCAGAACCACAGCTCCAAGTTGTTGGTCATGCACCATGGCATCCGTCACCACGGCTGGTTCAACTGTACAGGGGGATGGCGATGCAGGAGGAAGATTGGGAAAGCAAGAGTGATAAGAGGACACAGTAGTTAGGAGAACAGACAGTATGGTATGGTATTTCCCTGGTGCCAGGGTCAAGGAGGTCACTGAGTATTCTGAGGGGAAAGGTGAATAGCCAGAGTCATGATTCATATTGGTACAAACAATATAAGTAGAAACAGGGAAGGGATCCTGCAGGCAGATTTTTGGGATTGAGGAAGGAGACAAATAAACTGGACTTCAAAGGTAATAATCTCTGGATTGCTCCTGTTGCCACGTGACTATAGAATTGGGAGGATAGAGCAGATGAATACGTGGCTCAAGAGATTGCACAGGAGGGAGGGCTTTAGTTTCCTGGGACAACGTGACCAGTTTTTGGTGAGGTGGAACTTGCACAAGAATGACAAGTTGCACCTCAACAGAGCCGAGGCCAGTGTGGTTTGCTCGTGCTGTTGGGAAATTAGCTTAGTAAGGAGTCTAACAACACCAGGTTAAAGTCCAACAGGTTTATTTGGTAGCAAAAGCCACTAGCTTTCGGAACAGGCTGTTCCTTCGTCAGGTGGATGGGAGTTCTGATCACAAACTGTTTGTGATCAGAACTCCCACCCACCTGACGAAGGAACAGCCTGTTCCGAAAGCTAGTGGCTTTTGCTACCAAATAAACCTGTTGGACTTTAACCTGGTGTTGTGAGACTTCTCACTGTGTTTACCCTAGTCCAACGCCGGCATCTCCACATCGGGAAATTAGCTTAGTAGGGGGATGGGAACCAGTGTGTAACTTTAGGAAGGAAAACAAGGTGCACAAAGGATTGAGAGATACAAATAATACTAAGGTAAGAAATAGCAAGGTACTAGTTGGGATCAGACCAAGAGAAAACTAACTAGAACTAATTTAAGTTTACAGTGCATAACTGTAAGTGCACAAAGTGCAGTAAATAAGATCGGTGAGTTGCAAGTGCAAATAGCAACATGGGAATGTGATGTCATGGTGATATCTGGCTCAAAAAAGGGCAGGACTGGGTGCTAAATATTCCTGGATATTGGGTGGTCAGGAACAATAGGGAAGCAAAGAAAGGGAGTATGGCAGTACTACCGAAGGAGAATATTACAGTGCTGGAGAGAGAGAGGATGGCCAAGAGGGCTCAAGGACAGGATCCATTTGGTTAGAGTTGGGAAACAACAGAGGTATCATTGCAATATTAGGTGTATTTTATACAACACCAACTGGTGGGAAAGATACAGAAGAACAAATTTGTAAGGGTATTACAGAGAGATCCAAGAACCATACAGTGGTGATAATGGTATTTCAGTTATTATTATATAGACTTGGTAGTAATAATGCTTTGGGCAGAAGGGGAGAAGAACTTCTGCAGTGCATTCAGGCAAATTTTCTTGATCAGTACTTTTCCTCACCAACAAGGAAGAAGGCATTGCTGTTCCTGGTCCTGGGGAATGAGATGGGTCGAGTGGATCAAGTGTCAGGGGAACATTTAGGAAATTGTGCTCAACGTAACATATGTCTCGATTAGCTACACAAAAGGACGAGAAACTATCTAGAGTAAAAATATTTAATTGGAGGCTTGCCAACTTCAGTAGGTTGAGAACAGGTCTGTCATGGGTAAATTGACTGTCAGGCAAAACTGTAATGGAACAATGGGCTGTTTTAAAAAGGAGAGAGTTTGGGAACAGTTTATATGCCCTCCCAAGAGGGGGAGTGGGAGGGCAACCAAAATCAGAACTTCTTGAATGATGAGAGGGATAGAGAATAAGGTGAAGAAGGAAAAGGGTGTCAGATTGATAGCACCAGGCTGAATGTAGAAAGCTCAGACGGGAACTGAGAAAAGAAATAGAGTATGAGAAAATAATAGCAGGTAATGTGAAAAGCAATCCAAAAGTCTCCTTTCGGCATATAAACAGTAAAAAGAAAGTAAGTGGAGTGGAGGGGCCAATTAGTTAAAGTGGGACAAAATACCACTTGGACAGATGTGGATTAATTAAGGAAAGTCCCTGTGGATATTTCAAAGGCTAATTGTGTTTGAGGGACTGGTTAGCTCAGTTGGCAAGATGGCCAGCGTGAGATTCAGAGCAATGCCAGCAGCACCGGTTTGATTCCCATTCCAGCTGAGGCAAACCACCACTGGCAAAATACTGCCAATAAAACAGCTCAAAATGAAGCACCAGCAGACAGTTAGCCAAGGATCTCCCTTTGGGAAGAACACACATGAATGAATAGTGTTTAACTAACTTGATTGAAGTTTTTTGATAAAGGAACAGGGAAGATTTATGAATGTAATGCAGTTGGTGTGGTAGAAACATAGGAGAGGAACAGAAGACTAAGTAACAGACTTACTCCCGCTCCCATTTCTTACGTTTCTGGGTTTCTAAGTAAGATATTCAGCCCTTTGAGCCTGCTCTGCATTCAATAAGATCATGGCTGGGCTAGTTGTGGTCTCAACTCCACCTTGCCATCCGCCCTCTCTCTGTGTCTCTCTTCGCCCCCTCCGCACCGCCCCCACCCCCTCCCCAAATCCTCGACTCCCTTGTCTATCAAAAATCTGTTTAACTCTGCATTGAATAAATTCAATGACCCAACCTCCACTTCTTTCTGGGGAAGAGAATCCCACACGCTGGCGACTCTTTAAGTGAAAAAAATCTCCTTATCGCCATCTTAAACAGTAGACCTCTTATTCTTAAAATGTGTTCCTTCGTTCCAGTCTGTCTAAGTGAAAACATCTTCCCAGTATCTCCCCTCAGGATCTTACACATTTCAATAAGTTGACCTTTCAATCTTTTAAATTCCAAGAGTATAGGCCCAACCTGCTCAACATTTCTTCATAAGATAAGCCCCTCATCCGAGATGTATATCAACTTCTTTTTCCTTTAATCTTTCACAGGTTGTGGGCGTCGCTGGCTAGACCAGCATTTATTGTCCATCCTTAGTGAGAAGGCGATTGTGAGCTGCCTTCTTGAACTGCTGTAGTCCATTGCCTTGGTACACCCACAGTGCTTTTCCAAAAGGTATTCGATAAAATGCTACAGAAGGGAATAATGAGCAAAGTTGAAGTTGATTAAATAAAAGGACAGTGGCAAGATGCACATGAAATCGGCTGAGTTGAATGGTTGTTTTTCAGACTGGAGGAAGCAATACTGTATGGCTCCCTAGTAGGTGGTATTCGGACCATTGCTTCTATTGATCTAGATTAATGACTTATAGAGTATGGGGTACAGAGCATAATTTCAAAACATACAGATGATACAAAATTTGGAAGTATAGTGAACTGTGAGGAGGATAGCGATAGACTTCATGAGGATATAAACACGCTGGTGTAATGGGCAGACACATGGCAGATGAAATGTAATGCCAAAAAATTAGGTGATATATTTTGGTAGGAAGAAGAGAAACAATACAAATTAAAGGGCTGAATTCTAAAATGGGCATAGAAACAGAGAGACGTGGACAAATATGCATAAATTGTTGCAAGTGGCAGGGCAGGTTGAGAATGTGATTAAATATTTTTACTGGTTCCTCAGCTTTGTAAGCAGAAATATGGGGCAGGATTTTCTGGCCACGCTGACCCCAAGACTGAAAAATTCCACCCGAGGTCAACAGACCTTTGCATAGTCCTCCCACCGCACCTCCCCAGGCCCGCTACAATTCCCGTGGCAGGGGGACAGGAAAATTGCACCTATAGAGAGTACAAAAGTAAGATAGTTATGATGGACCTTTAAAAAATACTGTTGTGGTCTCAACTAGACTATTGTGTCCAATTCTGGGCACTGCACTTTAGGGCTTTTAAAGTGATGCAGAAAAGATTTACAGGAATAATTCCAAGGAAGAGGGACATCAGTTACAGGGGCAGATTCGAGAAGCTAGGGTTGTTTTCCTTAAGGCAGTGAAGGTTGAGGAAAATTTGAAAATCATGAGAGGACTACACAGTGTAAAAGGAAACTGGTTCCACTGGCAGAAAGGTCAAGAACCAGGTGACACAGATTTAAGGTGATTGGCAAAAGTCTAGGGACAACATGAGGAAACTGTTTTACACCGTGAGTGGTTATGATCTAGAAGATACTGTTTGAAGTTTTAACATTTATTTATTAGTATCATTCACACTGCAATGAAGTCACTCTGAAAATCTCCTAGTCGCCACACTCCGGCGCCTGTTCGGGTACACTGAGGGAGAATTTAGCATGGCCAATACACCTAACCTGCATCTTTCGGATTGTGGGAGGAAACCAGAGCACCCGGAGGAAACCCATGCAGACACGGGAGAACGTGCATACTCCACACAGTGACCCAAGCCGGGAACCGAACCCGGGCCCCTGGCGCTGTGAGGCAGCAGTGCTAACCACTGTGCCACCCGCCACTGTGCCACCATGCTGCTGGCTGAGAGTGTGGTGAAGGCAGATTTAATCATGGCTTTCAAAAGAGAATTGAATTAGCACCAGAAGTGAAAACATTTGTTAGGTTATGATGGAAAAAGGGGGGGGGGGGGGGGGCGGTGGGTGGTGGAGTGGGATGAGTTGAGTTGCTCTTGCAAAGAGACTTGGGGGGACGAATGGCCTCCTTCTGTGCTGTAACTGTTCTATGATATAGATGAGAGAGAAAAACTCGAGTCACAGTGTTGACAGGTCTACAGGCAGGGCAGTTCTGAGAATCCAGTATCCGAGGCTAGGTACTTCAAGTGAAAAATTGCTATGTATGGTCAATCTAAAGAGTTCAAAAGTCAAGATTCGTTGGCCTGCAGCTTCCTGACCAGAGCACTCTTGAGATTGCTGAATTGCAGCACCAACATTGTTAAGCCAAGCCTTTGCCTGCCTGTTCCATTGATTCAGAATACTTAAGATCCCATGACATTACTCAAAAGAGATCAGTGAGGCCAGTATCTTTTTCAGCGTCCCTCAATCAACAATAACAATGTTTTTTGTCTTTCTCAGGATGTAGACCTCGCTGGTTGGGCCAGCATTTATTTCCCATTCCTAATTATCCTGGAGAAGATGGTGGTGAACTGCCTTCTTGAACCACTGCAGTCCATGTGGTGTAGGTACACCCACAGCACTGCTGGGAAGGGAGTTCCAGGATTTTGGCCCAGTGACAGTGAAGGAGCGGTGATATATTTCCAAGTCAGGATGGTGAGTGACTTGGAGGGGAACCTGCAGGTGATGCCGTTTCCATGCGCCTGTTGCCTTTGTGCTTCTAAGTGGTAGATGTTGAGTGTTTATTAACAAAGAATTGATTAATTTTCCATCTCTGCCATTTTATTTTGTGGAATTTTACTGTGCAGAAATGGTTGTAGTTGTTAATTAATTGTACATGAATTCTGTCAGTGTCTTAATGTCTACTGTCTGAAAACCTTATTGATTCATCAGAAATTTCCCACATCAGACACCCAGAGGTCTTGAAAGATGTTATACAAAAATGCAAGTCCTTCTTCCCATTCTGAGGGGGTGCCCATTGATGTTCGCTGTTAGTGGGTGTTGAAGAGTTTGAGCAAGGCAGACATCCAGGAAAATGAAGCAGGAGATTTTCTGATGTGGGAAAGCGAATTGCGTGGAGGATGCGGAAAGTCTGCAGAGAGATTTGGATAGGCTAAGTGAGTGGGCGAGGATCTGGCAGATGGAGTATAATGTTGACGAGTGTGAGGTTATCCACTTTGGAAAGAATAATAGTAAAATGGACTATTATTTAAATGGTGCAAAATTACATCATGCTACTGTGCAGAGGGACCTGGGGGTTCTTGTGCATGAATCGCAAAAACTCAGTCTGCAGGTGCAGCAGGTGATCAAGAAGGCAAATGGAATGTTGGCCTTTATCGCGAAGGGGATGGAGTATAAAAGCAGGGAGGTCTTGCTGCAATTGTACAAGGCATTGGTGAGACCGCAACTGGAGTACTGTGTGCAATTTTGGTCCCCTTATTTGCGGAAGGATATATTGGCCTTGGAGGGAGTACAGAGAAGGTTCACCAGGTTGATACCGGAGATGAGGGGGTTAGCTTATGAGGAGAGATTGAGTAGATTGGGCCTGTACTCGTTGGAGTTTAGAAGGCTGAGGGGAAATCTTATAGAGACATATAGGATAATGAAGGGGCTAGACAGGGTAGAGGCAGAGAGACTCTTTCCACTTAGAAAGGAGACAAGAACTAGAGGACACAGCCTCAAAATAAGGGGGAGTCAGTTTAGAACAGAGTTGAGGAGGAACTTCTTCTCTCAGAGGGTAGTGAATCTCTGGAATTCTCTGCCCATTGAAGCAGTGGAGGCTACCTCGTTAAATATGTTTAAGTCACAGGTAGATAGATTTCTGATCAATAAGGGAATTAAGGGTTATGGGGAGCTGGCGGGTAAGTGGAACTAAACCACTATCAGATCAGCCATGATCTTATTGAATGGCGGGGCAGGCTCGAGGGGCTAGATGGCCTACTCCTGCTCCTATTTCTTATGTTCTTATGTCCCAATCCAGTCTCATTTACATTTGCTTTACCTCCTGCTTGAGACACAAGGTCACTACCCAATGTGAGGAGAATTGGTTACACACGTGAATGCAGTAAGAGAATTAAACATGTAATTATGATTAAAACATATATGCTGATATTTTAAATGTATTTTAAGTATTGTATGAATTATTGTTCACTTTAGATGAACGCAAGTTACCGCAAGGTGTGATGGTAAATGTGAATAGTTCAGAACCAAAGTCCTGGGAACCCTGTAGTTAGTCTTGGGATGTTTTTGAGAGGTTGAATATAAATAGAAGTCCTCCTTTCACAGCTTCACCAGGTGAACCCTGACTTTAGCAGTGCAGGAAAGAAAATGCACGGGTGTGAACGCACTCTTCTCTCTTGTTCTTGTGCAATTAGATATCACACCAACAATCTGTGATCTCTGCTCCGTCTATATGATCTGAATCATAGAAATCATAGAAACCCTACAGTGCAGAAAGAGGCCATTCGGCCCATCGAGTCTGCACCGACCACAATCCCACCCAGGCCCTATTCCAGTAACCCCCACATATTCACCCCGCTAATCCCTCTAACCTACGCATCTCAGGACTAAGGGGCAATTTTAGCATGGCCAATCAACCTAACCCGCACATCTTTGGACTGTGGGAGGAAACCGGAGCACCCGGAGGAAACCCACGCAGACACGAGGAGAATGTGCAAACTCCACACAGACAGTGACCCAAGCCGGGAATCGAACCCAGGTCCCTGGAGCTATGAAGCAGCAGTGCTAACCACTGTGCTACCGTGCCGCCCGTCTGCTTTGCATGTGTTTAGCAGTGGCTCCCTACTCCATCTTGATTATCCTGTTTTGCGTTTAGTGTATTTCCCGGATACAAAGCATGACAGAAAGGAAATGCAGATGCACTGTAAAATCAACGAATAGTACAACACAGAAGGGCATAGTTTGCATCTACTTTCAGTGTAACATTGGGTAGTGACCTTGTGCCTCAAGCAGGAGGTAAAGCAAATGTAAAGGAGGCTGGATTGGGACATCAGAAAATCTTCTGCTTCATTTTCCTGGATGTCTGCCTTGCTCAAACTCTTCAACACCCACTAACAGCGAACATCAATGGGCACCCCCTCAGAATTGGAAGAAGGACTTGCATTTTTGTATAACATCTTTCAAGACCTCTGGGTGTCTGATGTGGGAAATTTCTAATGAATCAATAAGGTTTTCAGACAGTACACATTAAGACACTGACAGAATTACTAGCAAAGAGTTAAATGATTCTTAAAACAAGACTGTAAGCTAACAGGAGAATTGGTTACACACATGTGAATGCAGTAAGAGAATTAAACAAGTAATTATGATTAAAACAGATATGCTGATATTTTAAATGTATTTTAAGTATTGTATGAATTATTGTTCACTTTAGACGAAGGCAAGTTACCGCAAGGTGTGATGGTAAATGTGAATCGTTCAGAACCAAAGTCTTGGGAACCCTGTAGTTAGCAAAATTCATATCAGAAGGTTTCTTATGCAGGAACACATATTGTAACTTTATGAATAGTTGTATTCATTGTCCAGACTTAGGATGGAAATGTGCCAGGACACATGATCACATGTTTGTCCAGTTTGGTAATGATCCGGTGGGAACATTCACTTTGACCCCTATAGTGAGCATCTAGAGTAACCTGGCAATGGGGAAGTGACTTTAGCCAAGATGGGAGTTAGCGTCTGGATTTCATGGACAGATGAGATATCATTATGCTGGATGGTAAAATGCTGAGGTGCATGACAGGGATTATTATTGATATGTGCATATTAAGGATGATTGATTTTAAGCTAACATAAGGCAGGAATGATTGATAAGAAAACCTATAATTGATCTGTTTTGAATTGTAACGGTCAGATCTATTAGGAGAGGTCTGGCTGCTCCACCCGAGAGCAGACTCGACCCTCTGATGATCTCCTAGCAGCTGCTGGTCAAATAAAGTTACGTCTTTGATCCATAGAACATTACAGCGCAGTACAGGCCCTTCAGCCCTCGATGTTGCGCCGACCAGTGAAACCAATCTAAAGCCCATCTAACCTACACTATTCCAATATCATCCATATGTTTATCCAATGACCATTTAAATGCCCTTAATGTTGGCGAGTCCACTACTGCTGCAGACAGGGCATTCCACACCCTTACTACTCTCTGAGTAAAGAACCTACCTCTGACATCTGTCCTATATCTATCACCCCTCAATTTAAAGCTATGTCCCCTCGTGCTAGCCATCACCATCCGAGGAAAAAGGCTCTCACTGTCCACCCTATCTAATCCTCTGATCATCTTGTATGCCTCTAGTAAGTCACCTCTTAACCTTCTTCTAATGAAAACAACCTCAAGTCCCTCAGCCTTTCCTCATAAGACCTTCCCACCGTACCAGGCAACATCCTAGCAAATCTCCTCTGCACCCTTTCCAATGCTTCCACATCCTTCCTAGAATGCGGTGACCAGAACTGTACACAATACTCCAAGTGCGGCCGCACCAGAGTTTTGTACAGCTGCAACATGACCTCCTGGCTCCGAATCTCAATCCGTCTACCAATAAAAGCTAACACTCCGTACGCCTTCTTAACAACCCTATCAACCTGGGTGCCAACTTTCAGGGATCTATGCACATGGACACCGAGATCTCTCTGTTCATCCACAGTACAAAGTATCTTACCATTAGCCCAGTACTCTGTAATCCTGTTACTCCTTCCAAAGTGAATCACCTCACACTTTTCCGCATTAAACTCCATTTGCCACCTCTCAGCCCAGCTCTGCAGCTTATCTATGTCCCTCTGTAACCTGCAGCAACCTTCCGCACTGTCCACAATTCCACCGACTTTAGTGTCATCCGCAAATTTACTAACCCATCCTTCTACGCCCTCATCCAGGTCATTTATAAAAATGACAGTGGCCCCAAAACAGATCCTTGCGGTACACCACTAGTAACTAAACTCCAGGATGAACATTTTCCGTCAAGCACCACCCTCTGTCTTCTTACAGCCAGCCAATTCCTGATCCAAACCGCTAAATCACCCTCAATCCCATGCCTCCGTATTTTCTGCAATAGCTTACCGTGGGGAACCTTATCAAACGCTTTACTGAAATCCATATACACCACATCAACTGCTTTACCCTCATCCACCTCTTTGGTCACCTTCTCAAAGAACTCAATAGGGTTTGTGAGGCACGACTTACCCTTCACAAAACCATGTTGACTATCCCTAATCAAATTATTCCTTTCTAGATTATTATAAATCCTATCTCTTATAATCCTTTCCAAAACTTTGCCCACAACAGAAGTAGGGCTCACTGGTCTATAATTACCAGGGTTGTCTCTACTCCCCTTCTTGAACAAGGGGACGACATTTGCTATCCTCCAGTCTTCTGGCACTATTCCTGTAGACAATGACGACATAAAGATCAAAGCCAAAGGCTCTGCAATCTCCTCCCTCACCTCCCAGAGAATCCTGGGATAAATCCCATCCGGCCCAGGGGACTTATCTATTTTCACACTTTCCAGAATTGCTAACACCTCCTCCTTATTAACCTCAATCCCGTCTAGTCCAATAGCCTGTATCTCAGTATTCTCCTGACAAAATTGTCTTTTTCCTGCGTGAATACTGACGAAAAATATTCATTTAGCATCTCTCCTATCTCTTCAGGCTCCACGCACAACTTCCCACTACTGTCCTTGACTGGCCCCAATCTTACCCTAGTCATTCTTTTATTCCTGAAATATCTGTAGGAGGCTTTAGGGTTTTCCTTGATCCTACCTGCCAAAGATTTCTCATGTCCCCTCCTGGCTTTTCTTAACTCTCTCTTTAAGTCCTTCCTGGCTAACTTGTAACTCTCAAGCGCCCTAACTGAGCCTTCACGTCTCATCTTTACATAAGTCTCCTTCTTCCTCTTCACAAGAGATTCAACTTCTTTAGTAAACCACGGTTCCCTCACTCGACCACTTCCTCCCTGCCTGACAGGTACATACTTATCAAGGACACGCAGTAGCTGTTCCTTGAACAAGCTCCACATTTCAATTGTGCCCATCCCCTGCAGTTTCCTTCCCCAACCTATGCATCCTAAATCTCGCCTAATTGCAAGATAATTTCCTTTCCCCCAGCTATAACTCTTGCCCTTCAGTGTATACCTATTCCTTTCCATCGCTAAAGTAAACGTAACCGAATTGTGGTCACTATCACCAAAGTGCTCCCCTACCTCCAAATCTAACACCTGGTCTGGTTCATTGCCCAGTACCAAATCCAATGTGGCCTTGCCTCTTGTTGGCCTATCCACATACTGTGTCAGGAAACCCTCCTGCACACATTGGACAAAAACTGACCCATCTAAAGTACTCGAACTATAGCTTTTCCAGTCAATATTTGCAAAGTTAAAGTCCCCCATAACAACTACCCTGTTAATTTCGCTCCTATCCAGAATCATCTTTGCAATCCTTTCCTCTACATCTCTGGAACTTTTCGGAGGCCTATAGAAAACTCCCAACAGGGTGACCTCTCCTTTCCTGTTTCTAACCTCAGCCCATACTACCTCAGTAGATGAGTCCTCATCAAACGTCCTTTCTGCCACCGTAATACTGTCCTCGACTAACAATGCCACACTTCCATCTCTTTTACCACCTTCCCTGCTCTTACTGAAACATCAAAACCCCGGAACCTGCAACAACCATTCCTGTCCCTGCTCTATCCATGTCTCCGAGATGGCCACAACATCGAAGTCCCAGGTACCAACCCATGCTGCAAGTTCACCTACGTTCATAGAAAATCATAGAAACCCTACAGTGCAGAAGGAGGCCATTCGGCCCATCGAGTCTGCACCGACCACAATCCCACCCAGGCCCTACCCCCACATATTTACCCGCTAATCCCTCTAATCTACGCATCTCAGGACTCTAAGGGGCAATTTTTAACCTGGCCAATCAACCTAACCCGCACATCTTTGGACTGTGGGAGGAAACCGGAGCACCCGGAGGAAACCCACGCAGACACGAGGAGAATGTGCAAACTCCACACAGAGGAGAATGTGCAAACTCCACACAGGAGAATGTGCAAACTCCACACAGGGAGAATGTGCAAACTCCACACAGAGGAGAATGTGCAAACTCCACACAGGGAGAATGTGCAAACTCCACACAGGGAGAATGTGCAAACTCCACACATAGTTATTCCGGATGCTCCTGGCATTTAAGTATAGACACTTCAAACCACCTTTCTGCCTGCCAGTACATTCCTGCGATGCTGAAACCTTATCCATGAACTCACTACTCTCAACCTCCTGTACACTGGATCTACAATTCAGATTCCCATCCCCCTGCTGAATTAGTTTAAACCCTCCCGAAGAGCATGAGCAAATTCCCCCCCCAGGATATTGGTACCCCTCTGGTTCAGGTGTAGACCATCCCGTTTGTAGAGGTCCCACCTACCCCAGAATGAGCCCCAATTGTCCAGGTATCTGAATCCCTCCCTCCTGCACCGAGCCCTGTAGACACGTGTTCAATTGCTCTCTCTCCCTGTTCCTCTCCTCGCTAGCATGTGGCATGGGTAACAAACCAGAGATAACAACTCTGTTTGTTCTAGCCCTAAGCTTCCACCTGAACTCCCTGAATTTCTGCCTTACATCCCCCATCCCTTTTCCTACCTATGTCTTGGGTGCCTATGTGAACCACGACTTGGGGCTGGTGCCCCTCCCCCTTAAGGATCCCGAAAACTCGATCCGAAACATCATGGACCCTGGCGCCTGGGAGGCAACACATCAGCCGTGAGTCCCTCTCGTTCCCACAGAATCTCCTATCTATCCCCTTAACTATGGAGTCCCCAATAACTCCTGGTCTACTCCTCTCCCCCCTTCCCTTCTGAGTAACAAGGACAGACTCTGTGCCAGAGACCTGTACCCCATGGCTTACCCCTGTTAAGTACCCGCCCCCCCCCCCAACAAACAGTATCCAAAATGGAATACTTGTTATACAGAGGAACCAGGGGATCGCCGCTCTGACTGCTTCTTACCCCTTCTAGCCGTCACCCACGTATCATAATTTCTAGGACTAGCTACCTCCCTGTAGCTTCTATCTATAGCTGCCTCTGCCTCCCGAATGATCCTGAGTTCATCCAGTTCCAGCTCCAGATCCCCAACACGGTCTTCAAGGAGCTGGAATTGGGTGCACTTCCTGCAGGTGTACTCAGCCGGGACACTGGTGTCCCTCACCTCAAACATCCCACAGGAGGAACATTGCACTGCCAGCACTGACATCCCTGCTACTTCCCTTACTAAGAAACGAAAGAGAGAAAAAAAAGCTTACCTGCTCTCACTCTGAGTATTTTTTTTAGGTTAGAGGAGGGGGGAGGTGGGGGACTCTACACGTGTAGAGTCTCGGGTTACCTCCCCGTTCAAATTTATTGGGCAAAAACAAACCTTCCCAGGCCTCCCCGCGGCCTACTTCCAGTTTCCTGTTTAACTGAAAAAAAAAACTCCGCTAAAAGTTAAGGTAAAAAAAAATCACTCTTACCCTCAGCCACTACTGACACGAATCACTCCCTCTCTACTTTGCTCTGGTGGAACAATGAGAATCAGAAGCACTGGCTTTGTGAGTCTTGTATTGTCTTTGAGTTTTCCTGACAGTACTGGTCACCTCGGGTACCCCACAACACAAAACCCCCTCAGAATGGAAAGAAGGACTTGCACATTTATGTAACATCTTTCAAGATCTCAGGATATCTGAGAATGCTTTACAGTCAATGAATTACTTTTGAAGTGTAGTTGCTGTTGCAACATAGGAACACAAGGCACTGAATTTGTGCACAGCAAGATCAAACAAACAGCAGTGAGATCATTTATCAATTTTAGTGATTTTGGAAAAGAAAGACTTGCATTTACATGGAGCTTTTCTCGACCACTGGATGTCTCAAAGCTTCCAGGGTCAATGAAATACTTTTGAAGTGCAGTTACTGTTATACTGATGAAAAGTGGCAGCCAATTTTCACACAGCAAACTCCCACAAGCAGCAATGTGATGATGACTAGATTACCTTTTTTGTGATTGAGAGATAAATATTGGTTAGAACATGGATCTTTTACATCAAGCTTATCAGACAGATAACAACTTATCTGAAAGATGGCGCCTCCGCTAGTGCAGCACTCCCTCAGCACTGCACTGGAGTGTTGGCCTTGACTTTTGTGCCCAAACTTGGAGCGGAACTTTAACCTAGAACCTTATGCTTCCCACTGAGCCATGGCAGACATTTTAGTTGGTTGAGCGATTTTTGGGAAAACTCACTTGTTCTTTGAAAGACTGCCATGGGATCCTGTGTCCTTTACATCCATCTGACAGGGCGGTTAGGGGTCAGATAACACCTTAGACATCTAATAGTGGTGCATTCCCTCAATATTGCACTGTGGTGTCGGCCCAGATTTGCAGAGATTGAGTTTTTTCTTTTGTATTCCAAAAGCATCCAGCCAGCACTCTAGCTCAAGTCTAATTAGTGTTTTTATCGAGTTTAGCATTACTTTCCTGCTCTCATACCCAAGGCCTTGACCAATAAAGGAAAGTGTCCCTTACATAATAAAGCAGAATGCAGTGGATGCTGGAAATCTGAAACAAAAACAGAAAATGCTGGAAAAACTCAGCAGATCTGACAGCATCTGTGACGGAGAAACAGGGATAATGTTTCTAGTCCATTATGACTCTTCTCCAGAATTCATCCCTTATACCTCCTTACCCACCTTATCCTGCAGAATCCTACCTGAATTTCCTTGCCTGGTTGTCCTAGTTAAATGTATTACTTCACACCTCTCCAGATTGAATTCCATTTGTTTTCTGCTTGTCTACCGGACCTGATATCTTCCTCACTATCAAACAGCTTTGAATGGACAGAGGGTGGCTTCAGCCTACTCCCTCCCCACAGCTGCATTGCTCTGAGCCTAAAAGCAAATTACTGCGGACGCTGGAATCTGAAACCAAAAGACCTTTGATAAAGGGTCATCTGGACTTGAAACGTCAGCTATTTTCTCTCCTTACAGATGCTGCCAGACCTGCTGAGATTTTCCAGCGTTTTCTCTTCTGCTTTGCTCTGAAGCTGGCCGCTCCTGGCATTGCCATGGTAACGCCCCCGCGCGCGCCTGCGCACGCGCGGGGAATGCTGGGAATGCTGCGGGCGGGTGTTGATTGGCTGCGGATTTGAGAGCGAGTGCTGATTGGCTGTGGCTCAGAGGGAGGACGGACGTTGATTGGCTACAACTCTGAGGGAGAACGGGAGCTGATTGGCTACGACTCTGAGAGCGGGCGCTGATTGGCTGCAGCTTTGAGGGCTGACGGGAAATAATTGGCTGCGGCTCTGACATCGGGCGTTGATTGGTTGCCATTCAGGACGGCGTTGATTGGCTGCAGCTCTGAGGGTGTGACGGGTACTGATTGGCTGTGGTTCGAGGGCGGGTGCTCCACTATGGCGGCCTCCAGAGTGTGGCTGTTGTCAGCGCGGCTCCGGGCCACCGGGCCTAGGTAAGGAGCTGCCTGAGAGGCAGGAAGCTGGGTCAGGACACGGGGCAGGAGACAGGCCGGTGGCTGCTCGGCTCGGCACCGAGAGAGGGGAGGCTGTGGTTAGTTAGTCAGTTAGCCTTTCCCGTCAGCCTGTGCTGGAGCTCCATCCTCGCGGCTTTATTGCTGAAGTAAAGGGCGGGTGGTCGGTCTCCCCTCAGCACTGCAGCTGCCCCCCCCCCCCCCCCCGTGTACATCAGGCTCTGTGCCGCCAGATCAAAGTGATTTTAACGAACATGTCCCCAACCCCCGAGTTGTAAAGAGGAACAGGAGCAATTGTGCGTCTTTAGGACGTTTCCGGGAAGTCCGGACACTTCACAGCAGCTGACGTTTTATCGTATTACAATGTAAATGGTGCACAGCAAGATCCCACAAACAGCATCGAGGTGCAGAGCAGATAGCTGATTTTAGTGCTGGTGGTTGAGGGATCAATATTGACTTGGACACACGGCGAGCTCCCCTACTATGAAATAAGAAGAGGCCTCACAACACCAGGTTAAAGTCCAACAGGTTTATTTGGAATCATGAGCTTTCGGAGCACTGCTCCTCACCTGATGATTACTCCACTCACCTGATGAAGGGGCAACGCTCCGAAAGGTCGTGATTCCAAATAAACCTGTTAGACTTTAACCTGGTGACTTCTTACTGTATCTCCACATCATGGCTCTCTGAAATAGTGTGACAGGTTATCTACGTCCACCTGAGGGCAGATAAGGTCTTAGTTTAACACCGTGGAGGATTGCATCGTAAGCAAGTGTAAGGTTATCCATTTTGGACCAAGAAAGGATAGATCAGGGTAGCGCAGTAGTTAACACTGCTGCCTCACAGCTCCAGAGATCCGAGTCATCTGGACTCAAAATGTCAGCTCTTTTCCCACCTCACAGATGCTGCCAGACCTGCTGAGATTTTCCAGCATTTTCTCTCCTTGGGTGACTGTGTGGAGTTTGCACGTTCTCCCTGTCTCTGCGTGGGTTTCCTCTGGGTGCCCTGGTTCCCTCCCACACTCCAAAGATGTGTATGTTGGGTGGATTCGTCAAACTAAATTGCCCCTTATTGTCTCGAAGTGTAGGTTGGGAGACTAGCGAGGTAAATGTGTAGGGATAGGGTCTGGATTGGATGCTGTATTGGTGAGTTGGTGCAGACTTGATGGGCTGAATAGCCTCCTTTTGCACTGTAGGGATTCTATGATTCTGCTTTCTGGATGGTATCAAGTAAAAGGCAAAGAAATTTGGTGGTTCAGGTGCATGGATCTTTAAGATGCCACAAGCAGGTGCAGAAAATAATTAAGAAGGCTAATGCAACGCTGGCCTTTATATCTAGAGGACTGGAATGTAACGATGCAGAAGTTATGCTGTAGCTTTTCTAAACCCTGGTTAGACCCCATTTGGAGTCACTGACAGCAGATCTGGACACCACACCTTAGGAAGGATATATTGGCCTTGGAGGGAGTACAACGTAGGTTTACAAGAATGATACCTGGACTTCAGGGGTTAAATTATGAGAATAAATTATACAAATTAGACCTGTTTTCTGTGGAATTTAGCAGGTTAAGGGGTGATCTGATTGATGTCTTCAAAATATTAACAGGAAAAGACAGGGTAGATAAAGATAAACTATTTCCATTGGTCGGTGATTCTAGAACTAGAGGGCATAGTCTAAAAATTAGGGCCAGACTGTTCAGGAGAGATGTTTGGAAGCATTTCTATACACAAGGGGTGGTATTGTTCTGGAACTCTCTTCCATAAATGACAGTTGATGCAAAGTCAATTTCTAATTTTAAATTTGAGATAGATGCTTTTTTGTTAAGCGACAGTATTAAGGAATATGGGCCAAAGGCAGGAATATGGGCCAAAGGCAGGTATATGGAGTTAGGCCACAAATCAGCCATGATCTCATTGAATGGTCTATCCTATTCCTAAAGTCAGCCTGCATTATGTGCTCAAGTCTCTGGAGTGGACTTGAATGAGAATACAATCAGTATTTAAACCACCACAAGCTTCGGACCCATCTCTCTTTGGTTCAAGTTTGTAGATGATACATAAAGGGGCTGTGTGTTTGATAGTGAGGAAGATATCAGTGGTCAGGTGAACAGAAAAAAATGGAATTCAACCTAGAGAAGTGTGAAGTAATATATTTGGGACTGGCAAACAATGCAAGGGAACACACATTAAACAATAGGATTCTGAGGAGTGTAGAGGAACAGGGAGACCTCGGCACCTAGGTCTGCAGATTGTTGAAGGCTGTCGAACTGGTAGTTAAGGTAGTCAAGAAGGTTTTAAGGATACTTCCCTTTATTGGTCAAGGCCTTGAGTATAAGATCAGGAAGCTAATGCTGGAACTCTATAAAAACACTGGTTAGACTGCAGCTAGAGTACTGGCTAGAGTTCTTTTCAATTACAGGCAGGATGTGATTGCACAGAAGAGATGTATGATACAAAAACAGAAAATGCTGGAAAATCTCGGCAGGTCTGACAGCATCTGTGGAGAAAGAATAAAGACAGCGTTTCGAGCCTGGATAATCCTTCAAAGGATCATCTAGACTTGAAATGTTGGCTCTATTCCCTTTCCACAGATGCTGTCAGACTTGCTGAGATCTTCCAGCATTTTCTGCTTTTGTTTCAGATTCCAGCATCTGCAGTATTTTGCTTTTATATAAATGTATCATGATGTCAGGAATGGAGAATTTCAGCCACAAGGAAAGATTGGAGTTATTTTCCTTGGAACAGAGGAGGTTGAGGGGAGATTTAATTGAGGGGTCTAGAGAGAGTGGGAAGGAAGTATTTCTGTTAGGTTAATAACCAGAGGTATTTGAAAGGGTGAGAGAGGCAGACATAATCCCCATTGCATTTAACCAAAACAAAACTTGCACATGCATGAGGTGGCGTAAACTGCAGCACGACTGACCAAGTGATTGAAATTAGGATTTGCCTTGATGGCTATTTTTCAGTTGACATGAACAGGTTGGGCTGAATGCCCTCCTCCTGTACTATAATTTTGTTTCCACCCCTCCCCTTCATCTTGATTTGCTACATTACATACAGGTTGTATTTTCTTTTGTAATAAAGTTGGCAGGGTTTTGCTTCTTGACATTTCAACACCTTCATTCCTTCAATGCAATTTTTTAAAAAAGCACTTTTTCAATCTCATTGCCTCCACCCTCCCTTGAGGCCTTCAGTCATAACAAGAAGAGCAACATTTTAAACTGTCACTGTTTTAATGAGTTGTCAAGTATATCAATCAACTCAGTTCTTATTTGTCAAACTTATGGTTCAGACTTCAATGTTGTTTAAGTAACTGAATATAAACCAAGCTTGTTCTTCGTCATTTTTAAAATTTTTTACTGAAATACAACTCAGTTCTGTAATATTTTAGCTTGGAGGTTTCAGGCAACTTTTAATTAGAGCTCAGATTTATTTGAAAAGTAAAATATTGTAGATGCTGGGAATCTGAAATAAAAACAAAATGCTGGAAATACTCAGGTTAGGCTGCATCTGTGAAGAGAGAAAGAGTTAACATGTCTGGCCAATGACTTTTCAGCAGAACTGAAATGTTAAAACATTAAAGGTTTCCCCCTCCACAGATGTTACCTGATGCAAGTATTTCCAGCATTTTCTATTTTTATTTCCGATTAGAGCATCACAGTGGTTAGCACTGCTGCCTCACGGTGCCAGAGACCCAGGTTCAATTCCCGGCTTGGGTGACTGTCTGTGTGGAGTTTGCACGCTCTCTGTGTCTGCATGGGTGCTCCTGTTTCCTCCCACAGTCCAAAAATGTGCAGGTTAGGTGGATTGGTCATGCTAAACCACCTCAGTGTCCCAACATGTTAGGGGGATTAGCGGGGTAAATAGGTGGAGTTATGGGAAGGGACATGGGTGGGATCCTCTCATGGAGAGTCAGTGCAGACTTGATGGGCCAAATGGCGGCCTCCTGCACGATAAGGATTCCATGATTTCCAACAGCCATAGTGTTGTTATTTTTACACTGTCTATTTCACTCTGCTTCTCTTCCTGGAATGCCTATCTTAAAGTTCTGCTCTCACTCCATGATTTCTGTTTTGTGTCTTTTACTCTGTTCACCTTCATTGCTTTCTATTTCCCTCCTCAAGTTTGGTTAGGAATGTTTGATTTGATTTTTATTCCCCCAAAATGATGAAGCTTGCTTTGAAAGGTTAGTCAAGAGTGATTCATGTCCTTGACAACTAATTAAAATGGAGACAGTTTAAAATGTTATGTTCTTGTGCTGACTGATGGTCCCAAAGGAGGTGGGAACAAATAGCATGAAGAAATGTTTTCTTTTTCAAATGCACTTTGAGCGAGGGTGTGTTAAAATTGCATTTTTTTCAAAACAAAGACAAAATACTCCTTTATATTCTCCCCATGATAGTGGTGACTGTTCTGAGGTAAGCATCAGCAACCTTGCATTAGAAGTGGAGTGGATCATTTAGCTTATTCCTGTGTTCAACTAGATTGTAAGGGAAGCTTGAATGAACTTGCCTCACCTTCCCTTGAGTTTGAAATTTTAAACACTTAATTGAGATGTTTAAAATGAAGAGATTTGGAAGGACGGTACAGAGAACCTATTTTCCCTGGTGTGAGAATTCAGGGCAGCAGGCCACAGTGGTAAAATTTGATCCAGGCCATTAAGGACTGAAATCAGGAAGTCCTATGTCGTTCAAAAGTAATGAAAGTCTGGAATTCTCCAATTAAACTGCAGATGATGGACCAATTGGACCCCAAGGCTGAGATTGATAGATTTTTGGAATAATTTTTGATTTGATTTATTATTGTCACATGTATTAGTATACAGCGAAAAGTATTGTTTCTTGCGGGCTATGCAGACAAAGCATACCCTATATAGAGAAAGAAAGGAGTGGGTGCAGAATGCAAAGTTGTAGGCCTAGCTAGGGTGTAGAGAAAGATCAACTTAATATGAGGAGGTCCATTCAAAAGTCTGATGGCAGCAGGGAAAAAGCTGTTCTTGAGTCAGTTGGTACGTGATCTCAGACTTTTGTATCTTTTTCTTGACGGAAGAAGTTGGAATTTGATTTGATTTATTATTGTCACATGTATTAACATACAGTGAAAAGTATTGTTTCTTGCGCGCTATACAGACAAAACATACCGTTCATAGAGAAGGAAACGAGAAAGTGCAGAATGTAGTGTTACAGTCATATCTAGGGTGAAGAGAGTATGTCTGGGCTGCGTGGGGTCCTTGATTATGCCAGCTGCTTTTCTGAGGCACTGGGAAGTGTAGACAGTGTCAATGGATGGGAGGCTGGTTTGCATGATAGACTGGGCTTCATTCACAACGTTTTGTAGTTTCTTGGGGTCTTGGGCAGAGCAGAAGCCATACCAAGCTGTGATACAACCCAAAAGAATGCTTTCTATGGTGCATCTGTAAAAGTTGGTGAGAATTGTGGCAGACATGCCAAATTTCCTTAGTCTCCTGAGAAAGAGGAGGCGTTGGTGGGCTTTCTTAAGAATAGTGTTGGCATGGAGAGACAGATTGTTAGTGTTCTGGACACTTAGAAACTTGAAGCTCCCATTTCCACTTCATCCTGTCAATGTAGACAGGAGCATGTCCTCCAATACGCTTCTTGAAGTCGATGACTCGCATGCCACGGTTTCCTTCTGCCCTGGGCCTAAACTTGCATCTGTCTCTAGTTTCTCTCCTATCTCCTCTCATGCCCTCAAATTCATCCTGTCATAGAGTCAGAGGTTTATAGCTTTTCGGCCCAACTTGTCCATGGCGCTCTTTTTTTTTAAACCCCTAAGCTAGTCCCAATTGCCCGTATTTGGCCCATATCCCTCTATACCCATCGTACCCATGTAACTATCTAAATGCTTTTTAAAAGACAAAATTGTACCTGCCTCTACTACTACCTCTGGCAGCTTGTTCCAGACACTCACCACCCTCTGTGTGGAAAACATTGCCCCTCTGGACACTTTTGTATCTTTCCCCTCTCACCTTAAACTTATGCCCTCTAGTTTTAAACTCCCCTACCTTTGGGAAAAGATATTGACTATCTAGCTGATCTGTGCCCCTCATTATTTTATAGACCTCTATAAGATCACCCCTCAGCCTCCTACGCTCCAGAGAAACAAGTCCCAGCCTATCCAGCCTCTCCTTATAACTCAAACCATCAAGTCCTGGTAGCATCCTAGTAAATCTTTTCTGCACTAGTTTAATAATATCCTTTCTATAATAGGGTGACCAAGTGTGGACTTACCAATGTCTTGTACAACTTCAACAAAACGTCCCAACTCCTGTATTCAATGTTCTGACTAATGAAACCAAGCATGCCGAATGCCTTCTTCACCACTCTGTCAACCTGTTACTCCACTTTCAAGGAGCTATGAACCTGTACCCCTAGATCTTTTTGTTCTGTAACTCTCCCCAACACCCTACCATTAGCTGACTAAGTCCTGCCCTGGTTCAATCTACCAAAATGCATCACCTCGCATTTGTCTAAATTAAACTCCATCTGCCATTCGTCAGCCTACTGGCCCAATTGATCAAGATCCCGTTGCAATTGGAGATAACTTTCCTCACTGTCCACTATGCCACCAATCTTGGTGTCATCTGCAAACTTACCAACCATGCCCCCTATATTCTCATCCAAATCATTAATATAAATAACAAATAACAGTGGACCCAGCACCGATCCCTGAGGCACACCGCTGGTCACAGGTCTCCAGTTTGAAAAACAACCCTCTACAACAACCCTCTGGCTTCTGTCTGGCTGCTTTAACCCTGTTCTTGCTAAATTGTTGACAAGTCACACACCATCCTGATTTGGAAATTTATCACCATTTCTTCATCACTGAGTCAGATTTCTGGAATTGTCTTCTCAATAGCAGTGTGGCAGTTCACTGTGTGAACTACAGCAGTTCAAGAAAACAGCTCATCACCACCTCTCGAGGGCAAATAGGGATGGGCAATAAATACTGACCTTACCAGCAATGTGCAGATCCTATGTCTGGATATGTTTTTTTAAAAAATGCTGCTGAAATCCCCACCCATGCTGTTGTGATCTCCAGACTTGACTATTCCAATGTTTTCCTACCTGCACTAATTCACTCTCCATAAACTTGAGCTTGTCCAGATCTCTTCCATTCTAACCTGAATCGAGGTCCTCTCACTATTGTGCTTGCTGGCCTACGTTAATGCCTTGCCCAAACAACCTGCCTCCCTGGCCTTATTAATTCTCTTGTTCAAATTCCTCCATTCCCTCCGTATCTCAGTAACTTCCTCCACTCCTGTCTCCGGCCTTGTGTCTCTCTCCTACGTTGTTCAGCCCAGCACAGGCAGCTGTGCATTCAGCTGTCTACACCCTAAGCTCTCAAATTCAATCCTTAAATTTCTTTCCCCATAACATTTGAGACTCTTAAAACCAACCACTGACCAAACTTAGTTACCCCCACCTAATGTTTCCTCCTCGAGCTTGTCGTTATGCTTTGTTTGATTCCATTCCCGTTAAGCACCTTAGAACATTAAAGGCTTGCAAGCTGTTGTAAAAGTGGGAGGAGGGTTGAACGGAACATAAACAGGAATCTATTTCAGAGCCAGATATCCAACATCAAATCTTGTAATCACCCTCTTTAAATATGGACGACAAAGATTTTGAAAAAAGTTATTCGGCTGAAATAAATTGAGTTCTGTTATAATAATACAAGCTGCCGTACTGTTGTAAAGACCCTGAAGAGTGAGAGAGAGGATCCTGCCCTCCCCTGGCTCTGGTGATTCCAGCCCCACAATGTGGTTGGCTCTTCAAAACTCTTCAATTTGCACTCAATGTTGGTTTATCCAGTAGTTTAAGTATCTTTAACAAGGATGGGGCTGGGCATTCTGGCTTAAAAATCCCTGTGCTTCCCTCTTTTCCCTCCCCACTAGCCCTGGCTCCTGTAATGTTTTATTGCCCGTTTCATATCATAGAATCTCTACAGTGCAGAAGGAGGCAATTCGGCCCATCAAGTCTGCACCGACTCTCCGACAGAGCATCTTACCCAGGCCCTATCCCCAAGAACCTACATATTTACACTACTAATCCACCTAACCTACACATCTTGGCACACTAAAGGGCAATTTAGCATGGCCAATCAACCTAACCTGCTCACCTTTGGAGTGTGGGAGGAAACCGGAACACCCGGAGGAAACCCACGCAGACACGGGAAGAACGTGCAAACTCCACAAAGTCACCCAAGGCTAGAATTGAACCCGGGTCCCTGGAGCTGTGAAGCAGCTGCGCTAACCACTGTGCATTCAGTGAATCCACTGTCTTTAAGTTTTCTAAGTTATACTTTAACACTGCAATGAAGTTGTGAAAATCCCCTAGTCTCCACATTCCGCCAAGTGTTTGGGTACACTGAGGGAGAATTTAGCATGGTCAATACACCTAACCAACACATCTTTCGGACTGTGGGGGGAAACCCACGCAGACAGAGAGAACGTGCAGACTCCGCACAGACAGTGGCCCAAGCTGGGAATTGAACCCGGGTCCCTGGCTCTGAGGCAGCAATGCTAACCACCGTGCTACCATGTCTTGGTGTGCAATCAGTGGATTCACGTTTAGATTAAGATGCTACTGTTGGTAGCCTAGAATAAGAGGCTAGGCTTGGAAGAGTTTGTCTTGTTGAAACATGGCTTTTTCCAGATAGACTTGTTTCTCCAGCCAGCTGGTTTCAGGAAACATATAATGGGTGTTTTGCTGGGCATTACACCTAGGGACATTGCAACATATGGTATTGAGTAGGATGTCATTGTGAGGATTGACCGAATCTAATGGACCGCCAGAAAATAAGTAAGAGACTGCTGACAGCTCTACAGCATAGCTGAGGCATCCTGAACTCAGTCTATAAGCAGCAAGCAGAATGCTCTGTGATAGTTAGTTTGTCTTGTCTCATTTTCTTGCACTGTTGTATTTAATGAAGGCCTGCAGGATTGGATGTCTGAATGGTTGAACCTGTACAGCTAGAAAATGATGACACAGCCTAAACCATTGCTGCTTGAGCCACCCTCTTTCTTCCCATTTCTTGGAATTGCCTGAAGTAATCCTGGCAAGCAGTCTAAACTAAATCAGTACAAGTTTTTCAGAGGGTAAAAACAGGAAATGCTGAAGCTGCTCAGGTTTGGTAACATCTGTGGAAACATAAACTGAGTTACCATTTTGGTTGATGACCTGTCACAGGTAGGGGCTATTCCCTTTGAATGTTTGGCTTCATCCACCCACAAGCTAGCTTGTTTGCACCGTTCTCGACAGCTCCCAAGGTGGCATTGTGACAGATGCATCCCATCAAGGGAAGCTTTCACCTGGGAGGAGCAGTGTGGTTGGCAGGTGGCTGATAACTCTTGGGCATTTCTTGGTGGAATGACATGGAGCAAGTCTTTTCAGCTCTGAGTAGTGAACCCCAATGAATAATTTTTCTTTGTTAATAAGAGGTCCACTTTTGCTAATGCAATCCTGGATACTCTACGGTTTGAGCATAAGTGCAGCTGTCAATTCGGGGCTCCCTCCGCAGTTGATGGAGACACCAGCTTGCTCCAGTTGTTTTGAATGAGCCATTAGTTCTGCTGCATTTTAATAGTGACTTCTTTCTTTCCTGGTTTTCAGTCTGCCCTGGTCTGCCCGCCTTCCCTTACTGACTCTGTGCTGCTCGAGGACATCCATTCGGAGATTTTCCAATTGTGAGTACACAATTTGTCCGATTTTATTCATTAAATTCTTTAGAAAGGTAGCTCGTGGTGCTTTTCGGGGCAGATAGCATAATGGCAATAACACAGGACTAGTAAACCACAGGCCCAGGGTTAAGCCCATGGAATGTGGGTTTAAATCCCACAATGGCAACTGGTGGAACTTAAACTTTACTAATTAATTTACGTTATTAATTAGTTAAAAAATGGAATTAAAAGCACTGTGAGGGAGGGTTTAAACTAACTTGGCAGGGCGCTGGGATCCCGAGAAAAGGTTCAACAGGGGGAGATGCGCAGGCAAAATTAGAAGAGACAGCAAGTGAGTCAGGAAGGCATTGAGGTTATAGGCCAGTTAGGCACAAGGGTGTGTGGCAAGATTGATGGTATTTATTTTCATACAAGGAGTCTGACGAACAAGGCAGATGAGTTGAGGGAGCAAATTGAAATATGGGGAATGATGTCCTTGCTGTTACTGAGACATTGTTGAGAGAGGGGCAAGATTGGCACCTCAATATTCCAGAATATAGGATCTTTCGGCGAGACAGGGAAAGAGGTAAAAGAGGAGGGGGTGTCAGAATTTTGATCAGGGAATCAATTGGAGCAGTAAGGAGGGACAACATCTTAGAAGGCTCTTCATATGGGTAGAGCTTAAAAAGCAAAAAGGAGCAATCACATTGCTGGGAGTGTTTTATAGGCCCCCTACCCGTCCGAGATAAATAAAGGAGCAGATATGCAAGCAAATTTCAGCGAAGTGTAAAAGTAACGGGGTAGTGATAGTGGGGGATTTCAACTTCCCCGACATTAAAGTTTATTTATTAGTGTCACAAGTAGGCTTACATTAACACTGCAATGAAGTTACTTTGAAAATCGCCTAGTCGCCACACTCTGGCGCCTGTTCGGGTCAATGCACCTAACCAGCACGTCTTTCAGACTGGGAGGAAACCGGAGCACCCGGAGGAAATCCATGCAGATACAGGGAGAACGTGCAGACTCTGCACAGTGACCCAAACCAGGAATCGAACCCAGGTCCCCGGTGTTGTGAGGCAGCAGTGCTAACCACTGTGCCATGGGATAGTCATAGTGTGAAAGGTTTAGAGGGAATGGAATTCTTAAAATGCATCCAGGAGAACTTTTTAAGCCAGTATGTAGAAGAGGAGGCGGTCCTGGATTTAATTTTAGGTAATGATCCAAAGATGTGTGGGTTAGGTTGATTGGCCATGCTAAAAAATTGCCCCTTAGTGTCCTGGGATGCGTAGATTAGAGGGATTAGTGGGTAAATATGTAGGGATATGGGGATAGGGCCTGGGTGGGATTGTGGTCGGTGCAGACTCGATGGGCCGAATGGCCTCTTTCTGTACTGTAGGGTTTCTATGATAATGAAGCCGTGCAAGTTGTTGAAGTATCAGTGGGGAGCATTTTGTAGACAGCGATCGTAACTCCATTAGATTCAAGATTGCTATGGAAAAGGACAAGGATGAGCCAGAAATCAAAGTTCTAAACAGGGGCACGGTTAATTTTAATAAAATCAGATATGGTTGACCAGAATGGACTGGGAGCAGACGCTTTAAGATAAATCTGAGGCAAAACAGTGTGATGCATTCAAGAAAGAAATAGGGAGAGTACAGGGCCAACCTGTTGAAAGAAAGAAAAAGTGTGAGACCAACAAATCCAGTGAACCCTGGATATTGAGGGATATACAGCATTGGATAAAAAGAAAAACTGAGGCTTTTGGCAGATATCGAGGGCTCAAAACAGCAGAAACTCTAGAAGAGTACAGAATGTGCAAGAGGAAACTCCTAAAATAAATTAGGAGAACAAAAAGAGGATATAAAAGGATATAAAATTCCTGAGATGTTTAACAAGTGTATTAAGGGTAATTCGGACAAGCATAGGGCCCATTAAGGACCACAGTGGTAGTTTGTGTGTTGAGCCGGAGGACAAGATAGGGTTCTAAACAAATACTTTGTGTCGGCGTTCACTGATGAACATAGAACATTACAGCGCAGAACAGGCCCTTCGGCCCACGATGTTGCACCGACCAGTTATAAAAAAAAAACTGTGACCCTCCAACCTAAACCAATTTCTTTTCGTCCATGAACCTATCTACGGATCTCTTAAACGCCCCCAAACTAGGCGCATTTACTACTGATGCTGGCAGGGCATTCCAATCCCTCACCACCCTCTGGGTAAAGAACCTACCCCTGACATCGGTTCTATAACTACCCCCCCTCAATTTAAAGCCATGCCCCCTCGTGCTGGATTTCTCCATCAGAGGAAAAAGGCTATCACTATCCACCCTATCTAAACCTCTAATCATCTTATATGTTTCAATAAGATCCCCTCTTAGCCGCCGCCTTTCCAGCGAAAACAATCCCAAATCCCTCAGCCTCTCCTCATAGGATCTCCCCTCCATACCAGGCAACATCCTGGTAAACCTCCTCTGCACCCTCTCCAAAGCCTCCACATCCTTCCTGTAATGTGGGGACCAGAACTGCACACAGTACTCCAAGTGCGGCCGCACCAGAGTTGTGTACAGTTGCAACATAACGCTACGACTCCTAAATTCAATCCCCCTACCAATAAACGCCAAGACACCATATGCCTTCTTAACAACCTTATCTACTTGATTCCCAACTTTCAGGGATCTATGCACACATACACCTAGATCCCTCTGCTCCTCCACACTATTCAAAGTCCTCCCGTTAGCCCTATACTCAACACATCTGTTATTCCTACCAAAGTGAATTACCTCACACTTCTCCGCATTAAACTCCATCCGCCACCTCTCGGCCCAACTTTGCAACCTGTCTAAGTCTTCCTGCAAACTACGACACCCTTCCTCACTGTCTACCACACCACCGACTTTGGTGTCATCAGCAAATTTGCTAATCCACCCAACTATACCCTCATCCAGATCATTAATAAATATTACAAACAGCAGTGGCCCCAAAACAGATCCCTGAGGTACACCACTTGTAACCGCACTCCATGATGAATATTTACTATCAACCACCACCCTCTGTTTCCTATCCGCTAGCCAATTCCTGATCCAATTTCCTAGATCACCCCCAATCCCATACATCTGCATTTTCTGCAGAAGCCTACCATGGTGAACCTTATCAAACGCCTTACTAAAATCCATATATACCACGTCCACTGCCTTGCCCCCATCCACCTCCTTGGTCACTTTCTCAAAAAACTCAATAAGGTTAGTAAGGCACGACCTACCTGCCACAAAACCATGCTGACTATCACCTATCAATTCATTACTCTCCAAATAACTATAAATCCTATCCCTTATAATTTTTTCCAACATCTTGCCGACAACAGAAGTGAGACTCACCGGTCTATAATTCCCGGGGAAGTCTCTGTTCCCCTTCTTAAACAATGGGACAACATTCGCTAACCTCCAATCTTCTGGTACTATACCAGAGGCCAACGACGACCTGAAGATCAGAGCCAGAGGCTCTGCAATCACTTCTCTTGCCTCCCAGAGAATCCTTGGATAAATCCCATCCGGACCAGGGGATTTATCTATTTTCAGACCCTCCAGAATATCCTGCACATCCTCCTTATCAACTGTAATACTGTCTATTCTACTCCCTTGCAACCCAGTGTCCTCCTCAGCTATATTCATGTCCCCTTGCGTGAACACCGAAGAGAAATATTGGTTCAATGCTTCACCAATCTCCTCCGGTTCCACACATAACTTCCCTCTGCCATCTATAACTGGCCCTAAACTTGCCCTAACCAACCTTCTGTTCTTGACATACCTATAGAACGCCTTAGGATTCTCTTTAACCCTATCCGCCAAAGTCTTCTCATGTCCCCTTTTAGCCCTTCTAAGCTCGCTCTTCAACTCCCTCTTAGCCAATCTAAAGCTTTCTAGTGCACTACCCGAGTGCTCACGTCTCATCCGAACATAAGCCTCCTTTTTCTTTTTAACCAACAAAGAAACTTTTTTGGTGCACCACGGTTCCCTAGCCCTACCAATTCCTCCTTGCCTGACAGGGACATACCTATCACAGACTCGCAGTAGCTGCTCCTTGAAAAAACTCCACATGTCGGACGTTCCCAGTCCCTGTAATCTCCTAGTCCAACCTATGTTTCCTAATTCTCTCCTAATAGCCTCATAATTACCCTTCCCCCAGCTAAAACCACTGGCCTGAGGTTCATGCCTATCCCTTTCCATCACTAAGGTGAACGTAACCGAATTGTGGTCACTATCACCAAAATGCACACCAACTTCCAAGTCTAGCACCTGGTCTGGCTCATTTCCCAGCACCAGATCCAATATAGCCTCACCTCTAGTTGGCCTGTCTACATACTGAGTCAAAAAACCTTCCTGCACGCTTTGAACAAAAACTGACCCCTCTAACGAGCTAGAGCTATAACAATTCCAGTCAATATTAGTCAAGTTAAAATCCCCCATAACAATTGCCCTATTACTTTCACTCCTAAGCAGGATTGACTCCGCAATCCTTTCCTCAACCTCTCTAGAACTTTTAGGAGGTCTATAAAAGACTCCCAACAGGGTGACCTCTCCTCTCCTATTTCTAATCTCCGCCCATACTACCTCAACAGATAAGTCCTCATCAAACCTCCTCTCTGATGATGTGGGTATAGAAATCAGGGAGAAGGACTGTGATATGATTAAAGAAATTAACATAGACAGAGAGGAGGTTTTGAGTGGTCTGGCAGGCTTAAAAGTAGATAAATCTCCAGGGCCAGAGGAAATGTATCCCAGGCTTTTGAGTAAGGTAAGGGAGGACATAGCACAGATGCTGGCAATAATTTTCAATTCCTCTCTGGCCATAGGAGAGGGGGACTGGAGGATAGGCAATGTGGTACCATTATTCAGGAAGGGAGGAAGGAATAAGCCAGGAAACTACTGGTCAGTCAGTCTAACCACCCATGATGGGGAAATTATTGGAAGCAATTCTGAGAAACAAAATTAATCTGCACTTGGAGGCAGGGATTAATCAAGAACAGTCAGCATGGTTTTGTTAAGGGGAGGTCAGGCTGACCAACTTGATTGAATGTTTCGAAAGGCGACCAGATGTGTAGATGAGGGCAATGCCCCTGACATAGTCTACTTGGACTTCAGCAAGGCTTTTGATAAGGTCCCACATGGGAGACTGATAGTGAAGGTGAGACCCTTCACTATCAGAGCCAAAGAACTTTGGCAAATTGGATCCAGAATTGGCTGAGTGGCAGGAAGCAGAGTGAGATGGTGTTTTGCAGATAGAAAGACTGTGTCCAGTGGGATCCCGCAGGGATCTGTGTTGGGGCCCTTGCTGTTTGTGGTTTATATAAATGACTTGGATTTGAATTTAGGAGGATTGATCAGTAAGTTTGTGGGTGATGTGGTGAGTGGTAGATAGTGAGAAGGATAGCCTTAGATTATAGAAGGATCGAGATGAACTGGTCAGATGGGCTGATCAGTGACAAATGGAATTCATTCCAGATAAGTGAGAGGTGATGCATTTGGACAGGACAAACAAGGCAAGAGAATACATTAGGAACAGCAGGACCCTGGGAGGCACCGAGGATCAGAGGAACCTTGGTGTGCATGTACACTGGTCCCTTAAGGTAGCAGGACAGGTGATTAAGAAGGCAAATGGTATACTTGCCTTTATTAGCCAAGGCATAGAGTTTAAGATCAGGGAGGCTTTACTGTGTAAAACGTTGGTTAGGCCACAGTTAGAATATTGTGTGCAGTTCTGGAATCCACATTACAAGAGAGATGTGGCAGCATTGGAAAGGATGCAGAGGAGGTTTACCAGGATGTTGCCTGGGCTGGAGAGTCTTAATTACGAGGAGAGATTGGATAGACTGGGGTTGTTTTCCTTGGATCAGAGGAGATTGAGAGGGCACATGATTGCGATGTCTAAAATTGAGTGGCATAGAGAGGGTAGATAGGAAGAAACTTTTCCCTTTGGTGGAGGGATCAATGACCAATGCGTAGAGTTAAGGTGAGGGGCAGGAGGTTTAGGGGGGGATGTGAGGAAATACTTTTAAACCCAAAGGGTGGTGGGAGTCTGGAACTCACTGGCTGAAAGGCTGGTGGAGGCAAAGACCTTCGTAGCATTTAAGAAGTATTTAGGTGTGCACTTGTGATGCCAAGGCATACAATGCTATGAACCAAATGCTGGCAATTGGGATTAGAATAGTTGGGTGGTTGTTTTGACCAGCACAGACTCAATGGACCGAAGGGTTTTTCTGTGCTGTATGCCTTTCTGACTCTAAGACTCTCATGCTCTTCTTTGACATAGTGCCTTAGGCTTTACAAGCTCATCCGAGAGAGCAGGTGGGGCCTTAGTTTAATGACTGACCCAAAGGATGGCACCCCTGACAGTGCTGCAGTTGCTCAGTGTGGCACTGGAGTATTGGGTTAGATTGTGTGCTCAGATATCTGGCGTGGGACTTGAACCCAGAGCCTCCTGACTTAAAAGCAAGTGCTCTCCACATCCTACACTAAACTTTAACCCAGCACCGGTTCAACCGTGTTGGGGAAGACTCCACATTGGACACTGTAAGCAAATGACACTCAGAGTCCAGGTCAGTGGATTCAGCATTGAAGGAAGTACTTAATCTTCCAGCGAGGCACAGAGGACCAGTGGCTGCAGTGAGCTTTACAGGTGGCTGATGTGGTGCTTCCAGTTGTCTGATCTGTACAGATTTGGACCCTGATGGACAAGTTGGAGGAGCCAAGAGCCTATTCTTGTCCATCTGCTCCAGACCCTTGACTTAAGAAACTAGGACTGCACTCGTCTTCTGAAGACCGCCAGCTGGGATTTGCCTAAATTTGCACCATCCGCCAATACTGCTGTCAGCAGCCCAAGCCCTTGTGCTGCTAACAGGGTCCACCATACCCTTCTCCCTGAAGGAATTAGAACATCTGATGCCCAGACAATTTTTTAAAAAAAATTAATTTACAGGATGTGGGCATCGCTGGCCAGAGCAGCATTTATTGCCCATGGGAAGCTGGTGGTGAGCTGCCTTCTTGAACTGCTGCAGTTCCTGAATTGTAGGTACACCCACTGTGCTGTTACAGAGGGGATTCCAGGATTTTGATTCAGTGAGAGTGAAGGACAAAGAACAGTACAGCACAGGAAACAGGCCCTTCGGCCCTCCAAGCCTGTGCCGCTCCTTGGTCCAACTGGACCAATCGTTTGTATCCCTCCATTCCCAGGCTGCTCATGTAACTATCTAGGTAAGTCTTAAACGATGTCAGCGTGCCTGCCTCCACCACCCTACTTGGCAACGCATTCCAGGCCCCCACCACCCTCTGTGTAAAAAACATCCCTCTGATATCTGAGTTATCCTTCGCCCCTCTCACATTGAGCCCGTGACCCCTCGTGATCGTCCCCTCCGACCTGGGAAAAAGCTTCCCACTGTTCACCCTATCTATCCCCTTCATAATCTTGTACACCTCTATTAGATCTCCCCTCATTCTCCGTCTTTCCAGGGAGAACAACCCCAGTTTATCCAATCTCTCCTCATAGCTAAGACCCTCCATACCAGGCAACATCCTGGTAAACCTTCTCTGCACTCTCTCTAACGCCTCCACGTCCTTCTGGTAGTGCGGCGACCAGAACTGGATGCAGTACTCCAAATGTGGCCTAACCAGCGTTCTATACAGCTGCATCATCAGACTCCAGCTTTTATACTCTATACCCCGTCCTATAAAGGCAAGCATACCATATGCCTTCTTCACCACCTTCTCCACCTGTGTTGCCACCTTCAAGGATTTGTGGACTTGCACACCTAGGTCCCTCTGTGTTTCTATACTCCTGATGACTCTGCCATTTATTGTATAACTCCTCCCTACATTATTTCTTCCAAAATGCATCACTTCGCATTTATCCGGATTAAACTCCATCTGCCACCTCTCCGCCCAATTTTCCAGCCTATCTATATCCTGCTGTATTGCCTGACAATGCTCTTCGCTATCCACAAGTCCAGCCATCTTCGTGTCATCCGCAAACTTGCTGATTACACCAGTTACACCTTCTTCCAAATCACTTATATATATCACAAATAGCAGAGGCCCCAGTACAGAGCCCTGCGGAACACCACTGGTCACAGACCTCCAGCCGGAAAAAGACCCTTCGACCACTACCCTCTGTCTCCTATGGCCAAGCCAGTTCTCCACCCATCTAGCCACTTCTCCTTGTATCCCATGAGCCTTAACCTTCTTAACCAACCTGCCATGTGGGACTTTGTCAAATGCCTTACTGAAATCCATATAGACGACATCCACGGCCCTTCCTTCATCAACCATTTTTGTCACTTCCTCAAAAAACTCCACCAAATTTGTAAGGCACGACCTCCCTCTTACAAAACCATGCTGTCTGTCACTAATGAGATTGTTCCTTTCTAAATGCACATACATCCTGTCTCTAAGAATCCTTTCCAACAACTTCTCTACCACGGACGTCAAGCTCACCGGCCTATAATTTCCTGGGTTATCCCTGCTACCCTTCTTAAACAACGGGACCACATTCGCTATCCTCCAATCCTCAGGGACCTCACCCGTGTCCAAAGAAGCGACAAAGATTTCCGTTAGAGGCCCAGCAATTTCATCTCTCGTCTCCCTGAGCAGTCGAGGATAGATGCCATCAGGCCCTGGGGCTTTGTCAGTTTTAATGTTCCCTAAAAACCTAGCGCCTCCAGGAATAGCGCTATATTTCAATGTCAGGATGGTGAATGGCTTGGAGGGGAACCTTCAGGTAGTGGTGATTCCATGTATCTGCTGCTCTTGGCCTGCCAGATGTGGGTTTGGAAGGTGCTGCATAAGGAACCTTGGTGAGTTCCTGCAGTGCATCTTGTAGATAGTACACACTGCTGCCACTGATGTCGGTGGTGGAGGGATTGAATGTTTGTGGAAGGGGTAGCAATTAAGCGGGCTGCTTTATCCTGGATGGTGTCGAGCTTTTCGAGTGTTGTTGGAGCTGCGCTTATCCAGGCAACTGGAGAATATTCCATGACTTGTGCCTTTTAAATGGTGGACAGGCTTTGGGGAGTCTGAAGGTGAGTTACTCGCTGCAGTATTCCTAGCCTCTGACCTGCTCCATAGCACTGTAAGAAGTCTGACAACACCAGGTTAAAGTCCAACAGGTTTATTTGGTAGCACAAGCCACAAGCTTTCAGAGCGCTGCTCCTTCATCAGGTGAGTGGGAGTTCTGTTCACAAACAGGGCATATAAAGACACAAACTCAATTTACAAAATAATGGTTGGAATGTGAGTCTTTACAGGTAATCAAGTCTTAAAGGTACAGACAAGGTGAGTGGAGAGAGGGTTAAGCACAGGTTAAAGAGATGTGTATTGTCTCCAGCCAATCACTGAACAATCACTGAAACAACTATATGATGACATCAACAAGTTCCATCCCACCATCAGACTCACCATGGACTACTCTCCGGAATCGGTTGCATTCTTGGACACACGTATCTCCATCAAGGACGGTCACCTCAGCACTTCACTGTACCGCAAGTCCACTGATAACCTCACGATGCTCCACTTCTCCAGCTTCCACCGTAAGTACGTTAAAGAAGCCATCCCTATGGATAAGCCCTCCGTATACATAGGATCTGCTCAGATGAGGAGGATCGCAACAGACACCTCCAGACGCTGAAAGATGCCCTCATAAGAACAGGATATCGACAGTTCCGACGCACCACAGCAAAAACGCACCGACCTCCTCAGAAGATGAACACAGGACACGGCAGACAGAGTACCCTTCGTCGTCCAGTACTTTCCCAGAGCAGAGAAGCTACGACATCTTCTTCGGAGCCTTCAACATGTCATTGATGAAGAAGAACATCTCGCCAAGGCCATCCCCACACCCCCACCTCTTGCCTTCAAACAACCGCACAACCTCAAACAGACCATTGTCCGCAGCAAACTACCCAGCCTTCAGGAGAACAGTGACCACGACACCACACAACCCTGCCACAGCAACCTCTGCAAGACGTGCCGGATCATTGATACAGATGCCATCATCTCACGTGAGAACACCATCCACCAGGTACATGGTACATACTCTTGCAACTCAGCCAACGTTGTCTACCTGATACGCTGCAGGAAAGGATGTCCCGAGGCATGGTACATTGGGGAAACCATGCAGACGCTACGACAACGGATGAATGAACACCGCTCGACAATCACCAGGCAACAGTGTTCTCTTCCTGTTGGGGAGAACTTCAACGGTCACGGGCATTCGGCCTCTGATCTTCGGGTAAGCGTTCTCCAAGGCAGCCTTCACGACACACGACAATGCAGAATCGCTGAGCAGAGACTGATAGCCAAGTTCCGCACACATGAGGATGGCCTCAACCGGGATCTTGGGTTCATGTCACACTATCTGTAACCCCCACGACTTGCCTGGGCTTGCAAAATCTCACTAACTGTCCTGGCTGGAGACAATACACATTTCTTTAACCTGTGCTTAACCCGCTCTCCACTCACATTGTCATTACCTTTAAGACTTGATTACCTGTAAAGACTCGCATTCCAACCATTATTTTGTAAATTGAGTTTGTGTCTTTATATGCCCTGTTAGTGAACTGAAATCCCACTCACCTGACGAAGGAGCAGCGCTCTGAAAGCTTGTGGCTTGTGCTACCAAATAAACCTGTTGGACTTTAACCTGGTGTTGTGAGACATCTTACTGTGCTTACCCCAGCCCAACACCGGCATCTCCACATCATCTGCTCCATAGCCACATTATTTATATGGCGAGTCCAGGTATGACTCCAAGCAGTTTTCCACCCTGATTCCCATTGACTTCAGTTTTGCGAGGGCTCTTTGATGTCATACGTGGTCAAATGCTGCCTTGATGTCAAGGGCTGTCACTCTCACCTCACCTCTGGCATTCAGCTCTTTTGTCCATGTTTGAACCAAGGCTGTAATGAGGTCAGGAGCTGAGTGACCCTGGCGGAACCCAAACTGGGCATCAGTGAGTACGTTATTGTTCAGTAATTGCTGCGTGATAGCGCTGTTGATGACCCCTACCATCACTTTACTGATGATCGAGAGTAGACTGACGGGATGGTAATTGGTGGAGTTATTGTGTACAGGACATACCTGGTCAATGACACCACAAGAGTTGAGGCCAGCACAAGGGGGATTGCAAACAGACATCAAGACCAAACTGGTGATCTCTGGAGCATTTGATCCTTCAGCATCCAGTCACTTCCAGTCATGTGGGCTCACTCAGCCCAGGATACGATAAGGGCAGGCACAGACCTTGGCTCCAATCGACTAAAAAGCTCACTCGTTGAACTTCAAAAGCTCATTGAGAACCGTACAACTATAATGAGCCCTAAGCAAATGAAAATCTGTAAATGTCGAGCTGAACCATCCAGTGCAGCAAGCAGCCTCGTTATGTAGTCTGTAAATGAAATTAAATAAAACAAAACAAAACCCTTAACGGTCATTGTGCTTGGCAACATAGAGTGGGAAACAGTTAAATTTCAAGGCAATGATCATTGTCAGCACTGTTGAGATATGTGTCCACTGAAGTGGAATATCTGCAAGAAAGCCTGACCATTCAGGAAGCTTATTACACAGGGCTACCTGCATGTTATATCATACAGTTAAGATCAGAAGGAATAGGAGCAGGAGTAGGCCATTCAACTTATCGAGACTGCTTCACCATTCAGTAAAATCACTGCTGATCTGATTGTGACCTTAACTCCGCTTCCCCGCCTGTCCCCATACTCTTGATTCCCTTGTCAATCTAAAATCTGTCTAACTCAGTCTTGAATAATTTCAGTGGCCCAGCTGACACTGCTGTCCATGAAAGAGAATCCCAAAGTCTAACAACCTGCTGACAGAAGAAATTTCTCCTCATTTCTGTCTGAACTGGGAAACACCTCACTTCTAAACTGTGCCCCATAGTTCTAGATTCGCTCATGAGGGGAACCATCCATCCTGCCAAGCCGCCTCAGAAAATTATGTTTCTATCAGGTCGTCTCTCATTCTTCCAAACTCCAATGAATATAGACCCAACCTGCTCAACCTTTCTTCATAAGATAACCCCTTCATCCCAGGAATCAGGGATGAACCTTCTCTGAACTGCCTCAAATGCAAGTCTATTCCTCAAGTAGAGACCAAAACTGTATCCAGTACGCTAAGTATAGTTCCACTGGCAGAGCAGGTTTGAGGGGCCAAATAGTCTGCTCCTCCTCCTAATTCCTACGTGTGTTTGTAAAACCCTGTATAGTTGCAGCAAAACCTTCCTCATTTAGCTTCTTTTTAGTTTCTATGATTCTATGATTTGATACTCCATCCCCCTTGCAATAAAGGCCATCATTCCATCGCCCTTCCTAAATTACCCTGTCCTTGCATGCTAACTTTTTGCGATTCATGATGAAGGACACCCAGATCCCTCTGTAAAAATAGAAACTAGAAGCAGGAGTAGGCCATTCGGCACTTCAAGCCTGTTCTGCTGTTCATTTTGATCCTGGCTGATCATCAAATTCAGTATCCGGTATCGCAGCATTCTGCAGTCTCTCTCTCCATTTAAATCATATTCTGCTTTTCTATGTTTTCTGTTTTCCTGCCAAGTGGACAAGCTCACGTTTTCCCACATTATACTCCATCATGCTAAATTTTTTGCACACTCACTTACCGTTATCCCTTCACAAGCTCTTCTGTATCCTTCTCGCAACTTGCTTTCTTTCTTATCTGTATCATCAGCATATTTGGCTACAATACTGTCTTTCCCTTCAAAGTAATTAATATTTATTGTAAATAGTTAAGACAGCAATGATCCCTGTGACACTCCACCAGTTAGAGTTTGGTAGCCTGAAAATGATCTATTTTGACTGATTTTATCCTGTCGGTTTGTAAATCCTTTATTACATCACCCTCGACACTTGGCACCTTATCAAATGCCTTTTGAAAATTCAAATACACTGAATCTGCCAATTTCCCCTTTATACACCCAGTTTGTTCACCCTCAAAGGACATTAATAAATTTGTCAAATGCATTTTCCCTTTCACCAAACCATGTTGACTTTACCTGATTGTATTACGAGAATAATAATTAGGAATGGTAACACTGTTGAGCAATTTATAAAAGTAAGTGGGAGGCCTTGAACATCGCCATTCTCAAACATGGTGAGATCCAGCTGGAGACAAAATTATTCCTTCTGAAGATATCGGTGTCCAGTCAAATTAGTTTGCTTCATGCAACATTAAGAAGTGACTGTATGCTCTGAACACATCAAGGCCATTGCAGCTGTAATACTGAAACAGTTACTTGTTCACCTAACCAAACTGTTCCAGTGCTGCTATGACACTGGCAGTGAAAGATTGTCCAGATATTTCCTAACAAAATGGGTAAATCTAAATCAATCAATCCTGCCCTTTCCACCTACTGCCGTTGGGGGTCATAATTTGACACCACCTCACCAAAAACCTGTTCACTGACGTTCAGGTCTGCAGGAACCATCTGGCTCAACTTCTCCTTACAGCTTTTATCTGAGCAAGAACTGAATACCATAAAAGAGCTGTGCTCAACATCACAGTGGCATTGGCACTGCAAGTTCTGGGAAGATTGGTTTCAATCTGCTCATAGAGCCTGCAGAAAGACCTGGATAATGTCCAGACTTGAGTTGACAAGTGCAGGTGGCATTCGTGCCACGTTAATACCAGGCAATGCCAATCGTAGCTATTGACCGTTGAATATCAACATTGCTGAATTCCCTACCTCTAACACTGCAAGCACCTATTCTAAAAGCGTGCGCCCACATACTGTGCTGTTGAAGTATTTAAGTACAGGAGTTGCCACAATAGAACTTAGCCCTGTTTTAAGGATATCCCCACACACATTTCTAACTAAAGTCGGATAACGCCTGACTGATTTTTCCACATCCTAATCTGAGAGCATGGAGTAGGGTACCGTACCATCCCTGTGCTCTGATTTGAGATCAGCTACCTCTGCAAATATGATCAAACCTAAAACTTTGTAATTTGTACAGCTTGGTTGCTTGCTGGAAATAACCCGAAGCAGCAGATGAGTTCAGTAGCGCACTCAGGATGGATCTATGCTTAAATCATTTATAAACAATATTTACTTTCCATCTTAGCAGTAATGGGTCTGTGATCTTGCCAACCTGTCTGACATAGATGGGTACCTTGCTTGGAATATGGGTATTTGGTGTACACTGGATGTTAAAAGTAAGCAAACATAATAGTAATGCTTTTTCAGAAACACACAAAGCAGCTAGGAGGCTATATGGTTCCTCTTGGGGGCACTGTTGAATTGTCACTAGTTGTTAGATGAATCATTCGCTCTTGTGTATACCCTAGTGGCAGAACAGCAGAGGACTGGATGATGGTGGAGAGTATTCTCTCTTAGCCAGGGAGCAGTGTGGTTTGTGGGTTCCTAAAAGCAAGAGGAAGGTTTTGTATGCGCAGATGTTGGCTGCTGCCTTTGTGTGAGGCTTCACCAAGTTAGATTTCTGCATTTAAAAATTGTGGAGCCTGAGCTGATGTTCCCATTCAGGTTATTTAGCATGTTGATGTAGGAGCTGCTGAGTGAAACACAATGGGGGAACTAGAGTCAATAAATTGTAATGAGGATCTAGACGGTAGAGTTAACTAAAACGTGGCTACATAAAGAATAGGATTGCCAGTTGAATTTTGCAGGTTAGAAAGATTAGGGAAGGAAGAAAGAGAATGTTTGCTGCCCTAAATAGCGATCACATAATAGCAGTAGAAAAATCTAATGCCAAGGTAGAAACAGAATCTAATGTCAAGGTGTGAACTAAGACAAAGGAAGAGAAGGAATCGATAACAATAGGGTAATTTTCAGACCATCTAATAGTGGAAAGGAATTGGAGGGATAACAATTTAGGCATTTAATAATCATGGGCGATTTCAACTATTACACCATGAATTGGATAGGGGAAAGAGGAAAAAGTGTTTATGATGCTCAGTATGTGAGAAGCAAAATGAATGGAATCATTGCTGGATTTAGCAAAGGGAAATAAACCAGAACAGAGAATGAGGTAAGCATCAGGCAATATATAGGCAATAGCAATCACAACTTGAAGTTTTAAGATACAAGTACGACAAAGACCAAGTAAAATAATAATTTTGAAGAGATGTGGATGGATCTAAGGAAAGTAACCTGAAAAAGATACTTCAATCAGAGAGCGAGAACGGCAGTGGGGAATATTTAAGGCTGTTGGACAGAGTTCAGGACAAATACATTGCTCTGTCTAATCAAAAACAAGAACCAACTGGCCAACTGATAACAAGAATAAATAGAGAGAGTAAGACCATAAGATAAAGGAGCAGAATAAGACCATTTGGCCCATTGCGTCTGCTCTGCCATTCAATCATGGCTAAGTTTCTCAACCCCATTCTCCTGCCTTTTCCCTGTAACCATTGATCGCCTTACCAATCAAGAAAGGTGAACACTAGGTACATGGACAATAAAGGAGAGGATAATGAAAAGAACTGTGGAAAGGTTAGGAAAGAAGTCAAAAAGAACAATTGGGTAAGCAAAGATGAACTACAAAATGAAATTAGCCAGGATATAAAAATAAATAGTATCCCAAATAGGTAAATAAAAGGAAAATTAGAATAGGATAGGACTACTCAAGAAGATACAAAATAAACTCATAGACAACACAGAGATATTGTATAGACACTGTGCCTCAGTGTTTGCTAGGGACATTAATGAGGTGGTATGACGTAGCGGAAGACATCAAAAAGATATAAAAAATATATTTAAATAGAGATAATTGATGAATTAATTAAACTTGGAAGATCAAATTCCTGCTCTGATGCATATTAAAATAAATTAGGGAAGAGATAACGCAGCATATTTTTTGGCTGTGCATAAAAAATAATTAGGAAAGGGAATAGTGCTGGAGGCATTGAGGCAGCTAATGGTATTCCTGTATTTAAAAAAGGCAATAGTCCAGGGAACTATAGACTATTTTCTGAAAGAGATCTATCTAATTTGAATGAATCAGTGGTAAATCCTTCCACCATCTCCCCAGCGAGTTTGTGCCAGTGTTTCCTCCAAGCTGTACACGCTGCAGCTGGGAATGTGCCATGCAAGAAACAAATGGGTTGCATCAGTTCCTTTCGGATATTTGCACGTGTGGCTCTGCATAAATCTCAAAAGGACCACGCAGTGTGACGAAGCAGCGGCGCACAGCATGGCGTGCCAACTGCACACGGCAAGATAAGCCCGCGGCGCCACAAGCCTGCAGTGCACAGCACAACAAGCTGGCAGCAAACAAGTTAGAGGGAACAGTTAAAATGTTTATTTTTCACAAGTAGGCTTACATTCACACTGTAATGGAGTTACTGTGAAGTTATCGGCACGGTAGCACAGTGGTTAGCACTGCTGCTTCACAGCTCCAGGGTCCCGGGTTCGATTCCCGGCTCGGGTCACTGTCTGTGTGGAGTTTGCACATTCTCCTCGTGTGTGCGTGGGTTTCCTCCGGGTGCTCCGGTTTCCTCCCACAGTCCAAAGATGTGCGGGTTAGGTTGATTGGCCAGGTTAAAATTGCCCCTGAGATGCGTAGGTTAGAGGGATTAGCGGGTAAATATGTGGGGGTAGGGCCTGGGTGGGATTGTGGTCGGTGCAGACTCGATGGGCCGAATGGCCTCCTTCTGCACTGTAGGGTTTCTATGATTTCTATGATTTCTATGATCTGCCATAATTTGACTACTTAGAATCACTACAATGCAGAAGGAGGCCATTCAGCCCATTGAGCCTGCACCAACTCACTGAGCATCTTACCCAAGTCCTATCTCTGTAACCCCATGATTTTACCCCATTAATCCCCCTAACCTATGCATCTTGGGACACTAAGGGGCAATTTTGTATGACCAATCCATCTAACCTGCACATCTTTGGACAGTGGGAGGAAACCGGAGTACCCGGAGGAAACCCCACAGACACTGGGAGAACTTGCAAACTCCGCACAGACAGTGACTCAAAGCCAGAATTGAACCGGGTCCCTGGCACTGATGCAACAGTGCTAACCACTGTCACCATGCCACCCTTAATTGTGATTTACTCCCTTCTCCACCCCTCCGTGTCAGTCATATCCTCTAGTTCTACTGTTCTGGGCAATGTAAAATAGTTTGCCATGATCTACATTACCTAGTCCTCTTTGCAATCGTAAAAAAGTTGTAGTATCACCACTTGATTTTCTCCTTTCCAGCGAGGGCATAATCGGTCCTCGGATTCCAATATCTCCATCTTCTCAGTCATTCTGGTTTTCTTTTGTATCCTTTTGCTAGTTGTAATTTCCTACTTGTTTTGTAGTGATCGATATTATGCACAGTATTCTAAGTGTTGGTCGCCAGAATAAATTTTTTAAAACCTTGCTCTTTTAGTTCAATATCAAGCCTTTAATACATCACGTCTGTTTTGTTTTATTTACTGTGTTGTAGGAAAAGTCCTGCTTATGTCGATAGGATTTATTGAGTGGTGTTTTTCACATGCAGCTCTTAATCTGTCACCTCAAATTTCTCTTACTAAGGTGAGGGCCTAGTGGTATTATTGCTAGACTATGAATTCAGAAACTCAGCTAATGCTCGAGGGACTCGGGTTCGAATCCCACCACGGCAGATGGTGGAATTTGAATTCAATAAAAAGTATCTGGAATTAAGAATCTACCCATGACCATGAAACCATTGTCAATTGTCAGAAAAATCCATCTGGTTCACTAACGTCCTCTAGAGAAGGAAATCTACCATCCTTGCCTGGTCTGGCCTACATGTGACTCCAGAGCCACAGCAATGTGGTTGACTCTCAACTGCCCTTCTGTAATGGCTGAGCAAGCCACTCCGTTTCAAAGGCAACTAGGGATGGGCAATAAATGCTGGGCAACCAGCGACGCCATGTCCTGCGAATGAATAAAAAATGAAGTAGAACCCTGCAATTAACAGTTCATTCATACTTCTGTTGTACAGTTCAATTTTTTCTCTCCCGGTGCAACTCGAGTTTGGAAAGTCAACAATTATTATCGAAGTTGGATCTCATTGAAAAGTATAAAATTCTGACAGGACTGGACAGACTGGATGCAGGGATGTTGTTTCCTCTGGCGGTGGGGGTGGTTAGAACTAGGGGTTACAGTCCCGTGATAGGCAGTAGGCCATTTAGGACTGAGGTGAGGAGCAATTCTTCATTCAGTGGTGAACCTGTGGAATTCTCTACCACAGAGGGTCACGGAATGTATTTAAGAAATAAATAGATTTCTAGAGACTGAAGGTATGGGGAGAATGCATGAGTATGGCGTTGAGATAAGAGGATCAGCCACGATCATATTGAATGGTAGAGCTTGCTTGAGAGGCCGAATGACCTACTCCTGTTATTTTCTGTACAGTGTTTGTAAGACTGTGGTAAAACTGGCTGTTGTTAGGTTAGTCTAACCTATTTTCTATTCGCCACTTGTCTTTGGCCCAAGCAGATAACCGGATTCTGCAGATGATCTCTTTTGGAATTGTGACTCGTATCCGTCCTTTGCACTTGTTCGTGGCCACAAGTGGCAGCTACGTGGGGTACCGTCAGTACCATAAGTACAAACTGCGAGAACTCGAGCGCTCTGGATTCGAAGGGCTGGTGCAAGAGAACTTGGCTTCTGAGTGGCAGGTAGGTCAATGGACACAGTATCTGGACACCATCACTGGTGCTTGTTTTACAGCATTGTGACAAATCAGGTGGTAATCAAGAGTGCAGCAAACCATTCTTTAGACAACTTCAATATAAAAACACTTGACTCAGTTTGGATCCTGTACAGATTTTTTACATTGCACCTTTTTACTGTTTATAAAATAGACTGATGTAAAACACAATAAGCCCCACAGTGGTTAGAATGTGGAATGGAAGGAAATGGGCCTTTAATTTGAAGATACTGAGGAAAATGTGAACGGTCCAGTATAGGCCATAGTAATAGACCAGATGGGTGGAAATGATATAGGAAAGAAACTAAGCTGGTCAAAAATTGATTAAAGCAACACTAGGAAAGTGAAAGACAAGCTCTAGGACTAAGCCCTGATCAAACTAGGAAATTTACTGAAAATTATGGGAATAAGTGAAGGGTCACTGTTTAAGTATTTTTTTAAAAACTGGATTGGTACAGGGAAAATTAGTTACATCTGGACTGGGCAGGATCACAAACACTGACGATTAAAATCAAACCTGAGGTTGGGACTGAAGGTAAATAATAAATGTACATTTAGAAATGCTCACCAAATTGATGAGAGAGTTAGGGAACTGGAAAACTCAAAGGAGCGTCCGGGGATAACGGGGTTTGGGAGAATAGGGTGATGGGCTCTAATAGAGGATTCACAGTACTGTAATGATAGGGAATAGGAGTGTGACAGTACTGGAGAAAAGGGCCTCCATGGAGAATAATGGGCTTTCGGAGACTGGGGAGTAGAAATGAGAGTACTGAAGGAGGCCATTTGGCATCATGTCTGTGCTAGATATTTAAAAGAGCAATCATACATATTACCATGGCCCCTGCTTTCTGTTGTAACCTTATAACTTCTTCATCCTCAAGTACCTGTTGGACTTCCCTTTAAAATTCTTGAGGACAGCTCCTCCACCAACTTTCTCAGCGTTTCTCTAAGTGAAAGCTTTCCTCCTCATGAGATATTTTACCAATGATTTTAAATCTTCATTATTGACCCATTTGCCAGAGGGGCAGTTTTTCCCTATCTGCTGTTAGTTTTATATACAGGTATCCCTCATTTAGAGCGTTTTCATTTAAGTAGTTTCAATATGAGGGAACTTTCTCAAATAATGCTGTTGGCCATTATCTCAATTTTCAGTTTGGTGTAAAGTTATTACTGCGTATGCATTAAGAAGACTGTCAAGATTCAGTTTCAGTGCTAATCTTCGATTTCACAATTCTTGCTGCTTTCACTTTCTTAACTGCCTGAATTTTTGTGCAGTAGGGATTATGTTGAGACACACATTGAGTAAGCTTGGCAGTTTCCAGTTCCCAATAAAAGAGTTTAGCTGAAAATGAAACTGCTGATTTGTTTTCTCCCTCTTGCACTGGAAGCTGGGGTTGCTTCTAGATTTCTCCTGCAGCAGCAGTGGCTGCCTCAGGAGACATTGCCAAGATGACCATGTTGCTGTTTCATTCGGAGCTGGTAGACTGGGAGAAGCTTGGAGGCTGCAGACACTATAGAAATATGGTTGCAAAGCAACTGCAACTGGGACCTAAATATCCAAGGGCATTTGACATTTTGGGAGAAAAAGGAGTGGGGTAGCTTTGTTAATGAATGATGAGATCAGTACAGTAGTGAGAAATGATCTTGGTTTAGAGGATGAAGATGTAGAATGAGAATGGGGGAAGTAAGAAATAGTAAAGGTAAGTATTCACTGAGAGGAATAGTTTATAGCCACACCCCTGCCCCCGACAGTAGCTATACTGTACAATGGAGTATAATGCAAGGCATATTGGGGCCATGTAAAAAAGATAGTGCAATAATTGTGGGAGATTTCATTCTTTGTACAGATTGGACAAATCAAATTGGCCAAGGTAACCTGGAGGATGAGTTCATAGTGTGTCTTTGGGACAGTTTCTTAGTACATCATGTTCTCGAACCAACCAAGGGAATAGGCTTTTTTTGGATCTAGTCAGATGTAATGAGACAGGAGTAATTAATGATCTTCTAGGTAGAAGTGAAATGAGAAAAGGCAAGACGGACATGTAAGGAGCCATTGTATAACTTTAAACAAAGGTGTATTTCATTGAGAAAGAAAGACCCAATGAGGAGGATGTGACATCTGTGGCTGACTAATGAAGTTAAGGGTGGTCTAAAATTGGAAAGAAACGATGTCCAAAGCTGCAAAGATTAGTAGTAACCCAGAAGATTGGGAAAGTTTTAGAAAGCAGAAAAGGATGAGCTTTTAAAAAGGGGAACATTGGAGAAATCTAGCAAGAAATATAAAAACAGACAGTAAAAGCTTCTATAAATATATCAAAGTATTGCTGACAAAAAGAGAGACTCCATTTCTGTACTACCAAACGACTAAATATATAAAGTATAGCCAAAAAAAGCATTAGTCCCTTAGAGAATGAGACAGGGGAATTAATACTCAGAAACAAGGAACTGACAGAGACTTTGAACAAGTGTTAAGTATCTGTCTTTACAGTAGAAGGCACAAAAATCATCCCAAGAATAATTAAAAATTGAGAGGGAAGCAATCTTGATCACTGGAGAAGAAGTACTCTGAAAACTAAAGAGACAGGTTTTGCAAAGGGGAAATCATGTCTGACAATTTTATTAAAATTCTTTATGGGTATAACAGACAGGGTGGATAAAGGGGAACCAGCTGATGTAGTGTTTTTAGATTTCCAAAAGATAGGTCATGGTGTTGAGGGTGACATAATAGCATGATAAAAGATTAGCTAACTAACAGGAAACAGGGTTGGGCTAAATGGATAGTTTTCAGATTGGCAAACTGAAACAAGCGGAGTGGCCTCGGGGCTCAACTATTTGCAATTTATATTAATGAAGGGACCAACAATATTCAAGCCAAATTTGCTGATGATACAAAGATAGGAAAGCAGGATGCAAAGAGATTTGGCAGATGGAGTATAATGTGGAAAAATGTGAGACTACCACTTTGGCAGGAAGACTGGAAAAATTTAAATAGAGAGACTGCAGAATACTGTGGTACAGGGAGATCTGGGTGACCTGGGCAGCATGGTGGCACAGTGGTTAGCACTGCTGCCTCACAGCGGCAGAGACTCGGGTTCGATTCCCGGCTTGGGTAACTGTCTGTGGGGAGTTTGCCCGTTCTCCCATGTCTGTGTGGGTTTCCTCCCACAGTCCCAAGATGTGCAGGTTAGGTGGATTATCCATGCTAAATTGCCCCTCAGTGTACCAAGATGTGTAGGTTAGATGGATTAACCATGATAAATGCGTGGGGTGATAGGGAAAGGGCCTGGGTAAGACACTCTGTCAGAGAGTCTGTGTAGACTCGATGGGCCCAAATGGCCTCCTTTTGAACTGTAGGGATTCTGTAAATAAAGAATCTCAAAAGATTAGCATGTAGGTACAGTGTTGGCTTTTATTACAAGAGGGACAAAGTATAAAAGTAAGGAAGGTTTGCTCCAATTGTGGAGGTTATTTTGAGACCAGAGCTAGATTATTGTGTGCAGTTTTGGTCTCCTTACTTAAGGAGGGATAAACACATCGGAAGAAGGTTCATTGGGTTGAAGGGATTGTCTTGCAAGGAAAGGTTGAGCAATTTGTGTCTATACTCATTGGAGTTTAGAAGAATGAGAGGTGATCTTATTGAAATATAAAGTTCAGAGGGGGCTTGACAAGTTTAATTGAGAAGATATGTCTCCCCTCTTGAGGGAATCTAGAACCAGAGGGGGTCATTTCCTTGGTGCAGAGGACACTGAGGAGGGGCATGATTGAGATATATAAAAGTATGAGGGGCATAGATGGAGTAGACTGGAAGAAACATTTCCCCTGGGTGGGATGGATCAATGAGCATAGATTTAAGGTCATGTTTAGAGGGGATGTGAGGAAAAACTCCCTGCCTGAAAGGATGGTGGGAGGCAGAGACCCTCATAACATTTAAGTATTTAGAAGTGCACTTGCGATGCCAGGATATACAACGCTAGGGGCCATGTGCTGGAAAATGGGATTAGGATAGTGTGGTGGTTGGTTTGACCAACACAGACTCAATGGGCCCAAGGGCAATTTCTGTGTTGAAGACCTCAGCGACTTTATGACATAGGTTCCTATTTAAGGTGGAGATGAGGAACATCATCTCCCAAACTCTTTGTAATTCTCTTCCCTGGAGAGCAGTGGAGGCTGGGACATTGAATGTATTCAGGACTGAGTTGGACAGATTTTTGACATGGAAGTTGAGGGTTAAGGGGGACAGGCAGGAAAATGAGATCAAGGCCACAGTCACATCAGCCGTGATCCTTTTGAATGGTGGAGCAGGCATGATGGGCTGAATGGCCTATTCCTGTTCCTATTTCTTCTGATCGCACTAATATTGATTCAACTCTGAATGTGCAACTTACTTTGGTTTTTTTCTTTATCTGTGATTTTTTTAAATTTGGGTAGGGGTGGGGGGATTGCAGAGACCAACCCCACCATTTTCTTTGCTGCTTCAGACAGTTTTTTATTTTGAAGATACATTTAGGAGAAAGTCCAGTTTAGGTAACACTTGCCATGTCTGGTGTGGTTGCAGTGAGCAGGGAGGAAGGTAGTTGTCTGCCTTGTGTCTGCAGGAAGGTAACCCGCCCTTATTGCATGTTATCTTATGGTAAAATTATTTTTGTTTGGCGCACCATTTTTTTTTCAGGAATACCTTAGGGCTGCTAAATGAGGGATAGCTATATCATCAAAAATATAAAATGTAACTGGTTACTTTTCAAAGTATTCTATTTTCTTTTTCTGCACTGTGGGGATTCTATGACAGAGGCCATTCGGCCCATCGGGTCTGAACCAACCACAATCCCACCCAGGCCCTATTCTAGTAACCCCCTGACACTAGGGGCAATTTAGCATGGCCAATCAACCTAACCCACACATCTCTGGACTGTGGGTGGAAACCGGAGCACCCGGAGGAAACCCACGCAGACACAGGAGAATATACAAACTCCACACAGACAATGGCCCAAGCCGGGAATTGAACCCGGGTCTCTGGTGCTTTGAGGCAGCAGTGCTAACCACTGTGCCACCATGCTGCCCTGATCCTGATGTCAGTGCTGAAAATGACATCCATGCAGTTTTTAACATGAGTCACTGGACCGTAAACCATAGCTAATCTCACCCCCCCCCCCCCCCCCCGCCCCCCACCTCCTGCCAAACCCAGGGATCCCCATCATTGTTGCCCCAATGTAGTTTTGCAATTTAGCTCAAAACGTCAGGCTTATGTGGATTTGGTATGACAACAGACCCTGTCTTTCGTACCCCCCCCAACTCCACTGGGCCCTGAAGGTGGAGTCTGTACAAGTTGTAAGAGCTTGCTTGTTTAAGGCTTTGTGTAAACACAAAATTGGCAAATGTCATGTATTAGCGTAAGTCATGTAATGTGGTGCTGCATGATTGAATTATTATGACTTTTTTTCTAAAAGCTGAAGAATTTTATTAGGTTGAATTTGGCATGAGTTGCCAGGCTGCTGCAGCAAAGGCTCTGACTGCAAACAAAAACCATTTGATGTTCAATATTTGTTTTAAATCCGTGTGTTAAGCTGCATAGCGTCTCTTCGCAGGCATAATGTGTTTGTACACTGTGATGTGTTTTTGTCCTCTGGAACAAGAAGTCACCTCTATCATTAATATGTATCTGATTTTTGTTTCATTGTGATCTGTAACAATGTGGTTTCAATATAGGTACTTGGGTGCTGGGATTGTTTAGTCTGTTCAGTCTGGAGGCAGACCTTGTCACAGGGGTTGTGAAATGATTTCTATCTTAAACTGAGTGCCTGCTTCCACTTACACCAGTTGTACCTAAAGAGTGCACAGAGCTGAATCAGTTGTGCAGTGTGATCCTGGTGTTAATGTACAGTTCAGTGTTGAGGCGGTTTGAAACTGGTCTGATAAAACACTTGTTTCTGCTCTTCTAAGTCTTCAAATTTGATTGAAAATTAAACATTGACGATTTCTCAATAGTGAGTAAATGAAAGATTCTGATCTAGCTGTGTGCTTATTGTGTGTGTATTTCTTTCTCACTTTGAGTATTTTATCATATTTTCTGCCTTTCAATGTTCTCTCCCAGTTGCAACACGCTATCTGCATGGCCTCTTTCCCCCACCTCCCGCATGTTGTTTTATTTGACTGCTGATGAAACTCTGAGATTTGTCAAACTTCAAAGATTGTGTAGCTGCTGCCTGGTGTATTCTGCTCATTCCATGTGTGACCTGTGACATTGCTGAGTTTTAAGTACCCTACTCCAAAGCGCGCACCGTTGCTGTGCAGAAAAATAATATTTAGTAGTTTTTGCACAAGCCTTTGGAAAGCTGATATCTGCAGGAAGCCTGTTCAGCGCTGTGTGGAGAATTTTGTAAGCCTTTAAAGAAAATTGGTGCACAGTTGTGAAATCTTCAGCATCCAACCGAGCCATGGGATCGATTAGCGTGATGAGGTTTAGTTGGTTTAATAACCACTGTGTATATAGCTGGCTGATACATTTTGCCTTTTGCTTAAAATTGCTCAGTGTGGTGTTTCAGAAACGACTGACATTTTTTGAGTTGTTTGCTAAACGTTGCTCTCGGGGTTTAAGAACATGTTCCGAATGTTGCTTCCTTTTGTATTATTCTGATCCAAAAATTGTTTTGAGAAAATGTGTGTCATTGCCTTAGTTGCACTTGCTGTCTGTCTTTCCCTTTCAGATGCTGCGAATGCCTGTCTATGTGAAGTAGGCTGTGCTGCTTTAAGTTAATTTGTACAAACAGGGAACAAGTATGACCATTTGGTTTAGATGAGCTGGTTTTTTTAAAAAATCCTTTCAATATAGGCTGTGGTCGTGTTTTTACCCCTCCCAGATGGTGGAATAGCATGTAAATGGTATGGCAGGGGTAACCATAGAACCGTTGTTGAGAAATCTTTTCAAGGATGACAGTGTGGTGGGCCACAGATATGAGTCCGATTTCCTGCACATCACAGCTTCCACGTGAGCAAATAGTCATGACTCCAGAATTACAGCTGGCAAGACTGTCTCAAAGATAAGATAGTTGAGGATTTCTTCTAGCTTGTGTTGGCAGCAGCCATTTTGTACTGCTTTATATTCGCAGCTGGGCAGTTGTTTCATGATACTGGGATTTGGGTTTTATTCACTGCTGTGTTCAGGATAACATGCTCCAAGTTTCACAATTGACTCTAAATCGTGGCATGTTACTTAAAATGTGTGTGTGTGTGTGTCCCATTCTCTCTCTCTCTCCCCCCCCCCCTCTTCTCCCCCCCCCCCCCATTGCTTTTCAAGATGGGAATTAATATTACTGGACCGATGCTTACCGTTAAATTATTTACAGGCAAAATAATACATAGAAACAATAAGACACAGTATGGTACGAGCAACAAACAGAATAGAATAGAATCAGGATCATCTTACAGAGGGTTAGTGTGCCCTGTTCAGAACAATGTTTCATACCAGGTACAAAATCTCAAGAAAGGATTGTTACAGCACGGACGAAGGCCACTCGGCCGATTGTATCTGTGCTGCCCCCCAGTTCATGTACTGCCATTCCCCACCCTCTCCTCACACCCTTGCACATTCCTCCTTTTTCAGGTAAAAGAAGAGTCTTTTCTTAGAGTTGTGACGAATGTATATCACACAATTTTCAATGTGTTAACGGAGTTAGTTCTTCACAGGCTGGCACGAAGGCTACAGGACAACTCCTCGGTGCTGACATAGCTTGAGAGCCTTTAAAGTGAATTAATCGACATCCGAAAACGCAGTGTAGGAGCACAAGGACAGGAGTTTGTCATTTTGCTGCTTGGGCCTTTTCATGCATTTAACTCCATATCCCATCTTTGTTCCATATCTCATGGATTTCTGTTAAACAAATCACAGATTTATAATTAACAGTTGATAATTAGTGGAAGAGTTGCAAACCTCTACCAGCTGTAGAGAGTTTCTGAGCTTCACTCAAAGGCTTACTTCTAATTTTGAGGTAAAATTCTCATTCTAGATTCCCCAACCAGTGGAAAATATTTCTATCAACCAAATCAGTTCCCTTTAATATCCTGAAAACTCTGATTAAATCACCCCTGCTAAATTCCAGAGATTTTTTTTTTAAATCACTGAATTTATAATATTATCAATTTTCAAGGAGCAAGCGTTGTTCTTAACCCACCCCCCCCACCCCCGCTCACTTTCTCAAATATTGTAAAGTTTTTGAATTTGATGTCCTTTGCAGATTTTTCCCCCATATTCACTCTTTGTATCTTTTCTTCTCTGTTTTCTCATGCTTTGAACAAAGAAAATTACAGCACAGGAACAGGCCCTTCGGCCCTCCAAGTCTGCAACGAATATGCTGGCAGTCTGAACTAAAATCTCCTACCCTTCTGGGGACCATATCCCGCTATTCCCATCCTATTCATGTATTTGTCAAGGCGCCCCTTAAAAGTCACTATTGTATCTGCTTCCACTACCTCCCCAGGCAGCGAGTTCCAGGCACCCACCATCCTCTGTGTAAAAATAACCTGCCTCGTACCTCTCTTTTAAACTGTCCTTTTTGTTTTACCAGAATCTGTGCTATTTTATATGCTTTTTCTTTCCGTTCCATGTTATCTCTTTAGATGTCCATATTTTTATAAAAATAGTGCTCTTGCCTCTTAGGAATATAGGTTGGTTCTGCGTCAGAATTCTATCTTCCACTGATCTTATGTAATTTCACTCACTAACAGAATTGCTTGGTTTACTGTGGACAGTCTAGATCTTAGTAGCTGTTTCTCCCCTTCACCTTTTCAAACGCAACATTGATCTCATCATATTATGATCGCTGTTAGGTAAATGTTGTCGCACCATTTGATCATTGACTAAATCTGGCTCATTACGCACTGTTACATCTAAAATGGCCTGCTCCCTTTCTAGTTCAGGGACATATTTTTCCAAAAAACCATCCTGAATGCACATGGTTTCCATGAGTGTGCCTGCTTCTTCCAATATAAAAATTAAAATCTTCCTTTAACATCATTCTGTCTTTGCTCTGTGCTTGTGTAATCTTTGCATTCATGTATTCTGCCACTTCACAATTGCTACACAACTCCCAGCACAGTCTTGAATCTTGAGATTTTATAATTTAACCAATAAAGTTTCTTTTCTTTATTATCTTAAAAGTAATTGCTCTGTAATCACTAATTCTACTCTCCATTTACTATTTTCCCTATCTTAATGAGGTGGTATATTTAATTCCAAGTTATTTATTCGTTCATGGGATGTGGCTGTCGCTGGCTAGCCACCATTTATTGTCCATTCCTAATTGCCTTTGAGAAGGTGGTGCTGAGCTGCCTTCTGGAATTAGTCCATGTGGTGTAGGTATACCCACAGTGCTGTTAGGGGGGCATTCTAGGATTTGGACCCAGTGACAGTGAAGGAGACATTAGTTCACGAAGGTGTATGGGGTGGGGGGGAACTTCCAGGTGATGGTGTTCCCATGCTTCTGCTGCCTTTGTCCTTCTAGATGGTAGTGGTCGTGGGTTTGGAAGGTGCTGTTGAGGGAGCCTTGGTGAGTTGCTGCTGTACATCTGACGGCATACACTGCTGCCACTACGTTGATGGCGAAGGAAGTAAATGTTTAAGGTAGTGGATAAGGTGCCAATCAAGCAGGGCTACTTTGTTCTGGATGGTATAGGGCTTCTTGAGTGTTGTTGGAGCTGCACCCATCCAGACAAGTGGAGGATATTCCTTCACACTCCTGATTTGTGCCTTGTAGATGGTGGACAGGTTTGGGGAGTCAGGAGATGAGTTACTTGGTGCAGAATTCCCAACCTTTAACCTGCTCTTGTAGCCACCGTGTTTATATGACGAGTCCAGTTCCATTTCTTGTTAATGGTAAACCCATCCCCCGGGATGTTAATAATATGGGTTTCAGCGATATTAATGCCATTGCATGTCAATAGTCAGTGGTCAGATTCTCCCTCGTTGGAGACGGTCATTGCCTGGCGCTTGTATGGCATGAATGTTACAGATCGTCTTGCAGTCATGTTTCAGTAATGTTTGCCGTGCCATATGCTCGAAGTTGTCATTCAGTCAGTTCCTGATATATAGTGGGAATGGAATAATCATTCACTTGTGTACAAGTATCTATAAAGCCCCTTTATGCCCAAATTACAAATCTTTCTCTCCTCCATTTTAAACTTTCCATTTCAACTTTTTTTAATGATTAGAAATCCTAATTTCTCCTAGTTTGCCTTGCTGGATGTAGTGACATCTGGCCTACACCAACTACATTTATCGTCTGTCCCTAATTGCCCAAAGATGTTGCAGGGTCTTCCTGAGGTGCTGCGATTACCGTGGTGATGGTGTTTGGTACAGGATCCCAACAGATTGACGTCAACAATGGAGGAATGGTGATATATGCCCATATCAGATTGTGTGCGACTCGGAGGGCTGTTTGGAGGCGATGTTCCCATGGCAGTGTTGCTCTTTTACTCCCTAATGATAGACACTGCAGAGAAGGAAGGTGTTGTTGCATTGCCACATGTAAATAGTACATACGATGGAGAGTGCACTTGGTTGATTAATACATTTTAGTATATTTTTGTGTTTGTTGATGAATAACGAGGATGGAAATAGAATACTTTGAACATATAGTGTCAGCAATGGGAACCTCCAATGCAGTCAGATCCAGAATATACCTCCCTTACTCTACTGGAGTATACTGCTTCATTATCGGTTGTAAAAGAGTGTCATGGTGTACATCCATTGGTCACACATGCCACCAATGTTCTAATAATTGTGTTCTTCCTTTCTCCACTCATTCTCGTGACCTTTGCTCAAAATATAGGCACTTAATGCTGTGATGTCCCAGATACCATTTCTCCAAACTGATTTGTAGCGGAGATTAATGACCAACGGTGAAAAGACATTTCATCCGACCATGTATGTATGTCCTCTGTGTAGTTGCCTGCCTGCACAAATTGAGTTTTGAAATGTGTTGATGGATTGTGTAAGGTAATGAGGAGGCTGCATCGATGAATGTGTGGTCACACAGCAGGTTCGGAGACCATGGGTGGAATTTTATGACCTCGCATCTGTTTTACGGCAGGAAAATGTCGTAAAATCAGGCGTAAAGTGGCTGGCGGGAATGGCACCCATTGTGTCCAAATTCTCATTTTAGACTGGAGGTTAACATAATATCAGCCTATTACTTTATCTCCATTCCGATTGAAGTACGTTCCGGCCAATCGTTCTGTTGAGGGTTTTCAGGCGATATGTAAAATGGAACAATTGTGATCTTGACAAAAGAGAGTCTCTTGTCTTTTTGTGACCCCTCCCTACTATTCGTACCGGTCAATGATTTCCATATGTTCTTGCAGTTCTTGCAATCATAATTCTACACTTTTGCTTTTGTGCTCAGTGGAACTAATGTAGTCTGGATTTAACAATCCTCTTTTGTAGTTAATGGCTAATCTGGAAATTAACTGAGATCTTCTGTGACAGAAAATATCCCACACCAAATGAGTGGTTTAGTGTTTAGCATTAAAGTAATTTACAATGGCAATAATATGCAGCAAGTACTGTGAAAGTATGGAAAAGATCAGTACAGTCCACAGAGTTGGTTTATCACTTCATAATTCAAATGTTCTTTCACTGAAAAAATACAGTGTGACAAAAAGCTGTTCCAGTCGGCTGACTGGTTTTCATCTTGGAATATCTAATACTGTAATACCTGTTATGGGGAATTTGTAAGCCAAACACTAATGGATCTCTCCAGTCTTCCAGATGCCGGAAAGTCAAATATGACCGTTGAACCCAGGAAGATTCTCTCTATTTCCTGGTTTCTTTGACAAGCTGTTCATTATGATCCAAAACAGTAGGTACTGTTTTGATGTGACAGCAGTGGAGATTTTCATTGCAATATGTTTTACTTCAAAGAGTCATGAACAAGAAAATAAATGCACACAATCTAAAATCTAAAGCTAAGGTGCATCCAGTACATACTTTATTTACAAAGTAAACTGTGCACCTCAAAGTAATTTTGTCTGAACCGCTTAAGGATGGAGTTTGAGAGATGTGATAAGGTGCTGTTTAAAGGTAGCCTTTATTTAGCTGTTCGCCACTTAAGGGTTGGTTGAATATTAAGAACTATTGAACTGGCTGAGTGCAACAATTTGCAGCACAACATCTTAACACACACACACCACACACACACACACACACCCCCACATCTAGGGAGTCGGTGTTTTTGTGCAGCCATTTTAGATTTCAAAGTGAGTTGAATCTATCTCGGATTAAAGTTCCCACTGCTCTTCGGGCCCATTTCCAATCCAGACTGTAAATCACTTAAAATGCGATGCACTAAATGACAGAAGCAATTTTTACAGACAGTGGATCCTCATCTGACCTTCGTGCTAAACTAGATTGATTCAAAATGCATGTGGCTGAGCCTTGATCTTGTGTGCAAATATACAAGACAAATCCACAATTTGTGACACATCCATCAGTTAGCATTCTTGTTAGAGTGGAATGTTACTCTAGCCAAACATGCCTTAACTCCTGACACGCCAGTAACACCATTAGTCATACAGCATAGGAGACCATTCAGCCTATTGTGTATGTGTCAGGTTTTTGAAAGAGAGTTCACTTTGTCACAATCCCTCTTGCTCAGCAAATTGTTCCTTTTCCACTAATGCTTTAACTTTCATATTCCCCCAGTCAAATGACCAGTTTTCTTTCCACCTTTCTCTTCTGCTTGCCTAAATATAAATCAATACAGTACAGACTCAATGGGCCAAATGGCTTCCTTCTGTTCTGTTATGGCTCTACATGGTAATTGATGCTGTGGTGCAGCCTACAGACGTTGATAGTCATCCTGTATTGTGTCTGAGTGGCTATGCAAGTACTTAGTGTCAGCCCAGATCATCTCCACCATCAACTTTTTCTTAAACCGTGTTCACTCACATTTGCATTTTAGCTCTTACTTTCTAGCTGGTGTTGCAGTAATGAACATAGAACATAGAACAGTACAGCACAGAACAGGTCCTTCGGCCCACAATGTTGTGCCGAGCTTTATCTGAAACCAAGATCAAGCTATCCCACTCCCTATCATCCTGGTGTGCTCCATATGCCTATCCAATAACCGCTTAAATGTTCCTAAAGTGTCTGACTCCACTATCACTGCAGGCAGTCCATTCCACACCCCAACCACTCTCTGCGTAAAGAACCTACCTCTGATGTCCTTCCTATATCTCCCACCATGAACCCTATAGTTATGCCCCCTTGTAATAGCTCCATCCACCCGAGGAAATAGTCTTTGAACGTTCGCTCTATCTATCCCCTTCATCATTTTATAAACCTCTATTAAGTCTCCCCTCAGCCTCCTCCGCTCCAGAGAGAACAGCCCTAGCTCCCTCAACCTTTCCTCATAAGACCTACCCTCCAAACCAGGCAGCATCCTGGTAAATCTCCTCTGCACTCTTTCCAGCACTTCCACATCCTTCTTATAGTGAGGTGACCAGAACTGCACACAATATTCCAAATGTGGTCTCACCAAGGTCCTGTACAGTTGCAGCATAACCCCACGGCTCTTAAACTCCAACCCCCTGTTAATAAAAGCTAACACATTATAGGCCTTCTTCACAGCTCTATCCACTTGAGTGGCAACCTTTAGAGATCTATGGATATGGACCCCAAGATCTCTCTGTTCCTCCACAGTCTTCAGAACTCTACCTTTGACCCTGTAATCCACATTTAAATTAGTCCGACCAAAATGAATCACCTCACATTTATCAGGGTTAAACTCCATTTGCCATTTTTCGGCCCAGCTTTGCATCCTATCTATGTCTCTTTGCAGCCTACAACAGCCCTCCACCTCATCCACTACTCCACCAATCTTGGTGTCATCAGCAAATTTACTGATCCACCCTTCAGCCCCCTCCTCTAAGTCATTAATAAAATTCACAAAGAGCAGAGGACCAAGCACTGACCCCTGTGGCACTCCGCTAGCAACCTGCCTCCAGTCCAAAAATTTTCCATCCACCACCACCCTCTGTCTTCGATCAGATAGCCAATTACCTATCCAATCTGCCAACTTTCCCTCTATCCCACACCTCCTTACTTTCATCATAAGCCGACCATGGGGGACCTTATCAAACGCCTTACTAAAATCCATGTATATGACATCAACTGCCTTACCTTCATCAACACACTTAGTTGCCTCCTCAAAAAATTCAATCAAATTTGTGAGGCACGACTTGCCCTTCACAAATCCGTGCTGACTATCCTGGATTAATCCGCATCTTTCGAAATGGTCGTAAATCCCATCCCTAAGGACCTTTTCTATCAATTTACCAACTACCGAAGTAAGACTAACCGGTCTATAATTACCAGGGTCATTTCTATTCCCTTTCTTAAACAGAGGAACAACATTCGCCACTCTCCAGTCCTCTGGCACCATCCCTGTGGACAGTGAGGACCCAAAGATCAAAGCCAAAGGCTCTGCAATCTCAACCCTTGCCTCCCAAAGAATCCTAGGATATATTTCATCAGGCCCAGGGGACTTATCGACCTTTAGTTTATTCAAAACTGCCAGTACATCCTCCCTCCGAACATCTATTTCCTCCAGCCTATTAGCCTGTAACACCTTCTCTTCCTCAAAAACATGGCCCCTCTCCTTGGTGAACACTGAAGAAAAGTATTCATTCATCACCTATCTCTACTGACTCCATACACAAGTTCCCACTACTGTCCTTGACTGGCCCTAACCTCACCCTGGTCATTCTTTTATTCCTCATCTAAGAGTAAAAAGCCTTGGGGTTTTTCTTGATCCGACCCGCCAAGGACTTCTCATGTCCCCCCCTAGCTCTCCTAAGCCCCTTTTTCAGCTCATTCCTTGCTAACTTGTAACCCTCAATCGAGCCATCTGAACCTTGTTTCCTCATCCCTACATAAGCTTCCCTCTTCCTTTTCACAAGACATTCCACCTCTTTCGTGAACCATGGTTCCCTCACTCGGCCATTTCCTCCCTGCCTGACAGGGACATACCTATCAAGGACACCCAGTATTTGTTCCTTGAAAAAGTTCCACTTTTCATTAGTGCCTTTCCCTGACAGTTTCTGTTCCCATCTTATGCCCCCTAATTCTTGCCTAATCGCATCATAATTACCTCTCCCCCAATTGTAAACCGCCCTGCCGTACGGCCCTATCCCTCTCCATTACAATAACAAAATACACCGAATTGTGGTCACTATCTCCAAAGTGCTCTCCCACAACCAAATCTAACACTTGGCCCGGTTCATTTCCCAGTACCAAATCCAATGTGGCCTCACCTCTTGTCGGCCTATCCACATATTGTGTCAGGAAACCCTCCTGCACACACTGAACAAAACCTGCCCCATCCGAACTATTTGACCTACAAAGGTTCCAATCAATATTTGGAAAGTTAAAGTCCCCAATGAAGAGTAGAAATCTTGGCTGATTTTTCTTTTCCACTCTGGTTGGAGGTCAGGAGAGTCTAATTGTAGGGGCTTACTTGATGCATGGCTGAGAGCTAATTCCACACATGCTGGCCTTGCAACTTAACAGCTTTAATGCAACAGTGTTGAATGCATGGATTGGAGCCAAGCATCTACTAATTTGAGACGATCAAAACCCATTTCATTTAACTGCATTACAGAGAGCAGGTACTTGCATCTCCTCAGGCTGACACATGTTCAGGCCAGAGCGAGAGATGAAAGGATGAATCATAGGATCATAGCATCCTACAGTACAGAAGGAGGCCATTCGGCCCATTGAGTCTGCACCGATCACAATCCCACCCAGGCCCTATCCGCATAACCCCATACATTTACCCTGCTAGTTCCCCGACACTAAGGGGCAATTTAGCATAGCCATTGCATCTAACCCACACATCTCTGGACTGTGGGAGGTAACCTGAGCACCCGGAGGAAACCCACGCAGACACTGGGAGAATGTGCAAACTCCACACACAAGCCGTCAATCGAACCCGGGTCCCTGGCGCTGTGAGGCAGCAGTGCTAACCACTGTGCTTCTGAGCCGCACCAACCCTTTTCAGCATTAAGCCAACTGATAAGATATATCTCCAATACTGATCCTAAATTGAAGAAAATACGTTCAAAATCTTTCGATAATCCCTTGGTTTGATTTGTATCACAGCTTCCCCCAAATGAGTTTCTACAGTTCCTCATTTTTGAATCATAATCAGGAAGGAAGTGATTTCAGTGCAAAATCTGATTTATGTAACCTGTTTGAATTTTGTTTAAATTCACTTGCCCCAATGCTCTTCTGGCTAACGTTCATTTGACTGATACCTGGGATGGGGGCTATCTGATGAGGAAAGGCTGCAGAGGCTAGCCCTGTGTCCATTGGAGGTTAGAAGATTCTGAGGTGATCTTATTGAAACAGATCCTGAGGGTGCCTTGATCTAAATTCTGAAAGGATGTTTTTCCTTGTGGGGTGACTAGAACAAGGGCACATGGTTTAAAAATACAGGATCTTCCATTTAAGATGAAGATGAGAAGATTTCTTTTTTCTCTTGAGGATCATGAATCTTTGGAATTCTCTTCCCCAAAGAGCAGTGGAGGCGGGGTCATTAAATATTTTTAAGGCAGAGGTAAATAGGTTCTTGACTAGCAAGAGATTATCGGGGATAGGCCGAATGTGGAGATGAGGCCACATCCAATCAATCAGGATCTTGGTGATTAGGAGCAGGCTTGTGGAACCAGAGGGCCTATTCCTCCTCATTCAACTGTAAAGGTGCCACTGGATTTAGCATCAAGCTGTGCAGATGGTAAGATGCCAAATTTGTGTGTTGGTCTTTGCTGGTTTAACTGACCCTCACAGCAGCATTCGGGGTGCTACAGTTCGTCTCAGTGACTTTGAATCTGGCAGAGAAATCAGGTTAGGATCCTGCAACTGATCATTAAACTTCCCAAGTCACTTTACAGGACACTATCAAAATTACGAGGTATTAATGCAGGTGGAGATATGTTTATGGAGTGTCTTAAAGGAGAGTTATCGATGTGAAGAAGTTTAATGAGAGAATCCCATAGTTTAGGGCCCAGGCAGCTGAAGGCCACTGGTAAAGTGATAAACATTGGTGCTTCACAAGAGGGCTGAATTGGAAAGAGGAAGTAGGAGCAGGCATTAGAGGGATTCAAAAATCAGGGTAAGAAGTTTAGTACCAACGAGCACAAGGGATATTCACACATTTAATAAAGGCTTCTTGGCGAGAGGGCAGAGGGTCTGACTATGCCCCCCCCCCCCAGAGGGTCTGACTATCTCCCCCCCCCCCCCCCCCCCCCCCGCCACCAGAGATAGCCCTTTGAGGGCAAGGGACAAAACTGAGAGAAAGAAAATGCTTTGAGAAGCCCATGCACGATGACGGTGCAAAGAGTCACGAGGTTGATCCTCAGTAGCAGGAAAGAATGACGACACATGGAAAGGATCTGAGGAAGGTACATACATGTGGAAGCAGTGCAGAGATGTTTTACTCAACTGGGCTGCAAGGAATGTACTGTGAGGAAAGGTTGGACAGGTCGGGCCTGTGTCCATTGGAGTGTGGAAGACTGAAAGATGATCTTATTGAAACATATAAGACCCTGAGGGGACTGACAGACTGGATGCTGAAAGGATGTTTCACCTTGTGGGAAAGACTAAAACTAGGACACAATTAAAAGTAAGAAGCTTCCCATTTTGACTTCAGGAAGAATAGTGGAGGACATGCCCTGTCCACATCAATGGGGATGAAGTAGAAATATTTGAGAGCTTCAAGTTTTTAGGTGTCCAGATCACCAACAATCTGTTCTGGTCCCTCCATGCCAACGCTATAGTTAAGAAAGCCCACCAATGCCTCTATCAGGAGGCTAAGGAAATTTGGCATGTCTGTTATGACTCTCTCTCCAACTTTTACAGATGCACCATAGAAAGCATTCTTTCTGGTTGTATCATAGCTTGGTATGGCTCCTGCTCTGCCCAAGACCATAAGAAACTACAAAGGGTTGTGAACGAAGCCTAGTCCATCATGCAAACCAGCCTCCCATTCATTGACACTGTCTATACTTCCCGCTGCTTCAGAATAGCAGCCAGCATAATTAAGGACCCCACACACCCTGGACGTACTCTCTTCCACTTTCTTCTGTCAGGAAAAAGATATAAAAATCTGAGGTCACGTACCAACCGACTCGAGAACAGCTTCTTCCCTGCTGCCGTCAGACTTTTGAATGAACCTACCTCGTATTAAGTTGATTTTTCTCAACACCCTAGCTATGAATGTAACACTACATTCTGCACTCTCTCCTTTCCTTCTCTATGTACGGTATGTTTTGCCTATATAGTGTGCAAAAAATAATACTTTTCACTGTATACTAATACATGTGACAATAAATCAAATGTAAGATGTAGATGAGAGTGTTTTTCTCTCAGGGTCATTAGTCTACAGAATTCACTTCTCTGGAGAGCAATGGAGGCTCGGTCAGTGAACACTTTTACAGCTGAATTCGATTCTTGACTGACAAGGGAGTCAAAGCATATGTGGGTGGTGTTGGGGGTAGACAGGACAATAGAGGCCACAATCGATCATGATCTTATCAAATGGTGGAGCAGGCTTGGGGGGGGGCTGAATGGTCTACTCCTGCACTTCATTTCTGTGTTCATATTTCATATGTAATGGTGTCGAAAATGTTAAATTTAAAAAGATTTGACGGTAGATGCAGAGAAATTATTTCCCCTCGTGGGGAACCATAAACAAGGAGGCACAATCTTAAAATAGAGCGTGGCCATTCAGAAGTGGACTTGGGAAACATTTTCTTCATACAAAGGATATGGGAGATGTGAACCCTGCCAAAAATGTACTGGATGCTGAAACAATTGGAGCTTTCAAGGCTGAGTGTGATAGATTTTTATTCACTAAAGATGACAAGGATGGCTAAATGGATTTGAGGAATTGATTCATCATGGAACAGGCTTGAGGAGCTGAATTGTTTTATTCATTTACGGGATGTGGGCGTCGCTGGCTGGGCCAGCATTTATTGCCCATCTCTAATTGCCCTTGAGAAGGTGGTGGTGAGCTGCCTTCTGAAGCTGCTGCAGTCCCTGAGGTGTAGGTACACCCACAGTGCTGTTAGGGATGGAATTCCAGATTTTAGCCCCGCGACAGTGAAGGAATGGTGATATGTTTCCAAGTCAGGATGGTGAGTGACTTGGAGGGGACCACCAGGTGTTGGTATTCCCAAGTTGTCCTTGTCCTTCTAGATGATGGTTTGGATGGTGCTGCCTAAGGAACCTTGGTGGGTTCCTGCAGTGCATCTTGTAGATAGTACACACTGCTGCCACTGGTTGCCAAGGGTTTGGCAAGGGGAGGGGGGGGGGGGGGGGCATGCGGTGCGAGGGGTTGAATGCTTGTGGAACAGATAGCAATCAAGCAGGCTGCTTTGTCTTGGATGGTATCGAGCTTCTTGATTGAATGGCTGTGTTTCCACAAGCTGCAATATTATTTTAAATTGAAGACTTGGAGCTCGAGGGCACATGTTCAGACTAACGAAAGAATTGGGGACTGCATGGAGATGGAACAGAGACGAGAAGAATTGTCAATTGAGAAATGGTGAATGACATGGTGTAAAATCTTTGGGTTTTAAAAGGCTGTTGATTGCAGAAGGAAGGTACGACCACGAGGAGCAGTGGGGTTACACTGTTTGATGTCTTTTTATAGCTCGTCATGTGTAATGCAATAAAGAATATTTTAAATTGGTGTAAATGGAATTTAGAGCCCTTAGCAAATTGTGTGATCTTTAAAGCAATTCTCCACTCGGTTAATTCTCTTCAACCTTTGCTGGACAAATAAAACTGTTGTTTCAGTTGCTTGGGATGACGCCCTCTCACATCCTGTCACAAGATACAATCTCATTGTGGGATGTTGACTCATAAATACTGAGCTGTCCCATTGTCTCTTTCTTTCATCCCACGTTCCCGGATAAATCCATGCTGTAAATAATAGCCAGGCTAACGTGTTTTTTAAAAAAGTAAGTGCATCCAATTCCTCCCCTGATTGCCTTTACCCATTCCGAGCTAGCCGCTGCTGTTTGTGTGAGAGAAATAGTTCTGTTCATTAGGGCGCAGTGTAACGGTGAAGACCCTTGAGTATCGAGTGCTGTTCTTGGTTTTCCCTCACGTGCTGATTGAGCATATGTGGGGATGTCATTTTTCTCATGGCATTCGCCTGGAGCCGTGTGCACCCAGGAAACTTTAGGTATGTGGCAATATCTATGGGTGGCACAGTGGTGAGCACTGCTGTCTCTCAGTGCCAGCGACCTGGGTTCAATTCCCGGCTTGGATCGCTGTGTGGAGCTTGCACATTCTCCCTGTGTCTGCGTGGGTTTCCTCCGGGTGCTCCAGTTTCATCTCACAGTCTGAAAGACGTGCTGGTTAGGTGCATTGGCCATGCTAAATTCTCCCTCAGTGTACCCAAACAGGCACCGGAGTGTGGTGATTAGGAGATTTTCACAATAACTTCATTGCAGTGTTAATGTAAGCCTACTTTTGACACTAATAAATAAATTAAACTAATACACAGAATTCAAGTCCCATTTACTAGAGTAATTATGGGGAGGAAATAGAGTAGTGGTATTGTCGCTGGACAAGTAATCCAGCAACCCAGGATAATGTCAGGGAACCCAGGCTTGAATCCCACCACAGTGGATGGTGAAAGTTCAATTCAATAAAAATTAAAAGTTTAATGATGACCATGAAACCATTGTCAATTGTTGTAAAAACTCATCTTGTTCACTAATGACCTGTAGGGAAGGAAATCCCTGGTGCACATGTGACTCCAGATTCACAGCAATCTGGTTGACTTTTAAATACCCTCAGGGATGGGCAATAAATGCTGGTCCAGCTAGCGATGCCCACATCCTATGAGCTAATTAAAATAAGATCCTCGGTGCCAGATAACCACACCACTTGCGTGCTGCCATAAACATCAGATTTAAAACCGTTATTACACAAAACTACGCTACATGATAAAGTTGCTCTAAGTCTAGACAGATTGTAAAGCAAATTGAGTCTCTACCATAGAGCCACATAGTGCAAAATGAGGCCATTCGGCCCATCATCCTATGCTACTTCTTTGAACTAGTTCACTCCTCTTCTTTTCCCCGACCCATCTGTCCCTTTTTAAATGTATATCCCAATCCCTTCTGAAGTTATTCTTCCAGAGAACACAGAGGTGAGATTGCGCTCTGGAGGGAGTGCACAAACCTCCAAACACTTCATCCATTCAACCCTTCAAGCACTATGTGTGGCCGAGTCTGCAGATTGGGCATTGAACTTATCAGCCATCTCAGAGTCCATCAGAATCCATTAGAACCCAGGTCAGTCACCAGAGTGGAAGTGAGTCATCCTCAGTCCCGAGGGACTGCCTAAGAGGAGAAGAGTGACTGTTGGAAAGGTTAAGCAGATGTTTATTTGCTGAAGTACTGAAGACTGGGTGGACTCAATCATGGCGAACTCTGTGACCTCCAGGAAGGTGGAGGCCCTCCTGTGTCTTAAATTTGGCATGACCGTAGTCTGGTCTCAGTGCTCTAGCTTTTGGGAGCAGCCAGAAACATAAAAGATAGGAACAGGAGGAGTGCATTTGGCCCTTCGAGCCTGCTCTGCCATTCATCACAATCATGGCTGATCGTCCAACTCAATAACCTAATCCTGCTTTCTCCCCATAACCTTTGATCCCATTCGCCCCAAGTGCTATATCCAGCCGCCTCTTGAATACATTCAATGTTTTGGCATCAACTGCTTCCTGTGGTAATGAATTTCACAGGCTCACCACTCTTTGGGTGAAGAAATGTCTGTCTCCTCATCTCTGTCCTAAATGGTCTACCCCGAATCGTCAGACTGTGAGGCATTCACACGAAGAATGGCTGAGAGGTGAAGCAGGAGCAGTTCTGGAAAAAAAAAATGGACCTGTTGAATTATCTTGAATTTGATTTCCAGCTATATTACAGTGGATGGATCCGGGATGAGTGTTGCTGTCGAGTGGACTGAATGGGGGGCTGGGGGAGAGAGATACTTGCTTCCCTATCAGTTAATGGTAGTGGATTGTGGTGCTGTTCAGGACATATCCATTGTATCACTAAACGGGGATTTACCGACTAGCTGGCTAGGGTGGGGTTGGGGTGGAATTAAACCGCTCAAGGTCCTGTGTGTTTTTTGTTTTAAGAGCTCGCTATCATTGCGTTTCCTGGGCAAAGCTGCGATAAGTGTAGGAGGAGAGTTGTCTGAGCAGCTCAAGAGCTGTTCCTTGTGTTCAATCTCCCTCTGGTGTTAGTGCAGAGCCGACTTTGCGGGACTCGGTGTGGAGTGAGGGTGAGTTACCGGTGGCACCGGGTGGGATTTCTCTGTGGAATAGAGGGTGGGGGGAGGAGGTCAGGGAAAACCAGTCAAAGAAGTAAGGAAAAAAGATTTAGAGCAAGCAAAGAGGGTTTGCGGGGGGGGGGGGGGGGGAGGAAAGGCTTCCTTCGATCTCTTTTCTCCAGGTTTCTGTCGAGAGGAAACGAGTCCAGAAAAGCCGCAGGCTTCTTGTGAAAGGGGAATTAAACTAAGATTGAACGGTGGGGTTTATGTATCTCTAAATGCTCTTTTTGTTTAAAAACTGCTACATTCAAAATGGTGACATTGGCTTGCCCATCTTTGAGCAGCTATTGTGCGCACTGAACAAAGGGGACTGTTTAGTAGTTTATCTTTCAGACTGAGGGAGGAATGATTAACCACAAACTAGAGATTTATTTAGCTGACCGAGTACACACTGTTGAAATCGAGTTATTGCGTGGTGTGTGTGAAACTAACACAACGGGACCGGGAGGAGGGAGGGGGGGACACTATTTAAAACGGGTTTCTGAATGTATATTCTGTCTGTCGTGTCCCTTTGGTGTGCCCCCTTGTTTCAAATTAGCCATTTGCAAAGGAGTTTGGATGCAGATGGACCCCCCCCCCCCCCCCCCCATCATTTACGGTAGAGCATCAGGCTGTTTCCTCTCAGTAGCCCAATGTCCTCTCTCACCCTCAGTGCCCCCTACACTTGTAGTGGCCCTTTCATGCTATGCCATATGAGAGCCATGTTGTTCTCTCATCCCACCCCCTGTACATTTTTTTTGGCTGTGTAACACAGCTGTTAATCTCAGGTTTCTCTTTTTGAAACATTTATTTTCTCGCAGGGACTTGAAAAATCTCCCTTTCTGATACCTCGAGGACAGAAAAGTAGTGTCTCTGTACAAACAACAACCCCACCATAATATGTGCTGAATATTCTCATTCCCCCGCTGGGTGTGGGTTCAAAGGGAAAATATCTGATTGGGCCCCAGGACACTGCACCCTCTAAGCTGACCTATTCTAATTTCACTTCCAGTCTGGGAAACCTTTACAATAAAAACATTGGTTTTCACTTTCCCTTGGAAGACCAGAGACCTTTGCAGGATTCTGATTCTAGACTGGAGTATAGAGCAGTTTTTGACACTTGTATACTGAGATAGGGTGGCACAGTGGCAAGCACTGCTGCCTCACAGCACCAGTTCAATTCCCAACTTGGGTCACTGTGTGGAGTTTGCATGTTCTCCCAGTGACTGCGCGGGTTTCCTCCAGGTGCTCCAATTTCCTCCCACAGACCAAAGATGTGCGGGTTAGGTGCATTGGCCATGCTGAATTGCCCCGTAGTGTCGGGGATTAGCAGGGTAAATACGTGGGGTTATGGGGATAGGACCTGGGTGGGATTGTGGTTGGTGCAAATTTGATGGGCTGAATGGCCTCCTCCTGCACTGTAGGATTCTATGATAGGATTCTGTTAGGGAAAAAATAATTGTGTGACTGTAGAATTGGCCTCAGGATCGTGTATACCTACCACTTTGAGCCTAGCGTCACTTTTATTACTCTTTGCCAAGCTTTCCAATTCCAACTACAGCAGTTAACATTGATGCTAGAGATTTTTGAATGTTTTCAGCCACTGTCCTTGATTGAATACAGAGCATGGCTTCATTTAATTTGGCTTCTCAACTTTTCAACCTTGGTAGCCTGCACAATGGCCCTTCACTCTTCAGTATTTTAGTAAGAAAAGCACTCAAAAAAACTCACCTCCATTCCCACCCATGAGGATGAAGTCTTCCATTGGATGTTGTAGTGTTTTAGTAAACTAGTTTTAGCCCACCAGGTAATTGTGAAGACACTGCAATGCAAGTTGAAGCTTAAACCACATGACCAACACAGTAGGGTACTAACTGCGATGTGAGCAATTTAACAACATTTCTGGTTTCTTTTTTATTTTAAGACTCAGCCACATAGTCTGAAGCTGCACTTAGTGTCTGCCAGACGGGGTGGGAATGGGCATTAATAAGCCAGCCAGATTTTTGCCTGGTGTCTGCCCGCAAATTGCCATTTTCATTTATTAATTGGCAGGATTTGAGTTTATGACCTCTGGATTGCTAGCCCAGAACCAACACTGCTGGTGACTTGTACCCTTTGAGAAAGGTTGAAGAATCATGAGCTATTTGGCCTTGATGGGAGGTTTTTAAATACAGCAGTGGACAGAAGAAAGAAATTCTAATCACAACATCAAGCTAACCAATGATGACAGTTGGATAAGAGGTGAGAGGTTCAAGCATCGAAAGACAAAATTAGGATTCGTACCAGGATGATGTCCTTCACAAAGTGATCGATAAGCAAATGAGATAAAGGAGGCAGAAATTCTGGGATAATTCAGTAGATGTTGTGAAAGGATCTCAAGCTTTTCTATATTCAACTTCTTCGGTGAACACTTGCTAACAAGAATGATTGTCCACCTAAGAAACTCCGTGACATTGGTCATGAGTTATGAGGGTCCGCGTGTGGCTGGTGAGCCCAATCCTAGAGCCACACCTTCGACCGCACACTTGGCAAATGTTTCCAGGAGGTGGGTTTGGTCCTTGGACTCTAGATTGCCGACATTCCTTTCTCGGGCTACTTCCCCGGATCTCAACTTGCCGTCAGGTGCCCTCGAAGAAGCATGTCCCTTCAATTAAGAGGTTCCTCCAAATAGCTCTCTTATGAGCAAGGGTCTCCCAGGCATTGATGCCCCTTTTGCATTTCCTGAGGTAAGCCTTCAGGGTTTCTTAAACGCTTCCTTTGTCTTCCTCTTATTCAAGATCCTTCCTTGAGCAGGGTAAAGAAGATTTTCTCTATTAAGTGGAACCAAAAGATCTTTTATTCACTTATTTGCGCAGTGACACAGTGGTTAGCACTGTGCCTCACGGCACCAGGGGGCCCAGGTTCAATTCTAGCCTTGGGTGACTGCCTGTGTGGAGTTTGCACGTTCTCCCCGTGTCTGCGTGGGTTTCCTCCGGGTGCTCCGGTTTCCTCCCACACTTCAAAGATGTGCAGGTTAGGTGGACTGGCCATGCTGAATTGCCCTTTAGCGTTCTAAGATATGTGAATTAGGGGGATTAGCAGGGTAAATACATGGGGTTACGGGGATAGGGTCTGGGTGAGATGCTCTATTGGAGAGTCGCTGCAGACTCGCTGGGCTGAATGGCCTCTTTCTGTACTGTATAGGTTTCTATAATCAGTCATCCATGTGAGGTTGCAAATTTTAGTGAACATTAAAAGCACTATATAAATGCAAGTTGTTGTTGCTACAGTTGTAACGTGACCTCAGGATATCCCAAAGTGCTTTACAGCCCAGTAAAAATAAGTCTCTTGTCATAATGTGGGAAACATGGCAAGGTTTGACCAACAGCAGTGTGAAATAAGAACAGAAAATGCTGGAAAAACTCAGCCAGTCTGGCAGCATCGGCGGAGAGAGAAACAGAGTTAACACTTCAATGTGAAGCTGTTTGTCAGAGCTCAGCAGCAATGTGGACTATGTTCACTAGAGATTGACTCGGTCTCACTTCACTTCTGAGTCATAGCCTCAGAGTCCTCCCGTGATAGTTCTATCACAGGAGACAGTGAATGTACACACCGTGACAGAGATGGAGCAACTTCCTTTCATTTAGTTTTGTTCAGGTCTCTTTAAATTCAATCTCGAGTAGTTTTTTTAAATTGCTAGTTTAAATCGACACAAATGTTGTAAACACTGGCAGTCTGCTGCTGATTCTGTTGTCTACAATGCATGAGGAAGGAGCTCAGCTAATTCCAATTAAACAGAGACTGGGTGGCTACTAATGTTTACACAGCCTGGTGAGGTTTTGAATGCTTTCAGTGGATATTCAAATTCAGAATCCAGAATTTGGGGAAGGTTTAAGGGGCTGCAGTTGTTTGGATCCAAGAGTCAAATTAGAACTTCCAAGATAATCGCGCAGACTAGCACAGTACTCAGTGTTCAGAAACACAAGCAGTAAATAAACATGGTGTATAAAAGTTATTAACAAAGTGTTAGCTTACTGTTTAGATGTGTGTGTGTCTGTGGTGTGTGTGTGTGTCTGTGGTGTGTGTGTGTGTCTGTGGTGTGTGTGTGTCTGGTGTGTGTGTGTGTCTGTGGTGTGTGTGTGTGTCTGTGGTGTGTGTGTGTGTCTGTGGTGTGTGTGTGTGTCTGTGGTGTGTGTGTGTGTCTGTGGTGTGTGTGTGTGTCTGTGGTGTGTGTGTGTGTCTGTGGTGTGTGTGTGTGTCTGTGGTGTGTGTGTGTGTCTGTGGTGTGTGTGTGTGTGTCTGTGGTGTGTGTGTGTGTGTCTGTGGTGTGTGTGTGTGTGTCTGTGGTGTGTGTGTGTGTGTCTGTGGTGTGTGTGTGTGTGTCTGTGGTGTGTGTGTGTGTGTCTGTGGTGTGTGTGTGTGTGTCTGTGGTGTGTGTGTGTGTGTCTGTGGTGTGTGTGTGTGTGTCTGTGGTGTGTGTGTGTGTGTCTGTGGTGTGTGTGTGTGTGTCTGTGGTGTGTGTGTGTGTCTGTGGTGTGCGTGTGTGTGTCTGTGGTGTGCGTGTGTGTGTCTGTGGTGTGCGTGTGTGTGTCTGTGGAGTGCGTGTGTGTGTCTGGTGTGCGTGTGTGCGTCTGTCTGTGGTGTGTGTGTGCGTGTGTCTGTCTGTGGTGTGTGCGTGCGTGTGTCTGTCTGTGGTGTGTGCGTGCGTGTGTCTGTCTGTGGTGTGTGCGTGCGTGTGTCTGTCTGTGGTGTGTGCGTGCGTGTGTCTGTCTGTGGTGTGTGCGTGCGTGTGTCTGTCTGTGGTGTGTGCGTGCGTCTGTCTGTCTGTGGTGTGTGCGTGCGTCTGTCTGTGGTGTGTGCGTGCGTCTGTCTGTCTGTCTGTGGTGTGTGCGTGCGTCTGTCTGTCTGTCTGTGGTGTGTGCGTGTGTCTGACTGTGGTGTGTGCGTGCGTCTGTCTGTCTGTCTGTGGTGTGTGCGTGCGTCTGTCTGTCTGTCTGTGGTGTGTGCGTGCGTCTGTCTGTCTGTCTGTGGTGTGTGTGTGCGTCTGTCTGTCTGTGGTGTGTGCGTGCGTCTGTCTGTCTGTCTGTGGTGTGTGCGTGCGTCTGTCTGTCTGTCTGTGGTGTGTGCGTGCGTCTGTCTGTCTGTCTGTGGTGTGTGCGTGCGTCTGTCTGTCTGTGGTGTGTGCGTGCGTCTGTCTGTCTGTCTGTGGTGTGTGCGTGCGTCTGTCTGTCTGTCTGTGGTGTGTGCGTGCGTCTGTCTGTCTGTCTGTGGTGTGTGCGTGCGTGCGTCTGTCTGTCTGTGGTGTGTGCGTGCGTCTGTCTGTGGTGTGTGCGTGCGTCTGTGGTGTGTGCGTGCGTCTGTCTGTCTGTGGTGTGTGCGTGCGTGCGTCTGTCTGTCTGGTTTGTGCGTGCGTGCGTCTGTCTGTCTGTGGTTTGTGCGTGCGTGCGTCTGTCTGTGGTGTGTGTGCGTGCGTGTGTCTGTCTGTGGTGTGTGCGTGCGTGTGTCTGTCTGTGGTGTGTGCGTGCGTGTGTCTGTCTGTGGTGTGTGCGTGCGTGTGTCTGTCTGTGGTGTGTGCGTGCGTGTGTCTGTCTGTGGTGTGTGCGTGCGTGTGTCTGTCTGTGGTGTGTGCGTGCGTGTGTCTGTCTGTGGTGTGTGCGTGCGTCTGTCTGTCTGTGGTGTGTGCGTGCGTGTGTCTGTCTGTGGTGTGTGCGTGCGTGTGTCTGTCTGTGGTGTGTGCGTGCGTGTGTCTGTCTGTGGTGTGTGCGTGCGTGTGTCTGTCTGTGGTGTGTGCGTGCGTGTGTCTGTCTGTGGTGTGTGCGTGCGTCTGTCTGTGGTGTGTGCGTGCGTCTGTCTGTCTGTCTGTGGTGTGTGCGTATGTCTGTCTGTGGTGTGTGCGTGCGTCTGTCTGTCTGTCTGTGGTGTGTGCGTGCGTCTGTCTGTCTGTCTGTGGTGTGTGCGTGCGTCTGTCTGTCTGTCTGTGGTGTGTGCGTGCGTCTGTCTGTCTGTGGTGTGTGCGTGCGTCTGTCTGTCTGTCTGTGGTGTGTGCGTGCGTCTGTCTGTCTGTCTGTGGTGTGTGCGTGCGTCTGTCTGTCTGTCTGTGGTGTGTGCGTGCGTCTGTCTGTCTGTGGTGTGTGCGTGCGTCTGTCTGTCTGTCTGTGGTGTGTGCGTGCGTCTGTCTGTCTGTCTGTGGTGTGTGCGTGCGTCTGTCTGTCTGTCTGTGGTGTGTGCGTGCGTGCGTCTGTCTGTCTGTGGTGTGTGCGTCTGTCTGTGGTGTGTGCGTGCGTCTGTCTGTGGTGTGTGCGTGCGTCTGTCTGTCTGTCTGGTGTGTGCGTGCGTGCGTCTGTCTGGTTTGTGCGAGCGTGCGTCTGTCTGTCTGTGGTTTGTGCGTGCGTCTGTCTGTGGTGTGTGTGCGTGCGTCTGTCTGTCTGTGGTGTGTGCGTGCGTCTGTCTGTCTGGTGTGTGCGTGCGTGTGTCTGTCTGTGGTGTGTGCGTGCGTGTGTCTGTCTGTGGTGTGTGCGTGCGTGTGTCTGTCTGTGGTGTGTGCGTGCGTGTGTCTGTCTGTGGTGTGTGCGTGCGTCTGTCTGTGGTGTGTGCGTGCGTGTGTCTGTCTGTGGTGTGTGCGTCGTGTGTCTGTCTGTGGTGTGTGCGTGCGTGTGTCTGTCTGTGGTGTGTGCGTGCGTGTGTCTGTCTGTGGTGTGTGCGTGCGTCTGTCTGTCTGTGGTGTGTGCGTGCGTGTGTCTGTCTGTGGTGTGTGCGTGCGTGTGTCTGTCTGTGGTGTGTGCGTGCGTGTGTCTGTCTGTGGTGTGTGCGTGCGTGTGTCTGTCTGTGGTGTGTGCGTGCGTCTGTCTGTCTGTGGTGTGTGCGTGCGTCTGTCTGTGGTGTGTGCGTGCGTCTGTCTGTCTGTCTGTGGTGTGTGCGTGTGTCTGTCTGTGGTGTGTGCGTGCGTCTGTCTGTCTGTCTGTGGTGTGTGCGTGCGTCTGTCTGTCTGTCTGTGGTGTGTGCGTGCGTCTGTCTGTCTGTCTGTGGTGTGTGCGTGCGTCTGTCTGTCTGTGGTGTGTGCGTGCGTCTGTCTGTCTGTCTGTGGTGTGTGCGTGCGTCTGTCTGTCTGTCTGTGGTGTGTGCGTGCGTCTGTCTGTCTGTCTGTGGTGTGTGCGTGCGTCTGTCTGTCTGTGGTGTGTGCGTGCGTCTGTCTGTCTGTCTGTGGTGTGTGCGTGCGTCTGTCTGTCTGTCTGTGGTGTGTGCGTGCGTCTGTCTGTCTGTCTGTGGTGTGTGCGTGCGTGCGTCTGTCTGTCTGTGGTGTGTGCGTCTGTCTGTGGTGTGTGCGTGCGTCTGTCTGTGGTGTGTGCGTGCGTCTGTCTGTCTGTCTGGTGTGTGCGTGCGTGCGTCTGTCTGTCTGGTTTGTGCGAGCGTGCGTCTGTCTGTCTGTGGTTTGTGCGTGCGTCTGTCTGTGGTGTGTGTGCGTGCGTCTGTCTGTCTGTGGTGTGTGCGTGCGTCTGTCTGGTGTGTGCGTGCGTGTGTCTGTCTGTGGTGTGTGCGTGCGTGTGTCTGTCTGTGGTGTGTGCGTGCGTGTGTCTGTCTGTGGTGTGTGCGTGCGTGTGTCTGTCTGTGGTGTGTGCGTGCGTCTGTCTGTGGTGTGTGCGTGCGTGTGTCTGTCTGTGGTGTGTGCGTCGTGTGTCTGTCTGTGGTGTGTGCGTGCGTGTGTCTGTCTGTGGTGTGTGCGTGCGTGTGTCTGTGGTGTGTGCGTGCGTGTGTCTGTCTGTGGTGTGTGCGTGCGTGTGTCTGTCTGTGGTGTGTGCGTGCGTGTGTCTGTCTGTGGTGTGTGCGTGCGTGTGTCTGTCTGTGGTGTGTGCGTGCGTCTGTCTGTCTGTGGTGTGTGCGTGCGTGTGTCTGTCTGTGGTGTGTGCGTGCGTGTGTCTGTGGTGTGTGCGTGCGTGTGTCTGTCTGTGGTGTGTGCGTGCGTGTGTCTGTCTGTGGTGTGTGCGTGCGTGTGTCTGTCTGTGGTGTGTGCGTGCGTGTGTCTGTCTGTGGTGTGTGCGTGCGTGTGTCTGTCTGTGGTGCGTGCGTGTGTCTGTCTGTGGTGTGTGCGTGCGTCTGTCTGTCTGTCTGTCTGGTGTGTGCGTGCGTCTGTCTGTCTGTCTGTGGTGTGTGCGTGCGTCTGTCTGTGGTGTGTGCGTGCGTCTGTCTGTCTGTCTGTGGTGTGTGCGTACGTGCGTCTGTCTGTCTGTGGTGTGTGCGTGCGTCTGTCTGTCTGTCTGTGGTGTGTGCGTGCGTGCGTCTGTCTGTCTGTGGTGTGTGCGTGCGTCTGTCTGTCTGTCTGTGGTGTGTGCGTGCGTCTGTCTGTGGTGTGTGCGTGCGTCTGTCTGTCTGTGCTGTGTGCGTGCGTCTGTCTGTCTGTGGTTTGTGCGTGCGTGCGTCTGTCTGTCTGTGGTTTGTGCGTGCGTGCGTCTGTCTGTGGTGTGTGTGCGTGCGTCTGTCTGTCTGGTGTGTGCGTGCGTGTGTCTGTCTGTGGTGTGTGCGTGCGTGTGTCTGTCTGTTGTGTGTGCGTGCGTGTGTCTGTCTGTGGTGTGTGCGTGCGTGTGTCTGTCTGGTGTGTGCGTGCGTGTGTCTGTCTGTGGTGTGTGCGTGCGTGTGTCTGTCTGTGGTGTGTGCGTGCGTGTGTCTGTCTGTGGTGTGTGCGTGCGTGTGTCTGTCTGTGGTGTGTGCGTGCGTGTGTCTGTCTGTGGTGTGTGCGTGCGTGTGTCTGTCTGTGGTGTGTGCGTGCGTGTGTCTGTCTGTGGTGTGTGCGTGCGTGTGTCTGTCTGTGGTGTGTGCGTGTGTCTGTCTGTGGTGTGTGCGTGCGTCTGTCTGTCTGTGGTGTGTGCGTGCGTCTGTGGTGTGTGCGTGCGTCTGTCTGTCTGTGGTGTGTGCGTGCGTCTGTCTGTCTGTGGTGTGTGCGTGTGTCTGTCTGTGGTGTGTGCGTGCGTCTGTCTGTCTGTCTGTGGTGTGTGCGTGCGTCTGTCTGTCTGTGGTGTGTGCGTGCGTCTGTCTGTCTGTGGTGTGTGCGTGCGTCTGTCTGTCTGTCTGTGGTGTGTGCGTGCGTCTGTCTGTCTGTCTGTGGTGTGTGCGTGCGTCTGTCTGTCTGTCTGTGGTGTGTGCGTGCGTCTGTCTGTCTGTCTGTGGTGTGTGCGTGCGTCTGTCTGTCTGTCTGTGGTGTGTGCGTGCGTCTGTCTCTGGTGTGTGCGTGCGTGCGTCTGTCTGTCTGTGGTGTGTGCGTGCGTCTGTCTGTCTGTCTGTGGTGTGTGCGTGCGTCTGTCTGTCTGGTTTGTTCGTGCGTGCGTCTGTCTGTCTGGTTTGTGCGTGCGTGCGTCTGTCTGTGGTGTGTGTGCGTGCGTCTGTCTGTCTGTGGTGTGTGCGTGCGTCTGTCTGTGGTGTGTGCGTGCGTGTGTCTGTCTGTCTGTGGTGTGTGCGTGCGTGTGTCTGTGGTGTGTGCGTGCGTGTGTCTGTCTGTGGTGTGTGCGTGCGTGTGTCTGTCTGGTGCGTGCGTGCGTGTGTCTGTCTGTGGTGTGTGCGTGCGTGTGTCTGTCTGTGGTGTGTGCGTGCGTGTGTCTGTCTGTCTGGTGTGTGCGTGCGTGTGTCTGTCTGTGGTGTGTGCGTGCGTGTGTCTGTCTGTGGTGTGTGCGTGCGTGTGTCTGTCTGTGGTGTGTGCGTGCGTGTGTCTGTCTGTGGTGTGTGCGTGCGTGTGTCTGTCTGTGGTGTGTGCGTGCGTGTGTCTGTCTGTGGTGTGTGCGTGCGTGTGTCTGTCTGTGGTGTGTGCGTGCGTGTGTCTGTCTGTGGTGTGTGCGTGCGTGTGTCTGTCTGTGGTGTGTGCGTGCGTGTGTCTGTCTGTGGTGTGTGCGTGCGTGTGCCTGTCTGTGGTGTGTGCGTGCGTGTGTCTGTCTGTCTGTGGTGTGTGCGTGCGTCTGTCTGTCTGTGGTGTGTGCGTGCGTCTGTCTGTCTGTGGTGTGTGTGTGCGTGCGTCTGTCTGTCTGTGGTGTGTGCGTGCGTCTGTCTGTCTGTGGTGTGTGCGTGCGTCTGTCTGTCTGTGGTGTGTGCGTGCGTCTGTCTGTGGTGTGTGCGTGCGTCTGTCTGTCTGTCTGTGGTGTGTGCGTACGTCTGTCTGTCTGTCTGTGGTGTGTGCGTGTGTCTGTCTGTGGTGTGTGCGTGCGTCTGTCTGTGGTGTGTGCGTGCGTCTGTCTGTCTGTCTGTGGTGTGTGCGTGCGTCTGTCTGTCTGTCTGTGGTGTGTGCGTGCGTCTGTCTGTCTGTGGTGTGTGCGTGTGTCTGTCTGTCTGTCTGTGGTGTGTGCGTGCGTCTGTCTGTGGTTTGTGCGTGCGTGCGTCTGTCTGTCTGTGGTTTGTGCGTGCGTGCGTGTGTCTGTGGTGTGTGCGTCTGTCTGTCTGTGGCGTGTGTGTGTCTGTGGCGTGTGCGTGCGTCTGTCTGTCTGGTTTGTGTGTGCGTGTGTCTGTCTGTCTGTGGCGTGTGCGTGCGTCTGTCTGTCTGTCTGTCTGGCGTGTGCGTGCGTCTGTCTCTGTCTGTGGCATGTGCGTGCGTCTGTCTGTCTGTGGCGTGTGCGTGCGTCTCTGTCTGTCTGTGGCGTGTGCGTGCGTCTCTGTCTGTCTGTGGCGTGTGCGTGCGTCTGTCTGTCTGTGGCGTGTGCGTGCGTCTGTCTGTCTGTCTGTGGCGTGTGCGTGCGTCTGTCTGTCTGTGGCGTGTGCGTGCGTCTGTCTGTCTGTGGTTTGTGCGTGCGTCTGTCTGTCTGTGGTTTGTGCGTGCGTCTGTCTGTCTGTGGCGTGTGCGTGCGTCTGTCTGTCTGTGGTGTGTGCGTCTGTCTGTCTGTGGCGTGTGCGTGTGTCTGTCTGTTGTCTGTGGTGTGTGCGTGCGTCTGTCTGTCTGTGGTGTGTGCGTCTGTCTGTCTGTGGCGTGTGCGTGTGTCTGTCTGTTGTCTGTGGTGTGTGCGTGCGTCTGTCTGTCTGTGGTTTGTGTGTGCGTGCGTGTGTCTGTCTGTGGCGTGTGCGTGCGTGTGTCTGTCTGTCTGTGGCGTGTGCGTGCGTGTGTCTGTCTGTGGTGTGTGCGTCTGTCTGTGTGGCATGTGTGTGTGTCTGTCTGTTGTCTGTGGTGTGTCTGTCTGTGGTGTGCCTGTCTGTGGTGTGCCTGTCTGTGGTGTGCCTGTCTGTGGTGTGCCTGTCTGTGGTGTGCCTGTCTGTGGTGTGCCTGTCTGTGGTGTGCCTGTCTGTGGTGTGCCTGTCTGTGGTGTGCCTGTCTGTGGTGTGCCTGTCTGTGGTGTGCCTGTCTGTGGTGTGCCTGTCTGTGGTGTGTCAGTCTGTGGTGTGCCTGTCTGTGGTGTGCCTGTCTGTGGTGTGCCTGTCTGTGGTGTGCCTGTCTGTGGTGTGCCTGTCTGTGGTGTGCCTGTCTGTGGTGTGCCTGTCTGTGGTGTGCCTGTCTGTGGTGTGCCAGTCTGTGGTGTGCCTGTCTGTGGTGTGCCTGTCTGTGGTGTGCCTGTCTGTGGTGTGCCTGTCTGTGGTGTGCCTGTCTGTGGTGTGCCTGTCTGTGGTGTGCCTGTCTGTGGTGTGCCTGTCTGTGGTGTGCCTGTCTGTGGTGTGTCTGTCCCTTTCAGATGTTTAGGAAGTTCAGAAAATGTAGCAACGTTAATAGCACAGAAGGAGGGCACTCTGCTCATTGTACCTACCCCAGCTTAATCCCATTTTTCAGCAGCTGATAGAAACGTTCCAAAACTCACTAGCTGCACTACCAAATTACTGTTGATTGCTGATCCATCTTGTGCCAGTTGTTTCCAAATTAACAACCTTCATTTAAAAAGCAATCTGTCCTGATGAAGCAATTGTGAAATGTGATTCTTATTTAGCGTATTGGTTTCAAATGCTGTAAATTCAAGTATTATGTGATATGGTTTGATTGCCAATATCTTGCTTCTGAAACTCTTTCTTTGAGCTGTGGTAGGTGTGCCTCAGTTGGTAGTACTTACATCCAAGTCAGAAGCCGTGGATTAGAGTGCCACTGCAGAAACATGAGGTTGACACTCCGCGCTGTGGCACTGAGGGAGCACTGCGCTATAACTTCATTGCAGTGTTGATGCAAACCTTACTTGTGACTAATAAATAAGCTTTACTTTGCTGTGGTGCTGAGGGAGCACTGGCACTGTTGGCGGTGCGTCTCTTGAATGAAATGCTAAACTTGGCTGCCCCATCACATGGATGTAAAAATCTCATGGCATAATTTGAAGAAGGGCTGGGAGATTTGTCCCAGGGACCTGGCTGATATTTATCCCTCAATCAGCCTTCCTGCAACAGGTGATTAGGTCATTGTCATAGCTCTGACAAACAGCTTCACATTGAAGTGTTAACTCTGTTTCTCTCTCCGCCGATGCTGCCAGACTGGCTGGGTTTTTCCAGCATTTTCTGTTCTTATTTCACACTGCTGTTGGTCAAACCTTGCCATGTTTCCCACATTATGACAAGAGACTTATTTTTACTGGGCTGTAAAGTACTTTGGGATATCCTGAGGTCACGTTACAACTGTAGCAACAACAACTTGCATTTATATAGTGCCTTTAATCTAATAAAATGTCCCAGTGTGCTTCACACAGGTGTTATCAAGGTAAATTTGTCATTGTGCCACATGAGACATGAGCCAGGTAGGCTTTTAGCACTATTTTAAGGCAGGAGTGGAGAGAGATGATATTGTTTAGGGAGGGAATTCCAGGTGTTAAAGCTTAGGCAGATGAACGCACAGCCAACAATGGTGGAGTGAAGGAATTCAGGGACCATAGAATCCTACAGTGCAGAAGGAGGCCATTCAGCCCATCGAGTCTGCACCGACCACAACCCCACCGAGGCCCTATCCCCATAACCCCATGTATTTACCATTGCTATTCCCCTGACACTAAGGGGCAATTTAGCATGGCCAATCCACCTAACCCACACATCTTTGGACCGTGGGAGGAAACCAGAGCACCCGGAGGAAACCCACACAGACACGGGAAGAACGTGCAGACTCCGCATAGACAGTGACCCAAGCTGAGAATCAAACCCTGACTCCGTGGTGCTGTGAGGCAGCAATGCTAACCACTGTGCCACCTTGCCGCAAGATGGGCAAGAGGCCACAATTGAAAGAAATTTTGGAGGGTGATTGGGCTGCAGTAGGTTACAGCGACCAGGCTGTGGAATCATTTGAAAGGCAGGGTATTTTTAAAATCGAGACGTTGTTGGATCAGTAGCCAATGCAGGTCCGAGCATACCGGCTGAATTGAGTTATGAAATGGGCAAAAGAGATTTGAAGTTTATAGAAGGTGGAATTTACAAGACCATCAGAATACCACTTGCACGTTTTCCCCACACAGCCCAAGTTTGGAAGAACAGAATCTGAGTGTATTTCTGAATGTTTTCATGATTCAAGTGAAAGTATCACATCCACCATTGTGATACGCAGAAATCTTGGTATTGGCATGGATTGTTGCAGCTAGGTAGTGTCTGCCTATTTTCAGTGGATGGGTCGGAATGTGCCCATGAAGTAAGCAGCCAGCCACAAACCATACCAAAGTGTGGAGTTTCATTTGATGTAAAGGCGATAAATTTATAGAATTATAGAATCCCTACAGTGCAGAAAGAGATCATTTGGCCCATCATTTAGGGTGGCACGGTAGCACAGCGGTTATTACTGCTACCTCACAGTGTCAGGGGCCCAGGTTCGATTCCCGGCTTGGGTGACTGCAGAGTTTGCACTTTCTCCCCATGTTTGCGTGGGTTTCCTCCATGTGTTCCGGTTTCCTCCCACAGTCCAAAGATGTGCGGGTTAGGTTGATTGACCGTGCTAAATCTCCTAGTGTCAGGGGATTAGCAGGGTAAATATGTGGGGTAACAGGAATAGGGCCTGGGTGGGATTGAGGTCAGTACAGACTCGATGGGCCGAATGGACTCCTTCTCCACTGTACAGATTCTATGATCAAGTCTGCACCGACTCCGAAAGAGCAACGCACCAGGGTTCACCTGCTCATCCTATCCCCATAACCCTGCGCATTTACCATGGTTACACTAAGGGGCGATTTAGCATGTCCAATCCACCTAACATGCACATCTTTGGACTGTGGGAGGAAACCAGAGCACCCGAAGAAAACCCACGCAGACATGGGGAGAGCGTGAAAACTCCACACAGACAGTGACCCAAGGCCGGAATCAAATCCAGGTCCCTGGTGCTGTGAGGCAGCAGTGCTAACCACTGTGCCACGACCGTGCTGCTTGTGAATTTGTCACAGAATACTGTACGCCTGTTTATTTAAAACCCTTTCAGCTATAGATCTTTGATTCATGCCTCCTTTGTAGTCTTGCTGTAAATTGTGGAATGTATGAATGGTGTTTATCTGTAGTGCAGCCTTTGAAGAAAAATAGTTAAAAGATTAAAGCTCTCTTCTAATAATAACTTGGATAATAGTGGTGGTTGTGAATAAGAAAGACAAGGGTTTTAAGTGAAAAAGTCCAGATTTCTTGGAAATGGTAATCACTGGGTTCTGATCTGGTTTTGTAGCTGATAGTTTGTCATAATGTAACAGTATATTTTTAACAAAATGGATGGAAGAAGAATATGAGAGGTGGAGATCACCATTTCATCTCTTGTCTACCATGCTGTCTTTTCACTCTTGATTTTGAGTTAGCTCAGTACTGTGTCTGAACGTCAGCCGAGGTTCTGTTGGTAGCATTCTCATGGTCAGAAAGTTGTTTGAGTCCCACTCCAGAGTCTGGAGTATAATTCAGTGCCATGCTTCATTGCAGTATTGAGGGAGTGCTGCACTGCTGGAAATGCAGTCTTTTGGATGAGATATTAAACCGAGGCCCCAAATGCATTCTTGGATAGTCAGTCGGAAAAGAATCCCTTGACATTGTCTTGACAATGGATAGGATATTCCTTGGTGTACTGGCCAAAGCCTATCCCTCAACCAACCTCACTGAAAGAGATTATCTGGCCATTATCTTGTTGATGGTTATGGGAACTTGTTTGGTGCAGTTTTACTGCCACGTTATGTTATGTCAGTGAGTACACCTTGAACATGCTTCATTGGCTGTAAAATGCATAGGACTGTCCTGAAAACATCAATGGGGCTATATGGGTATAAATTCTTTCTTTCCCAGCTGAAAGGATCCAAAATGAAGCACGTCTAGGTCGTGGGTTTCTACAGAAACCCATGAGTTCAGTTCCTATGTCCCTTGGGATCACTCTTGATATCAGAATTGAGGTGGATCCTGAAGTATCTCTATTGAAAGCAATGATGGAGACCATTGGACTGATCTGGGTGCTGATCTGGGGCCACCCATGTCTAGGAATGCTCACTACCACCCCCAGGAGCAGCGTGCACACTCACTGACAATTCTTCTCAATTCTACATTTCCTTTTGTTTTTATGACAATTGAGTAGAAATCCTGATTATTTCAGGTTTCCCCTGCATGAGCTTGGTTTGCCAGTCATTCTGGTAGAAATCTTACCAGTTGGGACTTGCCTGTAGAAATGCTCCCTTCATGACTCTCTCCGTATAAGATGTATTTTCATTAGTTTAATTTAATGTATAGTAATTTATTTCACTGAATCTTGGATTTCCCACAAAGGGCAGTGAAGTATAGAGCTGAGCAGAACACTGTGCTATTGCTCGTCATGCTAGGGAGCCCGAGTGGGTTATTGGTTAGCTTCAAAGAGAATGTTTGCTTCCAGACAGTCTTCTCTTACCGGTGGTAATACTGGACTATTCTCATGGTTACTACAGAATCTCAGCCAGAGTTGAGCTTGGTTCAGCACTTGAGCAAGTTCCAACTTGGCTGCTTAAACATCACCCACTTGAAAACTGCCACAGCTTTCTATGAAAGACCACTTTGCTGACACAATACGGATGTATTTTTGACTTGTGTTGCTTTAATGGCCAGGTATTTAAAATTGCCATTTTCCCTAATTATATTGGCTATATATAATATATATATCCTAATTTGCTGTTCTACCATTTAAAAAAAAGCCTGATGTCTAGCACTGCTGCTCTGCCTAGCTATCTTTTAATTTGCATGCATAAAGTTTATTTATAAAGTGAGGAACCTTCAGAGGGTGAAGCCCTATCTATTGGTAACTTGACTCAAATTGATAACGAGCAATCCAGATGAGGATCATTATGCAAGACACCGTGAAACTTCTAAAATGTAGAGATACTTTTTGACTACCCTCAAATTCTGGGGGTTAAACTGAACTAGACTAGCCATATAAATGCACACAGCTGCCTGTAAGTTTCAATAGTGGAGGAAGTGAATGTGGTGGATGGGGGACCAATCAAATCGGCTGGTTTGACTTGGGTGTAGAGCTTGTTGAGCGTTGGAGCTGCACTCACCCAGGCAAGTATCCCATCACATATCTGATTTGAACTACATAAGCAGGTCAAAATTTGGGAATTCTGAGGTGAGGAACTCATCTCCTGACTCCACATCTACAAAGCACAAGCCAGAAGTGTGATGGAATACACTTCACTTGCCTGCATGAGTGCGACTCGAACAACACTCAAGTAGCTTCACACAATCCAGGTCAAACAAGTCTGCTTGATTGGCACCCCATCCACCACCTTAAACATTCACTCTCTCCACCATCAACGCACAGTGGCAGCAGAGTGTACCATCTACAAGATCCACTGCAACAACTGCTTCAACAGCACTTCCAAACCCTCAACAGCTGAAAGGACAAGGGCAGTAGACATTTGGAAAAGCCATCACCTCAAGTTCCTGTCCAAGTTACATGTCATCCTGACTTGGAACTATATACTTCCTTCACTGTCGCTGGGTCAAAATCCTAGAACTCCCTAACAGCACTCCTTACACCACGTGGACAAGAAGGCAGCTCACCACCACCTTCTCAGTGGCAACTAGGGATGGGCAATAAATGCTGGGCTTTCCAGCAACACCCACATCCTAAGTAAAGCTTGGCCAAAGGAGTGTCAGAAAGACGAGAGAGAGAGAGGAGGAAGGGTTTAGGGAGGGGATTCAAGTGCTTAGCTAAAGACATGGCCACAGTTAGGTTGAGCAATGGAGGAAGTGGCATCCTCACTGGCTCAGACCCCGTCATTCCACTGACATGCCCATCACTCAGCTGATCAGGGCAGGCGAGCTAGACCCAGTCAAAGCTGGGTCTTTATTTTAAAGAGTGGCTCCAGTCCATGTGTAGGCTGAGTGTAATCATCTGTCTGCATTAAAAATAAATACACCCACAAGCCTCCTTATTTCCTCCAGCAAGAACTTTGATGGATTGGGTGATCAGTGCAGAAATAGTTCAGAAATTGATAGTTTTGTTTATTGAGATGAAAGGGAGCTCTGCTGCCCATAGGGTGGGTATCTGAAAAACAAAGCCTGATAGCCAAGTACCTCTGCAAACTGTACTCGAAGGAGCCAGATTCAAATAGTATCTCTATACTTCTCTAAGCTCGAAGGAAGAGCGAACTTTTGCATTTATATTAGCACTTATTGTGACGTTAGGATGCTCCAAACCACATCACAACCAATGAAATACTTTTCGAAGTGCAGTCATGCAGCAGCCATTTTGTGCACAGTCAACACTCATAGACAGCAATGAGATTAATGACGAGGTAATTCTTTTTGCATTGTTGACTAAGGGATAAATACTGACTAGGACACTGGTGAAAATGTCGTTTTGTTCTCTGAAAAATGCTGTGGAATCCTTTCTGTCCATTCAAAAGCACAAATGGAGTCCCGTTTCTGTCTAACTCAAAAGATGGCACCTTTGACATTGCAGCACTCCCCCAATCACTGCGCTGGATTGTCAGCTTGGATTGGGCACTCGGGCCTTTGGAGTGGGACTTGAACCCTTGACGTGATGATTTGGAGGTGAGAGTGCTTTCTCCTGAAAAGGCAGGAGAATGGGGACGAGAAAAATATCAGCCATGATTGAATGGCGGAGCAGACTTGATGGGCCGAGTGGCCTAATTCTGCTCCTATGCCTTATGGTCTAGAACCGTGGTTGACACCTACCCCACTTTTTTCTTATTTCTCTCCGTGTGGGAGAGAATCCCAAATCTATAATGCACTGAGTGGAATAACCGACCCAGAATTGTATGTTGAGAATAGTGAGGGGGAATGCTGGCTGCAGTGTCCCCTTATCGTAGGGATGTCCTTGACTGCAGCTTTCCATTAGATTTAATGCACATTCCTTCCTCATAATGTTTTTTTACAGGACCAAACTCACTGAATTGTTTTTTTGTATCCAAGAAGCAACATTCAGTGGATTGTTTGGTCTGTCGCAGTTGAACACCTCAAAATAGAGGGGTTTGACGTGATACCACCAAGCATTCAGTTCTCAATAATCATCTGCTACTGATCTGTTTGGACTAATAAATTAATCTCGGTGAAATGAAAGGCGGATTGCTATATTAAGCATGACATTAATTTGTGTTGTTGCCCTGTTGTAACCTCTATGCTGCACATAGCAGACCGGGAATTCAATGAGTGAAACAGTGCGGGGAAGAAATTTCACTGTCGGCACTGGCAACGGTAACATTTTGGTTCTAAGCGCATGAACTAATGATCCGGAGACACGAGTTTCAATCCCACCATGGCATTGAACCATAAAGTCCCTACAGTGCAGGAGAAAACCATTCGGCCCATCAATTCTGCACCAACTCTTCGAAAGAGCCTCTTATCCAGGCCCATCCCAGCCCTATCCTCGTAACCCCATGCATTTACTGTGGCCAATCCACCTAACCTACACATCTTTGGACACTAAGGGGCAATTTAGCATGGCCAATCCACCTAACCTACACATCTTTCGTCAATTGCATATTGGCATCTGGGGAATTTAAATTTAGTTAATTGAGTTGAAATCTGGAATGCAAAGCTAGCATGTTTTTAAAGGTACCAGATTGTTGTAAAACCCATCTCGTTCATCAATATCCTTTAGGGAAAGCCTTACCTGGTCTGGCCTATAATTAACTTCAAATTTACAGCAATGTGGTTGACTATTAACTGCCCTCCAAAATGGACTAGTGAGTTATTAGTTGTACCAAACTGCTGCGACAAAATATAGTAAACCAGGCATCAGATTTGGGCACAATAAAGGCAGGCCCATCTCAGTCAGCCCTGCAAAGTCCTCCATCTTTCAACTTGTGCCAACATTGAGCAAACTGTCCCAGGTTAGTCATATTTACTGTATCATACCTTTTAGTCAATGTCCCAAACACCTCCATCACCATTCCTGGGTATGTCCTTTCCCATCATTAAGACAAACCTGCCAGAGGTGATGGCACAGTATTTTACAGTCAGGAAGGAATGGACCCGGCAGTCCTCAGTATTGACTCTGGACCACTTTAAATCTCATGACATCAGGTCACACACAGATAACAAAGCATCCTGCTGATTACCATCTACCACCCTCCCTCAGCTGGTGAATCAATTCCTCCTCCATGCAGAAACTTCACTTGGAAGAGGCACTGAAGCAAGAATGTACTGTGGATGGAGAGCCTCAACGTTCCATCATCAGGAGTGGCTCTAAGGCACCACTACTGTCTGAGCTGGTTGAGTCCTAAAGGACATATCTGTCTCCTTTAAAAGGGATTCCAATCATGGGACTTTTAACACCCAGAATGACGAACATGGGAACATCTCCATCCTTGAGCTCCCCTCCAGGTTGCACACCATCCTAACTTGTAAATACATTACGATTAAGGCAAAATACTGCAGATGCTGGAATCTGAAACAAAACCAGAAAATGCTGGAAAACCTCAGCAGGTCTGACAGCGTCTGTGGAGAGAGAATAGAGCCAATGTTTCAAGTCTGGATGACCCTTCGTCAGCTCTGTTTAGGATTCCTTCATTGTTAGGTCAAAATCTAGCAGTTTCCTCCCTAACAGCACTATGGGTGTACCTGCACCTTGTGGACTGCAGCAGTTCAAGATGGCGGTGCTACACGACCTTGTCGAAGGCCATTAAGGATGGGCAATAAATGCTGGCCTCGTCAGTGACAGTATTGCCATCCAATTAATGAATATGAAATAAAAACACAAATCAACTCAAAGCTTGGGATGTGAAAAAGCGAGTGAGACTCAGTTTTATGACATGGTGCACAGAAATAAAGGATAGAGAGTTAAAATAATACTTCTCTAAAATAATCAATCATCTATGAATTCAATTTAACACTAAACTATGCTTCATTGATGATGGATTTTTACTGGATTGATGTTTTGGTTTTATATTAAGTGGTTGAGTTGACGAATGACTGTAGACTAAATGTACTTGAAAATATTTTTAGTAACCTTTAATTCATTTTATTTACATGTCTGTGAAACATCCAGCCGGCAGTTAAATGGGCAGTAGTGTCCTTAATCTTGCATCTTTGAAATAAAGCAATTTGGATTGTAAGGTTGCAGTAGACGTATATAATTTTAAAATGTCAAGTGCTGTCTTTATTTGATAGTTTGGCTAAATGGTGTTTCACCCGTAGGAGTTCAATTAAAATGTTCCCGCTGTGCAAGTGGTTTTGTGATCACTGCGCTGAACTTTTTAAAATGGGTTTTCAGATCTTGTCCAAGATTTTCTTTTAATCCTTTGGGGTGTCTAACGCAATAGGTTCTAATTTAAAATAAAGACAGAGAATGCTGGAACTGCAGGTCAAGTCAGTCAGCATTTGTAATGAGAAAAGAGGGATTCATGTTTCAGCTGTGTATCTTTCACTTTTTCGACAAGTTTACCGGGCGGCACGGTAGCACAGTGGTTAGCACTGCTGCTTCACAGCTCCAGGAACTTGGGTTTGATTCTCGGCTTGGGTCACTGTCTGTGTGGAGTTTGCATATTCTCCTCGTGTCTGCGTGGGTTTCCTCCGGGTGCTCCGGTTTCCTCCCACAGTCCAAAGATGTGTGGGTTAGGTTGATTGGCCATGCTAAAATTGCCCCTTAGTGTCCTGTGATGTGTAGGTTAGAGGGATTAGCGGGTAAATATGTCGGGATATGGGGATAGGGCCTGGGTGGGATTGTGGTCGGTGCAGACTCGATGGGCCCAATGGCCTCTTTCTGCACTGTAGGGTTTCTATGATTCTAAGTCAGAATTTTAATAAAAACATGGACAGATAAGAGCCAACCATTTGACCCTCGAGCCATTTAGCTAGCTATTGGCTGACCTTCCTCAAAGTCATTTTACTGCACCAGCCCTGTATCGCTGGAGAGCCTTTTCTGTCTAGAAATCTATTGATCTCTGTCTTAAATATACTCAGTGACTGAGCCTCTGGGATAGAGAAGATTCCAAAAGATTCCCCACCCACTGGGTGGAGAAATTTCTTCCCCTCTCAATCCTAAATGGCCCATCTCTTATTCTGAGACTGTCCCCTGGGTCCAGCCACCCCAGCCAGGGCAAACGTCTTTCCTGTCAAACCCCTTAAAAATTCTTCTAAACCCATGGGAATTTAGGCCCAGTTTGCTCTATCTCTCCTCATAGAACAATCCTGCTGTCCCAGGAATCAGCGTGGTGAACCTTTTGCATTCTCTCTACGGCAAGTATTTCCCTCCATAGGTGAGACAACCAAAACTGTACACAATACTCTCAAGTGCAGTCTCACCAAAGCTCTATAAAGCTCAACTGTAGCAAGACATCTTTACTCTTATAATCAAATCTTCCTGCATTAAAGACCAGTTTGCCTTCCTAATTCTTGCTGCTCCTTCATGTTGGCTTTGTGACTTATGAACAAAGACACCCAGGTCTCTTTGGACATTGACACTTCTCAATCACTCATCATTTAAGAAATAGTCTGCATTTTTTGTATTCTTACACTAAAGTGAAGAACTTCACATTTTTCCACATTAAATTCTATCAACCATGTTCTTTCCCACTCATTTAGCCTGTCTAAATCCCCTTGAGGTCTCTCTCCTTGCTGCCGCCTCCTCACAACTTACATTCCCACCTTGTTTTGTGTTATGAGCAAACTTGGAAATATTACAATTGATCCCCACATCCAAATCATTGATATAAGTTGTGAATCGCTGGAGCCTAAATACTGATCTTTGCAGTACACCACCATTCACCGCCTGCCACCCTGAGAAGGACCTATTTATTCTTACTCTCTGTTCTGCCCATTAATCAATTCTCAATCAATGCCAAAATATTACCCTTAATCCCATGTGCCATAATTTTGCTTATTAACCTTATTGAAAGCCTTTTGAAAATCCAAATATATCACATCCACTGGTATCCCCTTATCTATTCTTTTAGTTACATCGTCAAAAAGCCCTAACAGGTTTATCAAGCAAGATTCCCTTTAATAAATCTATGTTGACTCTGCCCTATCTTACCATTATTTTCTGTGTGCAGTTACACATCCTTTATTAAAAATCCTAGCATTTTCCCTACCACCGATGCTTGGCTAATGGGTTTATAGTTCCCCATTCAGCCCCCTCCCCTCCGCCCCGGCATCCTTAAATAGTGGGATTTCACTGGCTACCTTGTAATCTCCAGGAACCATTCCGGATTCTATCAAATTTTGGAATGTAACCACCAATGCATCCACTTTCTCCACAGCCACATCTTTCAACATTCGGGATGTAGATCATCAGGTCTAAGGGATTTATTAACTTTCAGTCCCATTAATTTTTCCAGTACTGGTTCTCTAGTATTCCTGGGAAGTTTTTTGTATTTTCCTCCTTGACGACAGCACAAAGCATTTGTTTCATTTCCCTGTCATTCCTTGATTCCCTGTCATAGATTCCCTTGTTTCTGCCTGTCATCGACCCACAATTGTCTTTGCTAATCTTTTCATTTTTACATTACAATCTTTCACTGTCTATTCTTATGTTTTTTGCTCACTAACCTTCATATTTCTATTTTCTCTTTCCTCTTCAGTTTATTTGTTATAAACCATGTCTTAATTCTTTCGATGCTAACCATTGCCTGTCTTTGTCTGTTAATGTCGTTTTCCAATCTACTACAGCTAATTTGCCCCTCATACCTCTGTAGTTTCCTTTGTTTAGATTTAAGTTTCAGATTGAACTAGATCATTTTCAAACCTAACGTAAAATTCTTGCATATTATGATCACCCCTCCCCAGAGGCCTCTTTACAAAGAGGTTATTAATTAACCTTCTTGTGCAATGCTCGATCCAAAACAGTCTATTCTCCAGTTGGTTAAGTTAGCACGTAGCTGCTCATATTCTCTAAGCAGAACCTCTTTCCTGGTCTTTCTCATGTTATTGGTTCCTTTGCAGACCACAACAACTGGATCCTCCCCCTCACATTGCAAATGTTTCTCTAGCCCACAGTGGATTTCCCAAGTCCTAGCACCAGGCAGGCAACGCAGCCTTCTGGACTCCTGCCGAGAGCTGTCTATTCCCCTATGCTGTCCCTTACTACCACTACATTCCTATTAACACCTTGCTAGAATGACCTTTGAACCACAGTGCCATCGTCAGTTTGTTCACTCATCCTGCAGCTCCCAACTTTCGTCCATACAGATTGCAAGAATCTATTGGACAATAGGCAGGGCTGAGGCTCCTCCACTTCCACACGATCCCGTCCCTGACCATGGACCCAGTTGTGCGACCCTATCTCAAGTGGTGTGACCACCTCCTGTATCCAGGTAATTTCCCCTTCCCTGTTGTGTCGCAGTGGTTGCAGCTCGACCTCCGGCTCAATGACTCCAGGTCTCCAGCTCTGCCTCTCTCCTCTTTTTGGTGCTGCTATGAGTCTCCAGGTCCCCTCCCCAGAGCACTACTGCCTCACAGCGCTAGGGACCAGGGTTCAATTCCGGCCTCGGGTTGCTGTGTGAAGTTTGCACTTTCTCCCAGTGTCTGCATGGGTTTCCTCCAGGTGCTCCGGTTTCCTCCCACAGTCCAAAGATGTGTGGGTTAGGTTGATTGGCCATGCTAAATTGGCCCTAGTGTTAGGGGGATTTAGCAGGGCAAATGTGTGGGGTTACGGGAATATGGCCTGGGTGGGATTGTGGTCGGCACACTCAATGGGCCGAATGGCCTCCTTCTGTACTATAGGGATTCTATAATCATAGAATGCCGCAGTTCATAATGAGACCATTTGGCCCATCACACCTTTGGTGTCTCATTGGTCACGCGACCCGATTAATCCCACTCCCCTGTATTGTCCACATAGCCTTGTGTTTATTTCCCTTTAATTATTTATCCAACTCCCTTCTAAAAGTTACGATTAAATGTGCTTCCATCACCAGCATGTTCATGATTGTAACAGATCATCTCAATGAGGAAGCTGGTTAAACATTAAATAAAATGTGCTCACAAGTATAAAGGTATCTAACATCTCTCTGTTGCAACCTCTGTGAATAAAGGAAGTTAAAGTTGACATGCAAAGGAAACAGATGATTAAGGAGGAAGACAACTCAGCAAGGGTCCAGCATAGAAACAGATGCCTATTACCTATTGTAAGGTTTATTGGATAAGAGTGTGGTAGAGTAGTATGGTGCATTTGAACCCCCAACGTAGGGCATGGCTTTGTACCACTTTCCTCCACAAGGTGAGTTGATAAGTAGCAAAGCTTCCCACAGAGTGAGAGGAAAATCAATGTAGTCTGAGTTTCTTCGGTGATGTATTGGGAATGATTGACACTCTCCATTCCACTTTTTTTTTGGGGGGGTGAATAATTTCATGAAGGACTCTTCCTGAAAGTGAACTACTCACCAATATCCAATCTTTGAATCATAGAATGGCCAACTTCTGTGCTGAACCATTCAGCCCATGGCTGATGGTTCTCTGAAGGAGTAGTTCACCTAGTGCTACTCCCCCATCTTCTCCCTGTAGCAGTACACATTCTTACTTTTCTTTCTACACTTCCCTCTTCAAAGCCTTGATTGAATCTGCCTCCACCAGACATTTGTGCAGTGCATTCCAAATCTTAACACTCGCTGTGTGGAAAAGTTTCATTCCTGTTTCTGTTGCTGCTTTTGCCAATCATCTTAAATCTGTGCCCTCTGGTTCTCAATCCCTTCCACCAATGGGAGCAGTTTGTACTCTGTCCAATCCCCTCATGGGTTTGAATAACCGTGATCAAATCTCCTCTCAACCTTTTCATCTCCAAGGAGAGCAGTCCCAACTTCTCTAATCTATCCACATAACTGAAGTTCCTCATCCCTGGAACCATTTTTGTGAAACTATTTTGCACTCTTACTAATGCCTTCACAACCTTCCAAACGTGCGGTGCCCAGAATTGAATGCAATTCTCCAGTTGAGGCTGTGTTTTATACCGGTTTAACATAACTTCCTTGCTTCTATAATCTATGCCCTTATTGATATAGCCTAGGCTACTGTATGCTTTATTAATCACACACACTGCATTCTTCCTATCAAAATGAATCACTTCGCACTTCTCAACATTAAATTTGGTCTGCCACTTGCTCCATTCTGCCAACCTGTCTGTGTCCTGCTAGATGTTTGTTGTAGCAGATGAAAAACAGACAAGCAATAACCTAATGCTTCACCAGAAGTGATGCTTGTTTAAGAATTTTGGAGGGGAAAGGGAGATTGTAGATATAACCTGCCAGGAAAGTGGCGGTGGGGTGGTCAAGGATTGATTTCGTTTTTTTTATTTTGGGAGACGGGCGATGACAGCAGATTTGAAGGAGAGAGAACCTGCAGAAAGGGGGTTGTTAATATTAAAAGCAGGGTGCTCGGTTTAGTGGGAGTAGTATCCAGGGAGCAGGAAGTGAATCTCCTGGACAACCTGAGCTCAGAGAGAAATAGAGAAACTGGAGGCAATTGCAAGTTCAGGGCTGGGGCAACAGGGAACCACAGAGGAAGTTTGGTCGGCTGGACTAGGAGAAGGTAGGGAAGTGGCCAAGGCACGGAAGGTAATTTGGTTAAATCACCTTTGAGTCCCAGGCCATCGGCTAATTTGATGGTAGTTGTGATTCTGCATGAGCAAGTGCGTGGTTTTGGAAGTGCAGCCATTGTTATTTGAGTAAGCACAGCAGGCAGTCTGTACATGGCAAGGTCTCACAAACATCAATGCAATAGATAGTCAAATGATCTGAAAGTAAAATGCTGGAAATCTGAAATAAAAACAAATAGTGCTGAAAAAGCTCAAATCTGGCAGCATCTGTGGAGAGAGGTGCAGAGTAAATGTTTCAGGTTCCGATGAAAGATCACGACTTGAAAGGTTAACTCTCTCCAGCAGTTGTTGCTAGACTCCTGAGTATTTCCCGCACTTTCTGTTTTTAACCAGATTACCTATGATGTCTGAGGGAGGAATGTTGGCCAAGACACCAGGAGAGCTGCTGGCTCTTTTACAGATATTGCCACGTTATCGTCTACATCACCTGAACAGGCAGATGGGGCCTTGGATTTAATCTCTCATTCAAAAGTCAGCATTTCAGACAGTGCAGCACTCTGTCACCTCAGTACTATACTAAAGTATTGGTCGAGATTTTAAACTCAAGTACTAGATTTGGGCTTGAATCCACAGCCTTTCATTTGGCCACAAGTACCTTGAATTATACTTGCACTTTTATAAAAATGTCAGTAGATATTATAAAGTAAGAATATGTTTAATGACAAGGGTTAACATTTTTGTAATATGGGGGAGTGAGGTTTCCATTAATCAATTGGAGATCATTTCTGGGAAAGTGTTCTGATGGATACTAGGGAACAATTTTACAGTTTTAATCTAATCTGGATGTTCGAGTGATTGCTTGAACTTACTCCTTTGCCTGAAAAGGTTCACTGAATATGATTGACTCAAATTACTGCCTTAAACTTACCCCTGTGGAACAAGTGCCATGCCCATTAAACAAAGGCTGTGGCACAGAAGACACTTGCCACTTGTTAAAAGGTCATGTGCTTTCTATTGCGGCCATTGAGTCTGTTGTGCCAGCTCTCCACAGAAGCCCTGCACATTCTTCCTTTTCAGATAATAATCCAATTCTCTCCTCAATGCCTCCATTGAACCTGCCTCCACCACATTCCCTGGCAGTACATTCCACACCGAAAAACTTTGCTGTATAAAAACGTTTCTCCTCCTGTCTCCGTCGTTTCTTTTGCAATTTGTGTCCACTTGTTCTTGATCCTTCTGCCAATGGGAACAGATTTTCTTTTAAGATGAAAGCAAATTACTGCAGATGCTGGGATCTGAAACAAAAATTGAACATGCTGGAAAATCTCAGCAGGTCTGACAACATCTGTGGAGAGAGAACTGAGCCAATGTTTCGAGTCTGGATGAATCTTCATCAAGAGCAAGGAAATAATTGTTCCCTATCTACTGTGTCCAGAATTTTGAATACCTCTATCAATTCTCTTCTCGACCGTCTGCAAGGAAAGCAGCCCCTTTCCACATAACTAAATTTCCTCAGTCCTGGAACCATTTCCTTGATTCTTTTCTGCACGCTCTCAGATCGATGCCTTCACAACTTTCCCAAAGTGTGGAACTTCAAACTGGATGCAGTACTACAGTTGAGGCCAAATTGTTTCATGCAAGTTTAACATAACCTCCTTTTATAATAAAGCCAACCATCAACCACCTATGTATTCAAGTGTGGGAGGAAACCGGAGCACCCGGAGGAAACCCACGCAGACACAGGGAGAATGTGCAAACTCCACACACAGACAGTGACCCGAGGCCAGAATTGAAGCCAGGTCCCTGACACTGTGAGGCAGCAAAACAACATTTTCCAAACCCATGACCTCTATCACCTTAAAGAACAAGGGCAACAGACACATGGAAACACCTCCTCCAAACCACACACAATCCTGTCCTGGAAATATATCACTGTTCCTTCACTCTCCATGGACTATAATGCTGGAACTCCCTCCCTAATAGCACAGTGGGTATACCTACACCAAATGGACTGCAGTAGTTCAAGAAGGCAACTCATCACCACTTTCTCGAGGGCAATTAATGCTGGCCAAGCCAGCGATGCCCACATTCCTTGAATGAATAAAAAAAAATTGTGTACGAAATTCGACTACTCCATTAAAAAATATACATTTTTGGCTTGCTCGTTCTCAGATTAGAGAATTCCTTTATATAGAGATGGTTCATGGTTTTGTATCCCAAGATAAATCTTGCTGATCTTGACAGATTAGCATTCTCTTCTTTCTCTGACTATGTTGGTGCAGGCGGCTGGGTGCGGGCAGCTGGGTGCGGTTCGCAGGGGGCTGGGTGCGGTTCGCTGGCTGCTGGCGGCTGGGTGCGGGCGGCTGGGTGCGGTTCGCAGGGGGCTGGGTGCGGGCGGCTGGGTGCGGTTCGCAGGGGGCTGGGTGCGGGCGGCTGGGTGCGGTTCGCAGGGGGCTGGGTGCAGGGGGCTGGGTGCGGTTCGCAGGGGGCTGGGTGCGGTTCGCAGGGGGCTGGATGCTGGCGGCTGGGTGCGGTTCACAGGGGGCTGGGTGCGGTTCGCAGGGGGCTGGGTGCGGTTCGCAGGGGGCTGGGTGCTGGCAGCTGGGTGCGGGCGGCTGGGTGCGGTTCGCAGGGGGCTGGGTGCGGGCGGCTGGGTGCGGTTCGCAGGGGGCTGGGTGCGGTTCGCAGGGGGCTGGGTGCGGTTCGCAGGGGGCTGGGTGCTGGCGGCTGGGTGCGGTTCACGGGGCTGGGTGCGGTTCGCAGGGGGCTGGGTGCGGGCGGCTGGGTGCGGTTCGCAGGGGGCTGGGTGCTGGCGGCTGGGTGCGGGCGGCTGGGTGCGGTTCGCAGGGGGCTGGGTGCAGGCAGATGGGTGCGGTTCGCAGGGGGCTGGGTGCGGGCGGCTGGGTGCTGGCGGCTGGGTGCGGTTCGCAGGGGGCTGGGTGCGGGCGGCTGGGGGCTGGGTGCGGGTGGCTGGGTGCTGGCGGCTCGTTATGGTTCTCTGGCACCATTAAAATTCTATGAAATGAGTAGCTGCTGCTGCAGCGATATTAGTGTTGTGGAAATCTACTATTACTGCCCTTTTGTCTCTGCACTTTTCAGCAAGTTGCCTGCTATTTTGCTCAGTGGGAAGAGGGGATGGAGGGGGAGTTCGATAGTCTCAGCAGTGTGATTGCCCCTTTTTTCTTTTGAAATAATATCATCAAATGGTCTCATTTGATGCTCCTTCTAGCATATCTATCCTTCCTCAAAGCTGTGCTTGTTTGTCTAACCAATAATGTGACCCCCGCCTTTTCTATTCTCCTCTGAAAACTCCCTAACTAGGATTGTTGAGCTCCCATTCCCACCCTCCTTCAATCCATGTTTCAGCAATTGCTATAACATCATACTTCTACTTGTCTACCTGTGCCCCCAGCTCCTCCGTCTTATTCATTTATTTTTTATTTCTAGGGGGCTGCAACTGTACAAGATATTAGTGAGGACATCCTTCTTTAAGGAAGAAATAATATCATTGGAGGCAGTACAGAGGAGGTTAACTAGGGTGATCCTGGGTATGGAGGGACTGCCCTAGGAGGAAAAATTAAACAAGTTGGGCCTGTATTCCTTGGAGTTCAGAAGAATGAGAGGTGATATGATTGAAACATTTAAGTTTCTTAGGGGATTACACAGGGTAAGTGTTGGTAGGATGTTTCCACTCGTGGGAGAGTGTAGGATCAGAGGAAATTGTTGCAGATGAAGGAGGTGCTCGTTTAAGGAAGAATTTCTTCTGAGTGGTGAATCTTTGGAATTCGTTGCCCCAGGAAGCTGTGGAGGTCGAGTCCTTGAACATTTTCAAGGCTGAGATTGATAGGTTTTTAGTTAGTAGGGGAATGAAGGGTTACAGAGAGAAGACAGGAAAGTGGACTTAGTGAGTGTTAGATCAGCCAGATCTAATTAGTTTAAAGTTTATTTATTAGTGTCACAAGTAGGCTTGCATTAACACTACAATGAAATTACTGTGAAAATCCCCTAGTCGCCACACTCTGGAGGGTTCAGGTACTGTTTGGGTACACTGAGGGAGAATTTAGCATGGCCAATGCACCTAACCAGCACGTCTTTCGGACTATGGGAGGAAACCAGAGCACCCGGAGGAAACCCACACAGACAAAAAGAGAACGTGCAGACTCCACACAGACAGTGACCCAAGCCAGGAACCGAACCCGAGTCCTTGGCGTTGTGAGGCAGCAGTGCTAATCACTGAGCCACCTTGATAAATTAAATGTCAGAACAGGCTCGAAGGGCTGAATGGCCTACTGCAGTTCCAATTTCTTATGGACTTATGGTTTTATTTGTTGTAAGTGGCGAATCTCTTCGTGTTAGCCCAGATGGCGAATGCTGAAAGTTGTTTCAACCATAAAGGTTGTCACATCTGAACCTGCTTCTGTCCACAAAGGAATGGGAACCCTGCTGCTCTTCCTCAATCCTCCCATCCCTCCAGTGTCTATCCACGGGATACTGATACCATTTGCTGGGTCCCCTTCAATGCCTAGTTGAAATCAGCTAACTGGGCACAAAATGCCAATGTAGTCTGAGAGCTCCCGCACATCACTTCCCAGCAAGGCTATTAGATTCTGGAGGGCATCATGCTGGAGCCTGACCTCTCCTCACCACACAATCACACTTATGGAAAACCAGACTGGTTTTCCCGTTGATAGATCAGAGATGCTGACAGAAACTGCAACCCGAGCCCTGTCTTGAGATCAGCTAAGTCTGTCCAGCCTGAAAATTAAACTCAGCACAGTTCCATTATAGGTAGGAATGACTGATGCTGACTTTCTAGCTGAACAACAGAAACCCCTGTGATTACTATTCCCTGAAACTTGAGTGAGCTGGTATATTTGTCCAAATAAAGCATTTGGAGTACACTGTGAAAGTTTGTTCCAAATGTGTCAAGTCAGAAGCTGGGCGATAATTTCAGGAATGTATAAACTGCAACTTTTGTCACAATATTGGGAGGAAATACCATTCCGCTTCCTGCAGACAGCATAGAATGATTTCAGGTCTGTTAGTGTCACGCTCTCGTGACAATGTCTGGACACCAGTTACTTGGGGCGTTGCCCTGTTCTATATGTATATAGCCACACTGGATTCCAGTCAAGAATAATGTTCACTGCTCCCAGCATCGCCTGACTCAGTAGAACAGGAGACAGTGCTTCTGCAGGCTTGCAGGCTACAAGAAAAAGTGCCAAGGTACATCAACTACTCACTTAAGTTTATTTATTAGTGTCACAAGTAGGCTGACATTAATACTGCAATGAAGTTATTGTGAAAATCCCAAGTCGCCACACTCTAGCGCCTGTTGGGTACACTGAGGGAGAATTTAGCATGGCCAATACACCTAACCTGCTTATGTTTGGACTGTGGGAGGAAACCAGAGCACCCAGAGGAAATCCACGCAAACACGGAGAACGTGCAGACTCCCACAGACTGACACAAGCTGGAAATCAAACCTGGGTCCCTGTCGCTGTGAGGCAGCAGTGCTAACTGCTGTGCCATCGTGCCGTCCTTGTGTCTCAGTTGGTTGCTCCCATGTACTGTGCTGATCGGGACCCTCCAAACCAGCTCCAGTCACTGAATTCCGAGTGTTTGGGCATCCGATGTGGTTCAAATCCATTGTCTGCCATGAGGGGGAGGCAATGCTACCACTGGTCATTTTGGAAGCTAGCATGACAAAAGGATAAAATGATGATGCTTTGAATTCAAGCTTCCGATCGCTCCCGCTCCCAAACATGAATCTGCTCATACTTTCACCATGATTCTGTTGTTTCATGGAGATGTTTTGCCAATCCCATGTATCACTCTCTTTGCTCGATAGCCCCAATTTGGCATCACGTATTCCAACAGAAAACCAAAAAAGAGTGTACATTTAGAGTGATTTGGTTTGATTTATTATTGTCACATGTATTAGCATACAGTGAAAAGTATTGTTTCTTGCGCGCTATACAGTCAAAGCATACCGTTCATAGAGAAGGAAAGGAGAGTGCAGAATGTAGTGTTACAGTCATAGCTAGGGTGTAGAGAAAGATCAACTTAATGCAAGGTAGGTCCATTCAAAAGTCTGGTGGCAGCAGGGAAGAAGCTGTTCTTGAGTCGGTTGGTACGTGTCCTCAGACTTTTGTATCTTTTTCTGGACGGAAGAAGGTGGAAGAGAGTTTGTCCAGGATGCGTGGGGTCTGTGATTATGTTGGCTGCTTTGCCGAGGCAGCAGGAAGTATAGGCAGTGTCAATGGGTGGGAAGCTGGTTTGAGTGATGGACTGGGCTTCGTTCATGACCCTTTGTAATTTCTTGCGGCCTTGGACAGAGCAGGAGCCATACCAAGCTGTGATACAACCAGAAAGAATGCTTTCTATGGTGCATCTGTAAAAGTTGTCGAGAGTCGTAGCTGACTTGCCAAATTTCCTTGGTATCTTTCACTGCATGGTTATTCTTGGTATAACCCTGCAATGTTTTCAGAATATTTTAAACTGCTCCAGATCTCGCTTATTTTAGATACTTTCATTTTTAACTTTGCATTGAAACAAAATAGTTTATGTTTAGAACTTTAAAATACTGAGTGACGAATAGTGGAAAATGTTTATGTAGTAAATCCAATTTTTGTTTTAAAAGTCTTTGTTTTGAACCTGAGAATGAAGAACCCAAGAAACCTGCAACGAAAACACAATCTGGGCTGTTTATTTATGATGTAGAGATGCCGGCGTTGGACTGGGGTGAACACAGTAAGAAGTCTCACAACCTGGTGTTGTGAGACTTCTTACTGTTTATTTATACCAAGGATAAACATGGAGGAAACTCCTGGTGCCAAGGACACTTTGCAGAGCCCCTTTCAGATTGGGCAAATGACAGGGAATCCCGAATGTGTCGGCATGGCGTCACAATGGTTAGCCCTGCTGCCTCACAGCGCCAGGGACCTGGGTTCAATTCCCGGCCTTAGCTCACTGTCTGTGTGGAGTTTGCACGTTCTCCCCGTGTCTGCATAGGTTTCCTCCGGATGCTCTGGTTTCCTCCCACAGTCTGAAAGACAGGCTGGTTAGGTGCACTGGCCATGTTAAATTCTTCCTCAGTGTACCCGAACAGGTGCCGGAGCGTGGCGACTTAATTGCAGTGTGAATGTAAGCCTACTTGTGACACTAATAAATAAACAAAAAAGTGTAGAATGAGTTAATGGGGTGAGCTGAGAAAGCAATTCTTAATTAAACTTATGAAAGGTGAAGGAGGAGTCAAAGCAAAGAGATTTCTGAAGGTGTTTGAAGGTACACAAATGGCTAAATGACGAATTGAGGTAATGGGAATTGTTGAGCTAGGATTGCCAGCCAGAGCCACTTAAAAGCAAGGATAATGATCTTTAAGTTGATTTGCAAGGACATGGGGATCCAGTGGTGAGAGCTTGTGCAAAGAAAATGTGGAAAACTTTGAGTGGGCATTAGTATTGAATGTGTTAGTCCAGACAGACCTAAAACAACAAATTGCATTTTGATAATGTCCTTGAAGCAAGAAAGGACCAGCTCGGATGTTTCCGAAATCTTGGGCATGCTAAAACAAAGGAAAGGTGAATAAAAATTTTGGTTGAAGAGTTAAATGAGGGCCTCAAAAAGAATCAAGAAATAGATTAATTAGAGGAAGAGAATTTCAGAGATCTGGGGGACCTTGGCATCTGAATACTGAACGATGGTGGAGTGAAGGTTGGGGGAATGCACAGGAGGCTGGAATGAGTGGAACGGAGAGTTCATAGAATAGAATCCCTACAGAGCAGGAGGTCATTTGGCCCATCAAGTCTACACCGAACACAACCCCACCCAGGCCTTATTCTCATAACCCCTCATAATCCCCCTAACACTAAGAGGCAATTTAGCATGGCCAATCAACCTAACCCACACATCTTTGGACTATGGGAGGAAACCAGAGCACCCAGAGGAAACCTACGCAGACAGTGACCCAAGGCCAGAATTGAACCCAGGTCCCACGCACTGTGAGGCAGCAGTGCTAACCAGGGGTTGAGGGGAGTGTGAGGATGGAAGGATATTAAAGATAAGAAAGGGCGAGATCATGGAAGGGTTTAGACACGAGGATAAGAATTGTAAATTTGTGGGCATTGGTGGGGATATCGTTGGGGAGCACAGCAGTGATAGGCGAGGAGGGTCTGGTATCAGGCAGGATACAGCAGCAAGGTTTAGGAGGAGCTGAGATTTCTGAAGGATAGAAAATGGAGGGAGGGCAAGGCACCAACAGCATACTGTCTAGAACCTAAGAACAGGAGTGGGCTCATTAACCCCTCACGCTGCTTGTGCCATTAACTGAGATTGTGGTTGTTTGGCAGCTCAACTCTCTCTATCCACCTTTAATCCATATCCCTTGACATATTTGATCAGAATTTATTGATCTGTTTTGCTATTTTCAATTGAACCAACAACAATGGTATTTGGGAGAAAGTATTCCAGATTTTCACAAACCCTCGTGTGGAAAAAAAAACCTGATTTTGCTCCTAAACGGCCTCACTTTAATTTGAAGATTCTGCCCCATGGCTCTGCTTCCCCACCAAAGGAAAATATGCTTCATGCATGTTATCCTTTTATTGTTTAAAACCTCCTGATTAGATCACTCCTCAGTGGGAATATAGTACAAACTAAATGGCCCCATAGCTTGATTTCTTTCAGCCCTGGCATCATTCTGGTGTACCCATTCCAAGCCCAATATCTCTCCTTCCTGTGGTGCAGTGCTCTGATCGCACTACACAAGATGGGGTCTAAGCAAAGCTCTGTACAGCTGGACGATCATTCCTCTCTTGTGACAAAGACTGATACCCCTTTAACCTTGTAATTACGTGTTGTGCCTATTTGGAAGAATGTGAATTTTGCCAGATGTGTTGAGGCAAAATCATAGGCACTGTTAAACTGGGTGGTCTTCATGATAACAAATATAGTGTTGAAAGCTTAGCTTGGGGGTTAAACAGATCACCATCATTGCGGACAGTCTGGGGCATTCTGAGAGGATAACTGAGGAGTGTGAATTTGTGGTGGAAGTACAGACCTTGTGGCGAGAGCCAAAGATGATGGCTTAGAGTCTCCTTTGTAAACAAAGCCTCAATGAGTCTAAGTGGCAAAAGGTGAGAGGTAGCAGCAGAGATGGACAACATACTGCTGAAGATAGAAGAAAGTATTTTACTGGAAATATAGCTGGCTGTTGCTGTGGTCAAATTCCACCCTTCCCCTGGAGAGTTCCCAATCTGAGCTGTTCTGTTGTGGGGAGATCTGTATATCGGAGGGATATTTATTACCAAAGTGGACCAAGGGTGACTGGTATTTGTCATTTGGCTGCTGTCATGCAACGTCTGGTGATTTTTGCTGAATGAAACTGAAGGGTCCCGGAAAGGTTATCTAATTGCCAATCAATGCTAGCACTACTTGCTGAAAGCCTGCCTCTGAATTGCTTTCATTAACTTCTCAATCTCTCCTTTAAGATGGCAAGTTCTATCATTGTAACCACAACTGCAATGTTCCCTATGCTGTACCTGTAATTCCTAAGCTCCCTTCCTAAACTTGACAATTCTCTCCTTCTCAATCTCCCCAGAAACTGCCGACTCTCTCCCCTCCCCATCTCCCCGGAAACTGCCAACTCTCCCCCCTCCCCATCTCCCCAGAATCTGCCGACTCTCCCCCCTCCCCATCTCCCCAGAATCTGCCGACTCTCCCCCCTCCCCATCTCCCCAGAATCTGCCGACTCTCCCCCCTCCCCATAAACTGCCGACTCTCTTCCCTCCCCACCGCCCCAGAAACTGCCGACTCTCCCCCCTCCCCATCTCCCCGGAAACTGCCGACTCTCTCCCCATCCCAACTCCCCAGAAACTGTCGACTCTCCCCGCTCCCCAACTCCCCAGAAACTGCCGACTCTCCCCGCTCCCCAACTCCCCAGAAACTGCCGACTCTCCCCCCCCCCCCCTCCCCAACTCCCCAGAATCTGTCGACTCTCTCCCCTCCCCACAAACTGCCGACTCTCTCCCCTCCCCATCTCCCCAGAAACTGCCGACTCTCCCCCTTCCCCATCATTGCAGTTTATGGAAGCTTGCTGTGAGTAAATTGGCTGCTTCATTTCCACCGTTACTAATGGTGTAAAGTTTAAAGTTTATTTATTAGTGTGACAAGTAGGCTTACATTAACACTGCAATGAAGTTCGTGTGAAAATCCTCTAGTCGCCATACTCCGGCGCCTGTTCAGGTACAGAGAACAAAACAAATTACAGCACAGGAACAGGCCCTTCGGCCCTCCAAGCCTGTACCAACCATGCTGCCCAACTTAACTAAAACCCCCTACCCTTCCGGGGAGTGTATCCCTCTATTCCCATCCTATTCATGTATTTGTCCAAAAGCCCCTTAAAAGTAATTATCGTATCTGCTTCTGCTACCTTCCCCTGCAGTGAGTTCCAGGCACCCACACCACCCTCTGTGTAAAAAAAACTTGCCTCATTCATCTCCTTTAAACCTTGCCCCTCGCACCTTAAACTTATGCCCCCTAGTAATTGACTCTTCCACCCTGGGAAAAAGCTTCTGACTACCCACTCTGTCCATGCCCCTCATAATCTTGTAGACTTCTATCAGGTCGCCCCTCAACTTCCATCATTCCAGTGAGAACAAACCAAGTTTCTCCAACCTCTCCTCATAGCTAATGCCCTCCATACCAGACAACATCCTGGTAAATCTTTTCTGTACCCTCTCCAAAGCCTCCACATCCTTCTGGTAATGTGGCGATCAGAATTGAACACTATATTCCAAGTGCGACCTAACTAAGGTTCTATAAAGCTGCACTTGATTTGCCAATTTTTAAACTCAATACCCCGGCCGATGAAGGCAAGCATGCCGTATGCCTTCTTGACTACCTTCTCCACCTGCGTTGCCACTTTCAGTGACCTGTGTACCTGTACACCCAGATCCCCTCTGCCTATCAATATTCTTAAGGGTTCTGCCACTTACTGTATATTTCCTATCTGTATGAGATCTTCCAAAATGCATTACCTCTCATTTATCTGGATTAAACTCCACCTGCCATCTCTCCGCCCAAGTCTCCAACCGATCTATATCCTGCTGTATCCTCTGATAGTCCTCGTCGCTCTCCGCAAATCCACTAACCTTTGTGCAAACTTACTAATCAAACCAGTTACATCTTCCTCCAAATCATTTATATATATTACAAACAGCAAAGGTCCCAGCACTGATCCCTGAGGAATGCCACTTGTCACGGCCCTCCAATCAGAAATGCACCCTTCCATTGCTACCCTCTGTCTTCTATGACCGAGCCAGTTCTGTATCCATCTTGCCAGCTCACCTCTGATCCCATACGACTTCACTTTCTGCACCAGTCTGCTATGAGGGACTTTGTCAAAAGTCTTATTGAAGTTCATGTAGACAAACATCCACTGCCCTACCCTCATCAATCATCTTCGTCACTTCCTCAAAAAACTTGAATCAAGTTACACTGAGGGAGAATTTAGCATGGCCAATGCACCTAACCAGCACATCTTTTGGACTGTGGGAGGAAACTGGAGTACGCGGAGGAAACCCACGCAGACACGGGGAGAATGTGCAGACT